>NW_027397074.1:42855696-42887694 GCF_003265705.2 Callorhinus ursinus | reverse complement strand
CCGCAACCTGATGGCGCATCCGGCGCCCCTGGCGCCCGGCGCCGCGGCCGCCTACAACAGCGCGCCCGGGGAGGCGCCCCCGTCGGCCGCCGCCGCCGCCGCCGCCGCCGCGGCTGCTGCTGCAGCGGCGGCGGCGGCGTCGTCCTCAGGAGGGCCCGGCCCGGCGGGCCCGGCCGGCGCCGAGGCAGCCAAGCAGTGCAGTCCCTGCTCGGCGGCGGCGCAGAGCTCGTCGGGGCCCGCGGCGCTGCCCTACGGCTATTTCGGCAGCGGCTACTACCCGTGTGCCCGCATGGGCCCGCACCCGAACGCCATCAAGTCGTGCGCGCAGCCCGCCTCGGCCGCCGCGGCTGCCGCCGCCTTCGCGGACAAGTACATGGATACCGCTGGCCCGGCGGCCGAGGAGTTCAGCTCCCGCGCTAAGGAGTTCGCCTTCTACCACCAGGGCTACGCGCCCGGGCCTTACCACCACCATCAGCCTGTGCCTGGCTACCTGGATATGCCGGTGGTGCCCGGCCTCGGGGGCCCCGGCGAGTCGCGCCACGAGCCCCTGGGTCTTCCCATGGAAAGCTACCAGCCCTGGGCGCTGCCCAACGGCTGGAACGGCCAAATGTACTGCCCCAAAGAGCAGGCGCAGCCTCCCCACCTCTGGAAGTCCACTCTGCCCGGTAAATGGCGCCCCCTTCTTAACCCCGGTCCTCCGGCTCTGCTCCAGCTTCTCTGCCGCTCGCTCCCGGGTCACCCTCCTGGCCCTCTGCTCTCCCCCGCTGGCCTGTCCCGGGGGCGCTTCACCCCGGGGCTCCCGACCCCGGCTGGCTGGCGCGGTCCGCACTGCCCTTGAGTTGGCCTGGCTCCTGGCTCTTCCTGGGTGAGGGATGGCTGGGAAGAAGCTTGTGAGGACCCTGGCTGGCTCCCTTCTCCTGCTGCGCCCCGCCCTCCCCAGCCCTTGACATCGACTTAAGGATGGAAAATTGACCTGGAAACGGTTTCCCAAATTGCCCGTATTCATTCTCTCAAAAAAAAAAAAAAAATGGCTTCAGTGTAGCAGCATCAAGTGTTGGGGCTTGGGGTATACAGAGAGGAGTCAGGCATAGAAGTGTTGTCCCCTGAGCCTGGCGCTAAGGTGTGGGCCGCTGGGCCAGGCGATCAAGAGAACCCAGGGTGCTGTGCGGACAATGTGGCCCAGTTGGGGTGGTCATTGGGGCCCTAGGCGATTTCATTTCGGTTCAGAACTAACCACCCTCCCCACCGACCCTCCAGGTTGTAGCGGAAGGCTGGATTGTGCAATGCGTGGCAAAGGGCAGCTGGGCGCTGCAAGGCGGGTGGCTCAGATCGAGCTGTCGCCTGTGTCTTAGCCTGGGTGTGATCCCTGTGTAACTTGCCTTCTTCCCTATCTTCCAGACGTGGTCTCTCATCCCTCAGACACCGGCTCCTACAGGCGGGGGAGAAAGAAGCGCGTCCCTTACACCAAGGTGCAATTAAAAGAACTCGAACGGGAATATGCTACAAACAAATTCATTACCAAGGACAAACGGAGGCGGATATCAGCCACGACAAATCTCTCTGAGCGGCAGGTTACAATCTGGTTCCAGAATAGGAGGGTCAAAGAGAAAAAAGTCATCAACAAACTGAAGACCACTAGTTAATGGATTAAAAATGGAGCGAGAGGGCAACTTGAAGAAATGCTTCAGAACTGGTTGCTTTGCCCAGATAATGAACATAATGCTTAATAATAATAATTGAAGAATGGGAAAGAGAAAGAGAAAGACACTGGCATTTTGCTTTCCTAAGGGGGATCTCTTTCTCCTTGGTGGAATCTACAACTCTTTTAAAACTTTAAGAAAAGGTAAAGACTTCCAGTTCTCCCGCCAACCCCACCAGACCGTTAAATGACAAACTCTAGAGTCAAACGTCAGCCCCCAAATATGCAATTTCAGATAAGTTACACATTTACTGAAATCTTGTAAGTATTTATGTGACCATAATATTTCAGGATACTGTGTTATATGGTAATAGTCCAAAAGTTGGTTACAAAAGCAAGAGGCTGTTGTAAACATCTGTTTGTCCTTGGGTCGCCATTGCCATCTCCTTTGCATGTTAAGTGACTGCTCAGGTAAATCTTAGTGAAATTCCTAGCATTGTTGTATATTCTGCAAAACATCTTATGTATAGATTTAGAAGGGGAGAGAGAAGAAGGTACTGAAATAATGATCTTGGGCAATTTACAATGAAGAAAGGGAGAGAAAGCTTTTCCAAGGATCATTTGTCTTGGTAGTAAATACAACCAGCTGAGCCTTTGAGGCTACAAGAAAACCCCAGGTTGGGAATGTCCTTCTGACAATAATTTTAAATTGCTTATAACAAGCATATTTTGTGGCATTTGGATTATATTTTCTGCTTGACATAATTTACTTTCCAAAGAATTTAATAACTTTTTAAAAAAATATTTAAAGCATCAGATGTTTCATAGAATTCCCTTTATCAGATCTCCTGAGAGGTCCACCCCGACATGGTGAACTTTGGTTTGAAGAGAATTCATGTTTCATTTAAATTGGTATTTCCAAATATTTACTAAACATTTTGCTAGAGAGTAATTTTGCTTTTTTATTTTTTAGAAAACTCAGAACAGAAATCCATTCCCCCCAAAACATTTAGATGTTTACATTCTATATTTTGATCTATTAGGGATTAGTATTTTTTCCTTGTTTATTGTGTTATAAGACTGCATAAGGAAGTTTAGGGATTCATCTTTACAGCACATTTTTAATCAAGCAGTTATTTCAACCAGCACATTCATTTTGTTCACATTCACTATAAAATGCTATCTTGTAAATAAAGACATTCAGCACACTGTGAAAATGTATTTGTGCACCTGCTTTTCAAACATTTCTACTAAAAATAATAATTAAAAAGAACCTTAGACCTGTAGATAGTGATATAGAAGTATTAATTATGGTAATAAAATAGTCACTGCTATTAAAGCCTGAAGGAAATACTCGTTATTTTCCAAGCTAAATGTGCACTGCACAGGAAGAAAAGGAGCGGATTTGTCCTATATAAACCAAGGATCATTCTATTCTATTATTTTTCAGCCTTTTTTTTCACTACAAATTTTTTTAAAAAAGGAGAAATCCTTCATAACTAAAATCTTAAAAATTTGGATAAGTGCTTCAGGAGAGTTAAAGTGTTAAGCATTCTGAAAAGGAGAAAGAAGAAAGGAGGAAGGGATAGTATAAATTCCCAGGCTCACTGTGGAAAATGAAAACCAGTTGTTTAGTATCAGTGATGCCCAGGCTGTAGTATTTTAAAATCTGCTATTGGGTCTGCATGTGTCTGAAAGGGCAGGTTTTGATATTTGTTGAAATGACAGGACTAGGAAAGGCCTTAAACCTTGACCTTGACGAAAAAAGACAATTTGTGACCTTGACTTTTGACAGCTCATGAATTGGCCTCGGCTGGATTAGTAGATCAAGGGCGCCACCTCGCGTTGACAAGCTTCCTTGTAATTCTTCAGCTTCAAGGGAATCAAAAGGTCTTACCTCCTTGACTCCTTGTTTTAGAGATTTAGTACTCATTTCTTTGGCTCCAGATGGAACAAATTTGAATATATGTAAGTTATACATGTGCCTGTAAATATGTGAATATATATTATATATGTGTATACATGTATACTTTGCATATTGGTGCTCGTGTGTGCTTGTATATATATTTGTAGAATCTGTACAGATATAGTATCACTAATTACTGATGATCCAAAATGTTGTAATTTAAGGTGATTTCTAGAGTTGAGGTACAAAATGTACTTTACATGATGAAGTTTTGCTCCTTTTCTTTAATGGCCAAGTTTGATTTGTCTTCACAGTGCTTGTTCTGCCTCAGATTTCTGCAGATCTGCTTTAAAGCTGTACATTTTTGTTACAGTCTAAAAGGTGTTCTTAAATAACCATTCTTTCCTGGCCCTCACCCTCCAAGGTGGTCTACCATCCTAATTAGAGCTATAGGGGAGTCTATACGGCAAATAAAAAGTTTCAGATGCCTTGCTAGCTCTAGAGTTCTAGAGTTACATTTCAGAAATTCAAAGAAACTCACCTCTTAAGAGGTCAGTATGGAGAGCTTAAAGATCTCCTAGCTAGAAAATGACCATAATATGGATGCAGAAGGAGAGTTATCCTGGATAGCTCAGAGCCAAGTGCTGCTCCTGGGTGGTGCGTGCAATCTTATACCGGAGCTTGTGAGGCTGCCATTTGATTTGTGGAAGAAATAGATACATATAGTATTAACAATCACCATCAAAACTGTAATAAATATTATATCTACTACTTACTGACCCCCAACAACACCTTAGTTGCTGTGTTTAGAGTCATAAATAATACATATGTATGTTTTATATTTAATATACACATAGGGTAATGTGTTTTTGTCAAATCCATGCTATGCATGTATATATATGTTGGTGGAACCAGGAGCCTTAGGATGCAGAATTTTGAGATGAGGTCAATTTTATCTTTGTGTTAGAGGAAAGTAATTGTGAATCAAAAAACCATATTTATTATTTTATGGAAAGAAATACTGGTTGGTTAGAAACCTGGCTGACGGAAACCTCCCCGACCTGAAGACTTAGAGCTTCTTTATAGGTGGAGAATTATACAATCTCTAAAGCTGTCTCAGAAACAGCATGGTCTTGAAAACATACATATGGAATGGTCTTGTGAAGTGCAATCCAATTTTGCTGTCCTGAAAGTGGATTTTCACTCCACTTGTGGAAACAAATGAAAATGATGCTTCAGATCAAGCTCCCCACATTGTGTGCCCCAGCACTCCCTTTCTAAATGAGCTGCCATCAAGCCAAAGTAACTTTCTCCCCAAATGTTTAAAGTGGTGGAAAATCCCCTCAAAGCTGGATCATACTGTGTGTTTACGGAACAGCTCCAAAGGGGACTCTTCTGTTGACGGGGGATATTTTTCTTTAGATGTAAGAAATATTCTGAGCTTCAGGCCTAGGAAGGAGGCCAACAGCAGCTCTGCAGCCGGAATACCGCCCCTTCCACAACCCATCGCAGGAACTCTGGGTAAAGTAGTAATTTTCTTTTTTTTTTTTTTCTCTCTTCAATTTTTGAAACTAATGACAGAAGACATGTCAGGGGTTTCTTGTGGGGTTTTTTTCCCCCTGTTCTAAAATGGTTGTTGATAACGTCGATCTTACCTAACTCCCCTCTTATTTAAAATTCCCATGGATCTACCAGATAACCTGAGGCAAGCATGGATTATGAAGGCTCCCTAATGCCCAAATAGCAATTAGCCTAAACCTTTAGAAAAAAAGATATCCAGGAGGACTCCAGCCACCATATAAGAATAATAACACCGGACACCAGGGACAGTGTTGTTGAATAGCTGAGTCAAATTTTTTTTCCTAAAAGGGAAACCTTTTCTGAACAAGACATTGTAAATATGGAAACAGCTAGACACCGTTTTCATCTATTAAATTTGCAAAGATTTTTAATCCTGTAATGGCCTACCATTTTAAAAATTGTAAATGTGGGACTTTAAAAAAAAAACACTTTTCCCATATGCTCTTAATTCTGTCAAATTTATTAAGGTATTTGAAGTGGATGATTGTAAAATGTCACTTTGCATTTAACTACTATTTATACCTGATGCAGAACTGAAACCATCCGCTTAAATTGTTTTAAAAAGAGAAGCGATGATTTTTAAAGAAAGGGAGGGAAGAAAATTATTCTTTAAAAAAAAACCTAATTGAAGTGTTTTCTTAAAAATTCACGAGGCAGTGAAATTCAGCGGAGGGTGATACGAATGTGTGCGGGTAGTCAATGACACAGATTTCACCGTATAATATATGTGCAGATTACACCCCGCTGCGTGGGCTTGGAGGGCTCGGTGAAGATGCGGCGTCTCGCTTCCTCTCTACGAATTCCGGAGTTTCGGAGCGGAGACTATCGCTGTCCCGGACTGCTAAGCCCCAGACCTGGTGGGTTGAGAGGCGCCCTTCCGGATTTGCGGACCTCTACTCGAAAGACTCTAGGGGCTTCCTGATTTATGCGCATTCCTTTAAAGTTGATCGAATGCGTGTCAGCAGCCCAAGACCTGGAGAATCAGAGAAATGTGCAGCGAGTAGCTCACATCCCATTTTTCATAAGCAGTGATGTAGCGTTATCCAAGCGGTCTGGGGAGATTTATGCCTAGGTTTTAGGACCCGCACACAATAATTAAGTTTTCAACTGCTAGGCCGCCGAGTAAATAACAGCCGGCTTCACTCTTTATGAAAACACCCACTTTCTGATCGGCTGCTTCAACCCCCGCACATCTACCTAGCGCCGCCGAATGCCTGCGAGGTGTTTGCTATTTTTAATTTGATTTTAAAGGGAAGAGAAAAGACGCCGGCACGGAAAAATCCCTCCACCAAAGCAGCTAAGGCCTTGTCACAGTTGACTTCATTTCTTCCCGGCTCCGTCGCGCCGCTGAAGGCTGGATGCCCCGGGCAGAAAGCATTACAACGGCTTCTCCGAGATGCTCGACCCTTCGCGGGCGGCGGTGCGCGACGGGGGGTTGGCCCCGAGTGCGGGGCCATGGACTAGCAGGAGAAGCGCTGCTGCGGACTCCCAGCGCCTGCTCCCCGGGGGGCAGAGGCGATGCTCGAAATCCTCCATGCTTCTAAAGGAACCCTCTACTCAAAATGGAGGCTCAAACCCTTCCAAAGCCGGCCTTGCTCGGAAGGCTTGTGTGTGGAAGGAGGAGTGCCGCAGAGCGTTTGGCTGAGGTCAAGGCGCCGGACCCCCAGGCCCGCGCCAGGCGGACTCTGGAGGGCCCGGCTGGGCATCCGCGCCGGGGAGTCGCCCCGCAGCTGCAGGCTGACGTCACGGTCGCCCGAGAGCGGGCCTTCGCTGGCCTCTCTAGGCGTTATTTGATGAGGACAAGCCGATTCAAACGAATGTTTTGTGCGGGTGCCCGCTTCTCCGCCCCGCCCCGCCCTCCCCAAGAGAATAATCGGGTATTTAATCTCTCCCGGTCTTAATTCTTGGCAGCATGGAAGGTGGTTTGCACGGGAAATAAAACTTGACAGGAGCATTTTCTCCAAAAGGGGTTCTGAGACGGACTGAAAAGAAACCCGTGTTTTTCTCTCCCAAATACTTCCGCTTTCTGAGCCCCGGCCCGAGGGGTGGGGTGACATCCGAGGGAGCAGAGAGCGAGCTGGGCACGCAGGACCACGCGGTGCACCCGAACCGGGGCGCTCCGGGCAACCCGGGGTCTCCGCCTGGGCCTGGGCCGGGAAGCAGCCTCGGGCCTCGCTGCGCCCAGCGCCTCTGCGGCTCGTCTCCGCCCGGCCATAGGGCCGGCGCCGCCCGCAACCCGAAGCCAGGACCCCGCTCCCAGGAAGCTGGCACCCAAAGTAATACCCTGGCATTGGCTACAGGCGACTGGGGTCAAATGAGAGAAGGAGGCGCTGGGGAGGGTCTTGGACCGCTTGACTTTAGCCCTGAGCCTTTTAGCTAAGGGGAATTGGGGACCAGAGCTCGCAAAGGAGGTGGTGAGAGCACTGCTGGGGGCTTTGTTTCGGCTGCGGGTCTGCAGCTATTGCACAAAATGGAGGGGGGCGTGGGGGTGAGCGGCGAAGCTTGCGTGGGTTGTCCGGGCTGCTATTGGGTGGGAGAAGCGGGAGACAGCAGAATCCCCCTCCCGGCAGCTCAGAGAGCGCCCTCCCCTCGCGCGGCAAAGGTCAAGTCCTCCGCACCGTGGCTGCCTCCACAGTCAGGCCCGCGGCGGACGCAGGAAGGCGCAGGACCCACACTTGGCCGGCTGCATACAGGTTCTGATAGCCCGGGCTCTCGGACTGGAGGCAGCGGTCCTTTCCTGGCTTCCAACTTTGTCGCTCCCAGCCCGACTGAAAAGGAGTTCCGCAGCCAGGGTTGGCCCAGGCTATGTCCCCGTCGAGTCCTGCAAGAGCGGGTCCAGGAGACTTCGGAGCCCGCGGAGGCCTAGCCCCGAAGAGAGGCAGAGCCTGCAAGCTCAGCAGAGCGGATGTGGCTGGATCCGAGCTCTGGGCTCCGGCAGAAACAAGGGACCCGCAGGGCCTGTGGGCCAGCAGGGCCAGGAATAGGATAGGGGAGCAAGGACCCTGCTGGGAACCTCTCTTAAGGTCCTTGAGTCCAGGTCTGCTCTTTCAAGTGCAAGCTGATGCTTTGTGCACTTTGACGCTCTTCTCCTGCTTAAAATCTGGGCCAAGAAGTGAGGTGCACTCTGCCAAAGGTAAAAATCCCTGACTCCGGAGGGGGCCTCCAAACCCATTCACTGTGTTCTGGCCGGGTGGGAGCCCCTGCCGTCTGCCCATAGCTTGCCTGCAGCAGGTCACACATCAGGCCCAATGATAAACAAATAACTTTCATGGGGTCTGCCCTGAGCTTATTGCCCCAGGTGAATCAAAGAGGCCCTACAAAGGATTTCATCTTTTTTTCTGCCCCCCCCCCCAACAAAAGACAGAAAAGCTGGGCTTTATCCCTAGAGCTGCACGGGTGGAGCAGGGTCTGGAGGGGACACTAGCTGGAGGAATTGTGCATGGATAGGTGTCATCACAGAACTGCCTGGAAGGGCACGTAGGGGAGACCCCTAGGGCAGGGCTGGATGGGCATGGCCTCGCTCTTTTCAAGTCTGGAATGTGAGCCATGGATCGCAGCCCGAGTAGAAACAGAGGAGCCTGGGGGAACTGCCCTAAGAGGCAGCTGGAGCTTGGGGCATGGAGGCTTCCTGCGAGCCACAGCTGAGGGCCAGGGCTGCCCTTCTGGTTGGGCCGCCCTCTTTTGTCCTCTTTATTGCAGATACCCTCAGCTGGAGAAACCCGTTTGAGCCGAAGTTTCAGGGAGAATGGACAGCAGATGCCGAGAGCCAGGGCTTCGTCCTTTAAAGTTGCCCCTGCTCCATTTGTTCCCATTTGATAAGGGGGGGGGATTTTTTTTTATAATTAATCTACAATAATAAAAATAAAAATATTTCTTCTCAAAGGAAGTAACTCTCTCCCATCAGTTTGGGACCCACTAAACTAAATATAACCAGATCGCTTGGGTGTCTAAAACCCTCAACTGAGCCCTATGCCCTACTCTTCAGTAGCCAGGGGGAGGATGTGGACTTCTTCAGATGTTTAGGGGCCTTGGAGGATTGAATCTGTGAGTCAGATGAGAACCAACCATAAGGTCAAGTTCAAGGCATTACCTGTTCCTGTGCTATAGGGAAGTGTAGAGGAGCTTGTGGACAGGAGGGTGCCTTGCCAAGCCAAGGGGATAATAAGTTAACCTCTGCCTCCACCTAGTAGTGAAGAGAGGGTCTCCTAATATGTCATTATAGCCTCAGTGCCACCTGTGGACAGTGCCTGGAAATGTGATAGACTGGCCGTGATCTGCCAATAGACTGTTCCCTGAGAACAAATACTGGAGATGTCTTGGCCTCTCTCAAACAACCCATTACCCAGAATCACCATGGAGGACAGATGCACCTCCAGATACCTCCCACCTGGAAGGAGACAGCCCCCAAATAAAAGCCTGTCCTCCAACCCTAGGAAAGACTCAGTGGCTGTTTTTATCTTGGGCCACCAGTTGCCTTTTGCACCTGTGTGCAGTATGGTCACTGGGGTTGAAATAGTCTTCTATGGAGCTTTCTAGAAATAGGTGTGACATTTAGGGACTGAAGTTGCTAGGGGCTCAGTCCAACAAGAATAGGCAAAAAAAAAAAAAAAAAAAATCGGTGCCCTAAGTGATCCATAGATAAAAGACTATAGATTTTTGCAAGTGAGTTTTGGTTTGTCCAGTGAGTCTGACCCCTCCCAGGCTGGCTGCCATCCAGGAGCTAGGTCCCAAGAAGAGAAGAAGGGAGTATTGGAGAGAGAGGGAGAGAGAGAAAAAGGACATGGTAGAGCCTTGGGATGGAGTGTTCAGAAGAATGAGGTAAGAGACGGAGTTCCTGGTGGAGGCCTAAACTGGCCGGGGCGGTGGGGGGGGGGGGCGGTCCAGGAACCTAACAGTCCTCTTTCTCTGTGCTTGAGGACTGGGTGCCCTCAGTTCTTGCTCAGCCTAGGAGGGGTATCAGAAAAGGCAGGAGGCTGCAGAAGGGGAGACTGCTGGAAAGAGGAGGACGGGGAGACAGGTGAGCAGGGGCTGCAGGGAGACAGGATCAGCTAAGGAGGGAATGCGGTGAGCGCGCAGCCTGGTGTTGGCATTCACACTATTGACTACATGCGCAACAGTCAAGAGGCTGCAAGTGCAGGCATTGGGGACTTCAGATTCTCAGATTTGGGGGTCAATGAGCCGGTCCCAGTGCCCAAGCTGGCACCAAGGAGAAAAGAGAGCAGCCCAGCAGCGGTGCCACATGGGGTTTGGAACCCAGAGTCTGGAGTTACTCCCTGCCCACTGCTCTGTTTCTCCCTTAGAGTGAGCAGGTGTTAAGCTGCCTATCAAGTGACAGTCCTTTCAGCTCATGCCCCTCAAATGACTGCGCTGGAAACGCCCCCAGCATGACAACCCCCGGTGGAAAAGCCTCACGTTGCCCTGGCGTGCACTGACTGCACCAAGGCTACCCCGCCTGGGCACCGCCAGCAGGCACCCTTCGGCTACCGAAAGAAGTAGAGGCGGCAGTACTGGGCAGAGGCACCTGGACGCAATTTATTCCAGTATCTTGCCCGGGAAGGTGGGTGGAGCACAGGACACAGGAATCATCCCCACCAGGGCCCACTCAGCCCCAGCAAGGAGGATCCAGGAGGTACTGCCGAACCCCTCAAACTCCCTCCTCCCCCATTTAGGGCCAAATCAAACAGAGCCTTGCAAAGGCTTGGTCTGCTTTGCTGAGCAAATCGCCTCGTTAGCCGTTTCCGCTTGACAGGGCGGGCTCGGGAGCCATCCTTCTCTCCGGGTGGCCATCTCCAAACACTGCTTGGGGAGTGAAAGGGCCTGGCCCTGCAAGGGCTGCCTAGACCTTGAAGTTTGGAAAAACAACAAGAAGAGATTGAAAGGCTCCCTCCCTTCTCCACAGACACACACGCACCGTCAGGCCGCCGCCACTTCCTGCCTTTGTTTTTCTTCCTCCAGAACATTTTTGGCCTTTTGCATTAGCTGCCGTGGGGTTCTGGGTTGAGGATAAAAGGAAAGACATGCTGGATACTGTTTTCTGGAGATGGCCCCGTGCCGTGGAGCTCCTGAGAAAGGACAGTTCACAGGCAACCAGCCGCCAAGGCCAATGTCCTAGCCTTGCCCACACAATCTCTTCAAGAAATACAACTCGGACGTGGCTTTCCAGGGCGGCCTTAGCACCCGTCAGGTCTTCCCCTGAGCCGGGCGGGCTCCCTTCAGCTGCTGGGCCTCCTGCAAAGCGGAAGAGTCAGTTAGGCTCAGAGCAAAGTCAAAACCCAGGAGCTGCAGTTCTGCCTCCCCAGCTTCCCCAGATTTGATCTGATCCTCAGATCTGTGACCACCCCCAACTACACACCCCCCATGCAAACCTTCACTCTGCCAGTGTATTCCGGGCAAGAGGGCCAGGAGCGGACAAAGCTGGGAACAGTGCAAAGCCTTGGGGATGGGAGCACCCCCTCCTGTCTCTGCTGGGGGAAGGAAAGCATTAGCCACTCCAGGCGTTTTCTCTTCTCCTGCCATCAAAAGCCTTTCCCTTCATCCATCTTCACCGCAGCACCCCCCCACACACCCTCTTCCAGGCTGCGTGCCCCTCCTGGCACCCCGCATTGGTACAGCCTTCTGAACTACCCTGCTGATCGCTTTGGGACAGACTTCCTCCACCCTAGCCTTTCCTCAGAAATTTGTCTTTGTCTCCTGCAGACACCCATGGGATCCAGTCTTGCTGGCACCCCCTCGGCTTGGCTTTCAAGGACATGGGAGGCATTGATCATGCAGAACAGCATATACCCCCATACTGACCTTTCTGCTGGGACCCCCTCTCCCTGGCACCTAGGGGGAAACCGATCTAATTAGGAGAGGGGCTGCGTGCAGCTGGGGGAGGCAGCCTGGCGTCCCCCGCGGGCGGGCCACCGCAGCCGGTCTGCTCAGGCACAAGCTGAAGTTGACTGCCAAAACTGCTATAAAACCCCAGGTCTGTCTAGAACTGTTTTCGGTTCTCCTAGACGCCCCCGGGTTCAATTATAGTCTTAAAAGCCCTAATACAAGTGCAAGAATTTGTTTGCCTTCACCCAGGGGCGGGGCAAGCCCCGAAATGGTGGCGCCTTTGTTATGGCAAAGTCACTGAAACCCCTCAAGCATTCCTTTTGTTCGAGGGTCGGGGTGGCGGGGACTGGGTGGGCTGCCCGGAGATAGTTTGGGAGAGCCAAAATCAAGCCAGGAAACAGCTCAGATACTACTGTTCGCAAACCTCTCCTTCTCCCTTTTATATTCTGTCTCCAAGAAAGAGATGCTGTGGAGAAATAAATATTTTGCCTTGTTGGTCACTGCTGGAAATCGAAGTTTTTTCGCTGCAGGGCAATCCCATAACTGTGATTCCCAGCTTTAGGAGGTCTCAGGCTGCCCTTCCCCAGCAGCCTTCCTTCCCACCAGTCCTTCTCACCCACACCGCTGATGCCCTCTGCACAAGCCACGGTGGACAAATAGGTCAAGCTGAAGATGCACAAATAATTTCAAGTTCAACTCTCAGGGATTCGAGGGGTATGAAAGTTCTTGAAGCAAATCCTGAATAAAAAGTTCATTAAACCAATGTGCTCGAGTAGTTTGATTTGTGATAAGCAACCCTTGTAAAGGAAGGGGGTAGGAGACACATAAACATTAATGCTAATAAATTAGTTTACTCCACTGCAGAGTAATTACTTGATATTATTGATATTTACAGCAGGTATTCAAACACAATGGTGGGCCATCATTTGGAGAAAATACATAATGAGAATAGTTCTTTTCCAGTGCAATACATGATTAGATTTGTTATTGAGTCAGTTACAGTCAGCTCAGCAATAAATAAATAAATCGATGTTGACACTTAAATACCAAAGATCTTAGAGTTTATACTCTAAATCTCCCCAAGATATATAAATACCTTCAGCTATTTCCTGGATGGGGAAAGGGAAAAGGTTATCCTTTTTCATTTTCCGACTTTCCTTCAGCGACATCCAGCTCCTTCCAAGAAGATAGGTGTGGGGAGGCCTCTGGGTCGCCCCCCGCCCCCAGTCCCCGGTCCTGCCTAGTTGCTCTATGCACTCTTCTTTCACTTCTCCCCAACGTTGATCATTCAGTCCTGCAGGATGGCAAGCACTTTTCACCCTCGTAATTTTTTTCTTTCCTTTTCCCAAGAAAGCTAGACTCCTACTAGCAGCTATGACCCCTGCTTCTGTCTTTGGCTCAAACCTAGCCTTTTCAGGGCGTTCTCGTCACCCACGGTGCCAGGAGTTTGGGAAGCATGGCTCTTTTCTTTAGCATTGTGTTCCTTCTGTGGGATGCGTAGCAGAAAAGGCGCCGAGCCTTCTGAGTTTCTTTCTGCTTGCACATCACTGGCTCTCACGCTTTGCAAGGAAGGAGAGGAGGCGTGTTACCCCTTTCTCAGCCACAGCTCCCTGGCCCTCGTCTCCTTCCTCCTGACTGCCCTCACTCTCCTTCAGCTCTGCAGCTCTGCGGGCAGCCTGGTGGGCCCCCGGAAGGTGCAGCATACCCAGGAAGGGCTCCTCGGATGTCAGCGCCTCTAAGCAGCCCAAGGCTCGCCTCAACTGCGTGGTTTCCCGAGTCCTCAGCTCCAGAAGACCAGGCGGGCGTGCACAGTGGCGCAGCCCCCACGCGTCTGGCTCCGCCGAGTGACTCCGACCCCCGGCAGGCAGCGAGGAGGAAGGGGTTTCTTCAAGGGCAAGGGGTGGAGTGAGGAGGCCGGCGGGGAGGATGAAGTGGAGGTGGATCCCGGGTAAGACGAAGGCCCTTCCGGGACCTGCAGATGCCTGACAAACCGCGGGGGAAGCCGCCCTGGTTGTTGGCGGTTTAGGGACGGAAGGCACTAAAGCGCTTCGGAAGTGACCATGAATGCGAGCGTGTAATCAAGTCACCGTGCAAATCGGGCAAGCCACGAGGCAGGCACATCCACGGCTGCGAACCCTGGCCCCGAAGGGGTCCGGCCAGAGTCGGAGACAGAGGTGGTTCCCAGAGCAAGCCTGTGGGAGGGGGATAGCGAAGGAGGTGCGAACGCGAGCCTCCAGGAGAATAGATTCCAGGACCGCGCACCGGCCACGCAGCGACGAGCTCCCACCCGGCCACCCCCAGTCTGGGGCATCCCTCACCCGGGGAGTGATGGGTGGCAGGAGTTGAGCTCTCTCACCGCCCTCGGCGCACTTGAGGGCCAGGACCGTGCCGCTGAGCACAAGCGAGTGGCATGGGGCGCACCTCAGCCTCGCCGCGCGCCGGGAGGCCCCCCAGCCAACATGAGTTACACCGGCGATTACGTGCTTTCGGTGAGAACACCGAGTGACGATCTGTTGCTTCCCCTGAGGTGGCTACAAAGAAAGGAAGCCGGGGGGGGGGGGGGGGGGGGGGGAAGGAAAGGAGAAAAAAAAAAGGCCCAGAACAGCTTGCAGCTTGTCAATTTCAACATCGGGTCACATGACCAGCACCTCCCTGCTAAGGATGGGGATAGATTTCCACGTCAGCTTACGTCTCCAAATTTCTACTTCACGGATCCGCTTCAAAGAGGCAGCTGCAGTGGAGAATCATGTTAAGCTCGGCTACTGCGGAGAGCCCAACGTAGCCCAATGATGGATTTTGATGAGCGTGGTCCCTGCTCCTCTAACATGTATTTGCCAAGTTGTACTTACTACGTCTCGGGTCCAGATTTCTCCAGCCTCCCTTCTTTTCTGCCCCAGACCCCGTCTTCGCGCCCAATGACATACTCCTACTCTTCCAACCTGCCCCAGGTCCAACCCGTACGCGAAGTGACCTTCAGAGAGTACGCCATTGAGCCCGCCACTAAATGGCACCCCCGCGGCAATCTGGCTCACTGCTACTCCGCGGAGGAGCTCGTGCACAGAGACTGCCTGCAGGCGCCCAGCGCGGCCGGCGTGCCTGGCGACGTGCTGGCCAAGAGCTCGGCCAACGTCTACCACCACCCCACCCCCGCCGTCTCGTCCAATTTCTATAGCACCGTGGGCAGGAACGGCGTCCTGCCACAGGCTTTCGACCAGTTTTTCGAGACGGCCTACGGCACCCCGGAAAACCTCGCCTCCTCCGACTACCCCGGGGACAAGAGCGCTGAGAAGGGGCCCCCAGCGGCCGCAGCGACCTCCGCGGCGGCGGCGGCGGCGGCGGCGGCAGCGGCCACGGGCACGGGCACGCCCGCAACTTCAAGTTCGGACGGTGGCGGCGGCGGCTGCCGGGAGGCGGCGGCGGCGGCGGCGGAGGAGAAGGAGCGGCGACGGCGCCCTGAGAGCAGCAGCAGCCCTGAGTCGTCTTCCGGCCACACTGAGGACAAGGCCGGCGGCTCCAGTACGTATAAAGGCAGCGCCCTGCGCTTTATGAAAGGGGAGTTGGAAATCTAGCGCAGCACCGCTGTTAAATTTTTATATGCTGTTTTATAAGCATATAAGGTTTATGAAGGGCCTTTAGGTTTCCCCCAACAAAACTTTGTTATAAAAGGCGGGATCACGTGGCGAGTGCTGAAATTGGCCGTGAAATACCCACCGGCCAAGGCATGCCTGCAAAAAAAAAAAAAAAAAAAAAAAAAAAAAAAAAAAAAAAAAAAACCACACACACAACTCCCTTTTTCCCTTTTTTCCCTTCTCAGTCCCAAGCCCAGCAGCTCGACCCCGCTCGGGGCCAGCTCGGGCTGGGGAGCCGGAGGTGGGCGCCTGTAAATTCCCCCTGCAAGGGCTCCGGGAGCCTTTGATAGCGAGGTAATCCGGAGATTTTTATAAAAGCCATGTGTTGCGCCGGGACTCCAGTCACGGCCGGGATTCAAAGGCGTCGCTGTTTAACGATGGCGCTAGGAGCGTGTTTAACAGATAAAATAGCCCGCTTAGCTCGAGCAATATATTAAAAGAAACAAATTAAGCCAAAGTTGGCCTTTTTATCCAAAGGAAGCCATTTTCCTCTGGCGCGGTCGCAATTACGTGCCGCCTTCTGTCCCACTGCATGTTACTCACAATTGTTATTCATTCTGTCAAAAGCGGGTTTTTTTTTTCCTCTCCGTCCTGTGAAGTTTTATTGAAAAGGGGGCAAGTCGAACCTGCCCGTAGCTTTAGGAAACCCCTCTTCCCTCCACGCTATCTAAAACAGCACCCCTGGCCAGCGGGGGGAGGGGGGGCAGGATGGCTGTGTGGCCTTGGTGCTCAGGGAAGGCCCGTGGTAGGGGGCTTCCGCTGCCACCTCCTCAGCTCGCGGAAGCCAGGAGGCTGGTCAAGGAGGCAGGAGCTGGTGGCCAGGACTCAGGCTGACAAAGACCCGGCAGCGGCCGCAGATGCTAACGAGGGCCGAGTCACGGTCGCAGCCGGGAAAGGCTGGGACTGGGGTCGACTTTACTGCCTCGGGAACCGGGAACCGGCCGCCCAGGTGCTGGAAGGTGAAATGTCCGCGGGCGGCTGTTTGTTTAGTCTGGCCGGGCTGGAGGCAGCGGCGACCCCCTCTCGGCGGCTTTAAAAGCCGCTTCTGCGGCCCCAGCCCGCCCGCCTGTTGCTGAAGGAGCCCTCCTTTCTGCTCTGGGGGGCAGCGTGAGCAGCTTCCCTGGGGGCCTATCTAGGGAGCTGGCTTTTATCTGGGGCTGAGTCTCCGCCTGCAGCCTGTCCCCAGCGGGCAGTAGGAGCCTGAAGGCAGGGGACTGAGGAAACCTTGATGGGGCTAGGACAGGGCCTCCAGTCCCATGGGCCAGCCCTTTTCCTCCACTGGGGTTCTGGGATGGATTGCAGCCCCCACACCTGGCTCACTCCCTGCTTCTTTCTCCCTCCACAGGTGGCCAACGCACCAGAAAAAAGCGTTGCCCCTACACCAAGTACCAGATCCGGGAGTTGGAGCGGGAGTTCTTCTTCAGTGTGTACATCAACAAAGAGAAGCGCCTGCAGTTGTCTCGAATGCTCAACCTCACTGACCGTCAAGTCAAAATCTGGTTTCAGAACAGGAGAATGAAGGAAAAAAAAATTAACAGAGACCGTTTACAGTACTACTCGGCCAACCCGCTCCTCTAAGGCTCCAGCCAGCTGGAATTGGGTGGGGGGCTTCATACACGTGAGATTATATGCAGATTTTGCCCTTGACAAGGTCAAGGCACGTGGTGACTTTTGAAGAAAAGAGATGTGCAAAAGAGGGGAGGCTACACGGAGACAGCCTCTAAGAAGGTGGCCCGGGACTCTCTTGGGCATCTGCGGTTAAGATTCCTAACAAAAATTGGATTTGGAGAGTTGTGCATCAACTAGAATGAAGGGTTTGGGACCCCTGGTGGTTCATTCTTGGAGACTGTGGAGCTTTGGGCTGGGTGTGGTCTCCATCAAGACTGGGCCTCCTGCCAAGCGCCCTGGAGACCGACCTGGGCCCAGGACCCTCCACATGGAGCCTGCCCATCCCCAGGACCCCTGCGCCAAGAAGCTATTCAATCTTTAAACCCAGTTCAGCTTGGGGACAGGAGCAGGAGGAAGGGGGGAGGATTCCTAGATGTCTGGAGTGGGGCTGCTTTCCAAAGCCAGTGTGAAAGACGGCTGGACTAAGAGGTGGCTATGAGGTGGGAGAGGGCTGCTGATCCTTGAGGGGGAAAAAAATCAATTCCAGGTGGCATTAGGGGCTCTCCACCCCTCCTAGCCACTCACCACACTGTCCGAGGCCGGAGCTTCTAGCAATCGCCTCCTGCAGTCCACCTGATTTTTCCTACTGATGAGGGCCTTCTTCCTGGACTGCCACTCAGGCCTAAAGCCTGGTCGCGAAGCAGACCTTTCCCGCTAGCCCCAAGATCTTTGCAGGAAATGCCTGTGGAGTGCGGCAGCCTAGCTAAGTCTCCACCACACTTAACTGAAGCTTGGGTTTGCTCAGCAGAACAGTGGGCCTGGCCAGCGGTCCCCAGCTATGAGGGGCTTGAGTCCCCAAAACACCCAGTCTGGCACCGCACTCTGCCCTTTGCGCCCCAGAATTGAGCTTGGAAGCTTCCGGCAACCTTCCAAGAACTCAAGAGTGTTTGGAATTATTTTAAAAAAATAAATATTATATTATATTATATATATTTCCCTGCAGGAACCAAAGCGAATTTTAAAAAGATGCAACGTAAAGAGGGAAAAAGATGATGAAGAGAATATTTAAAGTCTCTATCTGTTTACAGTGTTCCACGGTTAAACTCACTCACTGCTAAAGAATATTTGAATGTACGCTTCATACAGGGATGGTGTTCGAAAGACTTGTAAATAAAAGAACCACAACCTATTTTGTTTGAATACTTTCTAAATTTTGCCATTAGTTGATTTCCTTGGGGTGTTGGAGGGGCGGGAAGGGTGTTAGGAATGATCTTTTTAATTTCTTGCAATGTCTGGAAAACATTAGGGGGATGTTCTGAAGTAGTTTGGCCCTCCAGGGTCTGAAGACCTCAGCTGAGAAAGCCAGGCACCCTCCCATTGAATCTCCTCTGCCTCCCTGTTTTAAGAAGTGTCTGGTGACTCTGTTTGTAACGGGAGTGTTGGCCTGTCCTCCGTTCTCACCCACCACGTATGTCGCAGCATGTACACAGGCGACAGGGCACAAGGAAAATAAAGACTGGAAACTTGAGTACTGGGTTCTGGTGTGACTTTCCTCTTCCTGTTTGCCTTTTACTGCCAAATGCCTGCCCCCCCCCATCACTCTCCCCAGGGGGCAAGTTACCAGGCCCCGGAGGGGGTGGCGAGGTGTCTTAGTCAGGATTTTAATTCCACTAGAAACCAAGCTTGGGAAGCCAAGGTGACTGGCCAGGTCTTTTGCAGAAGTGGGGGTCCCATGAATGGGGTATTTCAGGACCTGGAATTGGGGGTTTCATCCTTTCAGACTGGAGAGAGGCCTGGGAGAAAGCCCTGGGGCTTGAGGTGGTCAATGAGTTTGATCCCAGGCTGGGCTTGCTCACCTCAGGATTAGGAGGCCTGAAGTGGAACCACTCTAGGGTGCTCTGGGGATCCCCTTAGGAAGACAGAGACCAGTCTGGGTACAAAGAGCAGACTCTCAGGAGCCTCTATGGACACTTTATCCCAAGCTCCCAGCTGAGGTTGCCTTTTCCCTTTGGGGAAAGAAAGATGCCTGTTTACTCTTTGTTTCCTGCCTTTGAACTTCTGCCTTAAATTTGGACATCACCCATAACCTTGAGGGGCAGGGTGGAAAGGCCAGAGCCTTTTGTTGCCCACCCCCACCTCTACCCCCACCCTCTCCCCAGCCACCCAGGCAGGGCCAGAGTTGCAGCGAAGATCGAATTTGGAGAGAGGCCCCAGACCTCAGACCCTGCTTTGTTTATTTGTTTGTGTGTTTGTCTAACTGGCACGACTGGGGAAATCGAGCTCAAAGGGGAATGGGACAGACCCCCCTAGATGAATGTCTAGGTTGATGAACAGACACACGGAGGTGAACAACGACTCTCCTGGGGGGCAGGGAGGGGTGGGCAGGGAAGCCGAGGGTTTAAGGAAAGACTTCCTTTGGGACGGTTAAAGATTAACCAAAGTCTTGCAAGTTGCTCGAGAGAGTCTAGCCAGGAGGACTGTTCGCCGGCGGGCGGCGAGCGGGAGCGGGTTTGATTTCTGAGCCCTATAAAAGCCCATCCTCCGATGGCTGTGACAATGTGGTCGTAAACCCGTCCGGGGCCGGCCAATTTGCATATTTGGAATGCGCCACTATAAACCCGGCTGGGGTTTTGCAGCAATTTCTTAGATGTAAAAATGAGATCTGTTTAGCAGCGAGCTGGGCACATTCTTTCCCTCTGTCTATGCCTAGAGCCTGCTTCCCTCTCCCGGCTCGGGGCTGAAGTTCGGGCCGGGCCTAGTCACTCAGCCGCCACGAGATGGCGCACGTCCGATCAATGTCAAAGCCACCGGGGAGCCGGGAACCCCAGCGCGATTCTTGGCCTTTGTTCGCTTCTGATACTAAGAGCAGCACGTTACATTATTTCACTTGTCCCGATCCCCTTAGTATCAAAATAAGGGGGGGGGCTCACCTTCAAGAAGTAATCGGTGTTGTAATTTAAAGCAACGCGCCTTCTCTAGGCCTCGCAGGCGTCGCGCCGCGGAGAAGTCGGCTTGCTGTCCCTTGGCAGTGATTTCGGAAATGTGTCAAGGTAAGAGGCCACAAGTTT
Organism: Callorhinus ursinus; assembly: GCF_003265705.2. NCBI lineage: Eukaryota > Metazoa > Chordata > Mammalia > Carnivora > Otariidae > Callorhinus > Callorhinus ursinus. Next base: position 42,867,444 of record NW_027397074.1, on the reverse strand, counting down.
AGCAATTTCAGTCTGTCTGAGTCGGGAGTGGGGAGGTGGCCCATGTCAGAGCAGGACTGGGATAAGTGGCTGGGTTTGTGAGCTCCGGGTGACGCTATAGGCGCTCAGCCCACCCCCTCCTTTCTCCTATCGCTCCCTAAGGTTGGAAAGCAGAGGGAGGCCTAAGTGGAAAAGTTGACGATTTTAGCTCCTTGCGCCAGCAATGCACCCAAGGCGATCTTTCAATTTTGTAGAAATATTCAGAATGGGATGAGTCAGGGAGGGGGGGGCATCCAAGTGAAGGGGTTCTGGCAGTGCCGGGGTGGGGGTTGTGGTGGCAACAAAAAGAGAAAGAGAGAGAGAGAGAAGGGAAAAGAGAGTGAGAGAGATGGCGGTACTGGGGAAAACAAAGTTTCTACTCTAAACAATGAGGTGGTGAGCAACCGTGGCCGCTGAGGCCGGCTTACTCCGCTGAGGCCGGCTTACTCCCTGGGGCAGACATCCGGGAGGGCTCTGGTTTTCTACTAGGTGCAGTCTCTAGGTCTGCCCAGCAACCTGGGGAAACCTTTGTTCTGAAAAAGGCCAATTCCAAAAAGTCGCATATGATTTCTGAGGCTTCCAGAGAAGCTGTATTTGCTTATTTGGGATGCACTGCTATAAACCTAGCTGGGGTTTTGCAGTGATTTCTTAGATGTAAATATGAGATATTTTGCAAATATGTGAAAATTGTATTGGTATATACCTATACATTTTCAAAAGCTAGCACCGAGGATAAACTCTGGTCACAATCTCTCCATCAGGGTTGTCACAAAACAAGTTTTAAATACTCATTTCACTTAAGGTTTCAGAGGCTAGATTCAAATTTCCTCTTTTGTTATATTTAAGTTTTTATTCCAATATGTTTTCATTAGTTTCTTGAAATTGCTATTTTCACAAATATATAGTGCATGGGTGAACGGGGGGAGGGAATCTCAGAGAAAATAGGAGTTCCGTGTGTGCGTGTGTGTGTGTGTGTGTGTGTGTGTGTGTAAATCTTGCCTATCAAAAGTCACTAGTCTTTGTTGAGCGTGGGCTCCCAAACTCTGCCAAAATAAGGCAACCACAGGAACTACACCGAGTGGGCACCCACACCATGCTTTCTGCAGCCTGAGCCTTCCCTAAAATCCCAGAGCCACCTCTGGTTTCAAAGCCAGAGGCAGTTTATTATGGACAAAATTAAGCATATTGTAATTTGGGGAGTGTGTGAAAAGACCCCAACACTCCCCCATGAGGAGAGAAGGGACAGTTTAGTGGTTGGATTTAGAGAAAAATTTAAAGCAGGTTGTTTAGGGATAGATTGCACCTGATTAATTCAAAACAGACACAACAAATTTCCTTGGAAATGTTGACATTCTTAAAGATGAACGAGAAAGAACGTCATGGCTTACAAAAAATTTTCTAACCACACGGTAAGTGTGAGAATCAGAGAAGTCCAGAATTTTTGTTAAAGTGGATATATGAAAGGAGCGTTTATTTTCCTTCTGTGGGGCCACAGCCCAACTCCACAACCGGTCAGATGATTCTGAGCCTGGAAAACACTGAGAACGACTTCCAGATACAAACTGTTTACTGGCTATCCCCATCTCTGTACCTAGTATTTTTAAAAGGAAGTGGGGGTTTGGGGTAGTAACAGTTTGTTATTTCTCATCGTTTGCAAGGGCCTACTCAGAAGGAGGAATCCGCTATCCGTGAAATGCACCGTGACCCTCGCCAAAGGGCTTATTCCACTTGCCTGGCCCTTACTTGGGCTCCATAGCCATGGGGAGGGTGAGCGTTGTTACCCTGGTAGAAATGGATGATATTTACTCCGAAATAAAACGTGGGCCTTGGGGGCTGCACATAACCTCTACACAGGCCTGGTTGAAGGAAGCATGCACCGAGAGTTTTAGGTCAAAGGCATCCTGAGGGGGACAGAGAAATTCAGCCACTGGGAGGGAGGGTGAAAGGAAGAGAAGGAAAGACCGAAAGGGGCTAGAGGGAAGACCGTATCCAGGAGCCAACCCATGCTGCAACTGAATCACTTTTCTTAGTCTCTGGGGATAGGGAACCTTGAGAAAGCCCTGGTGATCGATAAACCGAATATTCTTTTGAGGAAGTTAACACCTCGGTGTTACAGTCTGGGGAGTGCAGAGCCTTGGGGGGGGGGTCAGGGATGCTGGGAGCTCCAAGACCAGTTGAAAGGGCAGCAGCATCTAACTTGAGCTTCTGCTGCATGGATATCTTCTCCTGCGAACCAGCGGCAGCAGGCAGGTCTGCATCCCAGGCCCTGCGGCAGGCTGTCGGTTCACTCACGGCTCGGCCAGCCCCGGTGGGGGTGGGGCAGCGGTCCGGGACCAGAGAGGAACTCTTACCCGGGCTTACACACTCTTCATCATCGTCATCTTTTTTTTTTTTTTTTTTAAGCAAGAAACAGCACAAACTCAATATCCCATTTGGTTTATTGCAAGGGGGAGAAACGAGGTTGGAGGAAAACATTCAGCTTTCCCAAAGGTCAGTGAAGACCCAAGTGCCAATGCCATGGTCTGCAAGGCAGCAGCGGGCTTTCTACCTCCTCTAAGTCCGCAGCCAAGGGGGCCTTCTTAAAGCAGATGCAGTACCAAGCTGGCTTTTGTCACCTTGGTTTGCACCTGTGTGTTCTTGGATCCCATCCTGCCTAGAAGCCCATTTGGTCACCCTACAGGGCGCTGACCAGTCTGAGCCTGAGATGCCTACAGCCAGGCACCCGGTTGCTGAATTCCTGAGAGTACTGGAACATTCTGGAGGGCCCAAGGAGAAGGCTGTAAGGGGTCTGTGAACTCCTTGAAAATGATGGGTCAAATTGTGGGGCTGTCCAGATGTGCGTTTTTCACAGGATAAGAATCAGAGCTTGGCCTTAGCTTTTCCAAGGGGGCCTTAACTTTCAAAAAGAAAGATAGGTTTAGATCATTGACTTTCATTTTATTTTCTTAGCTTCTGCCATCTCAGGCATTCTCTCCTATAGCCACTGGCTCTTCCATTCCCAACCTACAGCCTTGGGAAAGCTGCTTTCTGCTTTTAGTGTGGAGAGGAACCAAATCCTGGCCCAAACGGCCTGCAGGACTCATTCTCCTCAAGGACTCCTCTTCTGTTCTTGGGCCTTACTTCACAGTCTGCAGAGCTTTCTTGATTGGCATGCACAGTGCTTTGGGGCAAAGCCCCCTTCTCAGGCAGTCCTCAGTTCTGTGGCATTTCCCAGTAGCACTGCTGAGTGCAACAGTCCCAATGCGTTCCACCCTCCTGGAGAGCTGGATAAAGACCAAGCCCATCCAGACAGGGGTCCTAGGATGCCCTGCTCTGAAGCTCTTCCCTATTCAAGTTTGTTGGCCTCTGGGCCTAGCCAGGTTAGAATTTGCCTTGGCCTTGCTCGCGGGAAGGAGGTGGGGAGTGAAGGACGACAGTTCCTGATCTCTCCGCACAGACTTGATTCGGCCGCTGCTGCTACTTCGGCCTCAGGACCTCGTTGGATTGGAGAGAATTGGTTCTCAGACTCTCTCCCCGTTTCTCCCCCCCTTTCCTTTCTCTCCCTCAGCCCTTCTCTCCTTCTGTCTCTCTCCATCTCCCTCCTCTCTACCCCAGACGCTCGGTCCGCGGAGCCAGTCACCGTGAGGCACAGGCCAGCCGGGTGGAAGTGGCTGGGGCGCCGCGCAAGCCGTGGTGCGCAAGCTCTGCAGAGTGTGAAGCGGGGGTGCGGCGGCCCGCGCTGCGCGGGGAGCAGCCACAACAGGCGCAGACCGCAACCGCTTGCATCTCAGAAGCCCGCGTCAGGGCTCTTCCACCAGCCTTCCCGGGTACTCTCCCTGGGTCTTCTCGGGCTCGGCTTCCTTCTCCGACTGGGTTCACAATGGAAGGAACAAGGCCAAGTGCCTGGCACATCACCCGGGATGCAAGGGTCTTTCCCCGCTGTACGCAGAGGCCTGAGCGCTCTGCTTCGGGGGATCCCGGCAATCAGCAGCGCCAGTCAAGGCCTCTGCAGGGGCTGGAGCTGGTGCGGCGGGCAGGCCTGGGGCATCCTGGAGAGCTGTGGCCCACAGGCCTGGGGCAAGGCAGCGAGCTCCTGGGCTCCACTGGCTCCGGCCGGAAAAGGTATCATTTCCTGAGATACGTATGAGGCCCACACCGGGGCTAGCGCCCTGGGCCAGCAGTTTCCAGTTGACTAAGAGCGCGTCCCTACGGCCAGGGACGAAGGAGGCCCTGGAGTCTGCTGAGCAAAGGGCCTGGCCTCCGAACGCTGCTATAAATGGGCCACGAGCCCAGGCCGGCTTTGCCGGGAACGGATTTCCTCACCGCGGGCCTCGTTAAAATGCGCACACCGCAGGAGTGAGGGCTGCCCCAGCCGCGGGTTTGGAGGGGAGGGGGGAAGAGGGGAGGAGACGGAGAGGCAGGAGTGTGGTGACACTGGTTCCTGTCATAACCTCCGAGAGCGTGCGAATGCCAAGGCAAAAGGGAGAGCTTGAGGCGGAGGCGTCCATCCGCCGCCCCCTCCTCCAAGTTTCCCCCTCAAGGTCTTGTCTCCGGTCAAACCGAAGACCCTGAAGAGCAATGTTTCTTTCACTTCCCTGAAGCGGCATATGAGCTTGGAAGCTACCCGGGTGATGGGGCTGGGGGGTGCCTGGATCTGGCTCTGACCTCCAAATAGGGGTAGGGCAGTCTTTCAGCCAAGGTTACCAGTTGCTTTTACCACTCCCCCCCCCCAACTTGTTTCGGCTCACCAGGGTTCACCGACAGGAGCTGCAGAGAAAGCAAGCCAGGTGAGCACACCAGAAGCAAAGATCCTAACTGGATCAACGACTGGCCCAGGGGAGTGTAGAGAGCTGAGAAGCCAGGGCATTAACATTTTGGGGAAAATTCTGTGTGGGGTGCAAGAAAGAAGTGGCAATAGCCAGCTGCCTGTGAGCGCTGGATCTCGGACACTCTAAGGGTCTTCTTGGTGGCCTTAGGGTCAGGTCTGCCACTCTGGGGAGACAGCTCCAGGTCCCGAGCTGAACAGGAAGAGCCTGAGGCCCCGACAGGTCCCCTTAGTGGTTAGAGTGCCTGGAGGGCTAGTGGCTGATTCCGAAACAAGAATGGGGAGCACCCAAGGCGGGCTGGGGTGCGCACCATAAACACCCCACTTGTTAACTGCGCGGGGGCCCAAGGGCCCTTCAAACAGACCGGGCATGAGGGCTCACGTCCGAGCGTGGGCGGGGCTAGCACAGGGGCCAGGCCCCCCACTAGCCACGTTGAGGCAGCCCCCACAGCTCCTGGCCTTTGGGCTGAGGTATCGGGTGTTCGTCTCCGGGCCCATCAATACAGATTACATATTTATATCAATCGTGGGCTCAGAGGGCGCCCTCAGAGAGCGGCCCCGCGCCTACGAAACCAAACTGGGAGTGGTCGCGCGGAAACTCTGGCTCAGGATTGGCTGCGGGCACCCGCCGCGGTGCGGGGGGATTGCTAATCGTATTCAGCATGTTTTGCACAAGAAATGTCAGCCAGAAAGGGCTATCTGCTCCCTTCGCCAAATTATCCCACAACAATGTCATGCTCGGAGAGCCCCGCCGCGAACTCTTTTTTGGTCGACTCGCTCATCAGCTCGGGCAGAGGCGAGGCTGGCGGTGGTGGCAGCGGCGCGGGGGGCGGTGGCGGCGGCGGCGGCTACTACGCCCACGGCGGGGTATACCTGCCTCCGGCCGCCGACCTGCCCTACGGGCTGCAGAGCTGCGGGCTCTTCCCGGCTCTGGGAGGCAAGCGCAATGAGGCGGCGTCGCCGGGCGGCGGCGGCAGCAGCGGGGGCCTGGGTCCCGGGGCGCACGGCTACGCGCCCGCGCCTATAGACCTGTGGCTGGACGCGCCCCGGTCGTGTCGGATGGAGCCGCCCGAGGGGCCGCCGCCACCGCCCCAGCAGCAGCCACCGCCCCCGCCGCAACCACCCCAACCCCCGCCGCAGGCCACCTCGTGCTCTTTCGCGCAGAACATCAAAGAGGAGAGCTCCTACTGCCTCTACGACTCGGCAGACAAATGCCCCAAAGGCTCCACCGCCACAGCCGAGCTGGCTCCCTTCCCGCGGGGCCCGCCGCCCGACGGCTGCTCCCTGAGCACCTCCAGCGGGGTGCCAGTGCCTGGCTACTTCCGCCTCTCCCAGGCCTATGGCACCGCCAAGGGTTACGGCAGCAGCGGCGGCGCGCAACAGCTCGGCGCCGGCCCGTTCCCCGCTCAGCCCCCCGGGCGCGGCTTCGACCCGCCACCCGCCCTCGCCTCCGGCTCAGCGGATGCAGCCCGGAAAGAGCGAGCCCTCGATTCACCGCCGCCCCCTACGCTGACTTGCGGTGGTGGCGGCGGCGGCGGGGGCTCACAGGGCGACGAGGAGGCGCACGCGTCGTCCTCGGCCGCAGAGGAGCTCTCCCCGGCCCCTTCCGAGAGCAGCAAAGCCTCGCCCGAGAAGGACTCCCTGGGTAAGCCGGGCGCGCCGAAGGGCCGCAATCAGGCGGGCAGACAGGCCGACCCAGAGAAGGGAAAGAGCAGAGAGCCAGGAGTGCGCGCAGCAGCCGGCCGGCCTTGGCCCAAGCTGCAGGCAGGCTGACCTTGTGAACTTGCTTTTTAATATTTGGGCGTGGGGACGCAGTAAAAATTCATGTCCGGCTTAGCGCCCCACACCAAGACGTCCGCCGCGCTGGCCTCAGCTCACCCCCCATTGGGGACGAGGGCATGGACGAGCAACCCCCCTCTTGTGCATGCCCTTCTCCGTGGCCCGGAGCACCCTAAGCCGTGGTCTGGGCCCAGCCTGCGAGGCGCGGCCCACGCGGGGGGAGGGGGAGGGAGGAAAGTGGCTCGCCCGCAGATAGCGCGTATGTTTGTAAGGCATCCAAAATAAGCAGCCGCCAGCACCAATAAATAAGCCCATTAACCGGCGAAGTTCGAGTTTACGATCCCCCATGCTTTTTTCAAAGTTGCTGGAGGGGCGGGAATCCTCCTTGCGGGGAGAAGAAAAGGCAAATCCGGCTGGGTCGCGGGAGCCCTGAGCTTAGAGTCAGAAAAGGGCCATTTCGCTTCTCCTGGAACTCGGAATCGCCCAGACTGCCCGTCCCTGGCTCCTGGAAAGACGTGAGGGACGGCCCTTGACCCCGACTCAGTTTTTCGTGCCTTCCCCGTGGCCCAACGGTGTCCTCGTTACTCTCCTCATTGGGCCTTAGGCAATCAGGGGACGGGAATGGGACGAAGCCATGCTGCCCGCCTCCCTTCCAAGTGAGCACCCATGCCTCCCGCCTGGGGGCGGCAGGAAATCCTTGTCTGCCTTGGGGCAAGAAGCAAAGAAAGGCGTTAAGTTCAAGATACACAGCCTGCCCTCCCAGGCCGTTCTGTCTGTGAGCACCCGACAGCTTTGTGCTAAAACAGGTGTTTGGGGAAAAGTGGAGGAAAATGTAAATCAGGAAGGTAGGTGTAGATTGGAGGCCCTCTCCATTTTGCACATGCCCTTTGGAGGAACTGCTCTTCCTGAGCAAGCTAAAGGGGGTGTGTGTGTAAAACTCTCTGTGTGACTTAGGGCATCCCTCTTATTGCAGAGAAGTCCCAAATTCACCCCTGCGCACAGCCTAGTGTGGCCCCTATTTAACCTTCCCTTCTTTATTCTCTTAAATGCTAGGCAATTCCAAAGGCGAAAACGCAGCCAACTGGCTCACGGCAAAGAGCGGCAGGAAGAAGCGCTGCCCCTACACCAAGCACCAGACGCTGGAGCTGGAGAAGGAGTTTCTGTTCAACATGTACCTTACTCGAGAGCGGCGCCTAGAGATCAGCCGCAGCGTCCACCTCACGGACAGACAAGTTAAAATCTGGTTTCAGAATCGCAGGATGAAACTGAAGAAAATGAACCGAGAAAACCGAATCCGGGAGCTCACAGCCAATTTTAATTTTTCCTGATGAAGCTCCAGGCAATGCCGTTTTTTCGCTGCCAGAGAGCCGTCCTCCTCCCTCAGTCTTCGGCCTCTGCCCAGGAACTCGCACCTGTGCCGGAGCCCCAATCCTCCCTCCCACACTCGCCATCTCGCTGGCCGTTACATCTGTGCAGGGCTGGTTTGTTCTGACTTTTTGTTTCTTTGTCTGTTTGCTTGGTGCTGGTTTACTTGTTTTCTGGGGGAAAAAGCCATATCGTGCTAAATTTCTATAGAGATAAATATTATCCTCAAGTGTTGAGTGGTGACTGGGCTGGTTTGCTGTCTCGGGGTTCCTCTGCTGGAAATGGCTCCTGTCCTCCTGGTGGAGCTGGTTTCCTGCGGGGGGTGGGCAAACCTAGCCGGAAGGCCGAGGTCCCATTGTAGGCGCTGAGGTGTCTGGCCTGAGGTCAATGGTGCAAGGAGCCGCCACCGGGCTCGCCTGCCTGGAGTGCTGGGCTGTGTTTAATCAGGGGACACAGGCCCCTGGGTTTCTTTTTTCTTTCTTTCTTTCTTCCTTGGCAAAGAGAAGGGCTTACAAGCATGGACATGCAGGCTGGCGAAAGGGCTTGGCTTTGGCTGATTAGAAAATTGAGAGTCAGAAAGATTAATCTTTCCTTCCTCTGTAAGATATCCCAGCTTTAAAAGGGGGGGAAAAAAAAGAATGACAAGGAGAAGGAAACTTCTCTTCCAGTTTGTGTGAGGTCTTGCATTGTGGGACTAAATTATTTCACTTACCTCTGAATTTCCATATCCTTCTGGCTGTAGATAAATAATCTAATATAGTTTTGTTTATGCGTGCGGATTTAGTGGGGGTTTTTGGTCATCAAATAATTGTTACCACTGGTAACGTGACAAGCACACCACAATTCTCCCTATCTTGTGGAGAGTTTTCTTTCTCATTTTCTTTTTTCTTCTTCCTCTTTTCTTTTTTCTTTTCTAAAATTCACAGAATCCGAGGAGGGCTGGGCAAGCAGAATAGACTAGAGAAGGGAGACATTGTTTGGGTTTCCTTTATACTGTGAAGTTACATGCATAAAAGGGTCAAACCTGTAGGTGCAGAAAAAGAAAAATTATAAATACAAATCTGTATAAATGTTTATTATTATGAAAAATTGCCAATCTTGTTTTATGCAAATGCATTCTATCGTTATTATAAATGTTAGTTCTAGCTCTATTTACTTCTAATCTTAAATCAGAATAAATTAATATTGTAATGCTGCTGTGCGTGGAAAAAAGACGATGTTTATGTTCTTATAGAAGAATAAAAGCTGTGGAATGAAGCTTTTTAATTTTACCTCTTTTTTTGACTTCTTATCTTCACCTTCCACTTTATCCCGTTCACCACTTTTACAACAGGAGGACTAGCCCGCGCCCCCTGCAATTACTTTAGGCATCTATTTAAATATTACCTAGACGGTCGTAATTTGTCTGGGCCCTATAGCCCTGGTGCCGTAAGGTTTGTCGGCTTTTGTTCAGTTTTATGACTTGCTAGTATATCTGGATTGTGGCTGTCCTGGACCAGTGGTTTCAGTTGAGAGGGGAGCTGCGTAGACAGAGGAAGCCAAACAGGATTTCTTTCGGGAGCCCCAGGGAGGCTCGCAGACGCCGGTTGTTTTGTGGGTCCCCTGGTCTTAGATGACCCCCAGCCTAGGAATCCGGGGAGCAGGCTGGGCCTAGAGCGCGTCCCTAGCATCCGCAGCAGCAGCTAGGTAGCCTGCTGCCGGCTGCAAGCCCCCCCTCCCCCGGCACGGCCTCCCCCACCTGGTCGCCCTCCGCGGGGCCACGCGTTTCCTGCTCGCGGGAGGTGGGGGGGGCCGACGGCAGGGGGAGGGGGCGCGGGAGCGCGCGCCCCGGCTGGCTGGCTGTCTGGGAGGGAGAGAGGGGGAGAGCGAGCCGTGGGGAGCGAGCGCCGGAGGCCGAGACCAGGCAGGGAGCCGGGCTCGGTGACGTCCCTGGCGCTTTCGAGTCGCCCAGGGCTGCCGCCGCTTGGCGCCAGCTCGCTGAGAAGCAAGATTTGGGAACCAGCACGCACACTGCTCGCTCTCCTTTCTTCTCGCTTCTCCTTCTCCTTCCATTTTCCTCTCTCTCCTTTACCTTCCTCCCCCCTCTCTCCCAGGTTTAGCTTACCGGGGCCAGTGCTTCTCCCTCGGTGAGGCCTTAGTGGCAGCGCGGGACACACAGTGGCAGCGCGGGCGCAGGTTGGCAAGGGGCCGGGCCGGGCGCGGTCGCAGGGTTCTCCCTTGGCTGCGGCGGTGGCGGCGGCGGCGGCGGCGGCGGCGGCGGCGGCGGCGGCGGGCGAGGCAGCCCCGCGCGGGCAGCACCAGAACTGGTCGGTGATTTAGGTAGTTTCCTGTTGTTGGGATCCACCTTTCTCTCGACAGCACGACACTGCCTTCATTACTTCAGTTGAAATCGTCTCCAGGTACCTGTGCGCGCGGGGGCCGGGCCAGGCGGGGCATCCGGGCCCTGGTCGTGCCAGGCCTGCGGCGGCAACCTCGGCTTTTCCCACTCAGGAGCCTCGTCCCTGCCTCCTTCCCAGCGCTTAGCCAGGCTGTTGGCCTCAATTCCCATCCCCACCTGGCCCCGAGCAGGTATGGTCAGGTTAGCTGCTCCTTGGCGGACGCCGGGGGCGTGGTAGGAATTCTGGGCCCTGAGCCATTCAAGGTCAGGGGCGCACGCTTCCATCCTGGGCCTCCCCCCACTCCAGGCCATTCTCCTGCAAGGCTGGAACGCTACCAGCCCCAATCCAGGGTAGGAGACCAGGAAAGATCCCTCTGAGAGAGACTCAGGCCAAACTAGGAGGGACAGGGCGGAAAGGGGCTAGGATCCTGGCCTTGTCACTTACCCTTCTCTCTGTAAGCCGCCGTCTGCTCCCAGGAGTCGCCTTTGACTCTTTTCTTCCCTCCTTTCTTCCTCTCTTTTCTTCTTTCTCTTTCTCTTTACTTCTTCCTTCTTTCTTTCCTTCCCTTCATTTCTTTCATCTTCAGTCTCTCTGTGCCCAGTTTTCTATCTCCACTTCCTGTCCTCCCATCTCTTCCTCTGGGAGGCAGGGCTAGCTTGGGGAGAGCCTGGGGCGGGGGTCTTATTTTTTGATGCGTGCTCAAGTTGTGGTCGGAATCTGCCAAGGAAGGGCTCGCGTGGGACAGCTGTCGAGGGCTGTGGATCTGGGCCTGGTGTGCCGCTGCACAGACAAGGCCTCGGTTATGATCACGACCGGATGGCGGCGGCCTTGCGTTCTTACTTCGCGGGTCGGCAACCACAGCCTAAGAGATCCGATTAGGGGGCATTCCCGGCGTTTTTGTGTGCCCACACCGAGGGCAAGGAGGCCTTCGCTGGCCTCACTGGGCACCTGAGGCTGGGACCTGGGCTGAGGCCCAGCCAGGCTCTGTGGAGCCTGGCCACGCAGGGAACCGCGCCTGGAAGCTTCCTCCGCTTTCCCGGGCCTGCCGGTCCCAACTCAGGCTTTAACCGCCGTAAGGGAGCCCGGCTAGGGCAAAGACTGGTTGCTTGACTGCCCGTAGCTTCTATCAGGTTCAGAGTCTTTTAGAAATGGCATCCTTGTACGGATGGGTGCTGGAGAAAGAGACCCTTCCAGCTACAGTCTGTTTCAAATAATAGGGGAAAGGAATCTTAAATTCCATAACCATTATATTACAAACTTGAGCCCTTGTTGCAAGTTGTAGTCCACCATTGGAAGCCAGTCGAATGATTCTTGCTACCGAACTGAAAACAACTTTCATCCCCTCCCTGCCCCCCAAACACACACACACACACACACACACACACACACACACACACACACACA
>NW_027397074.1:42734023-42855686 GCF_003265705.2 Callorhinus ursinus | reverse complement strand
CACACACACACACACACACACACACACACACACACACACACACACACGGGCCTTCAGACTCATGCCCACCCAGCTGTGTTTCCCTTCCCAGCTCTGGCTGTGGGCCCTGGAACTGTTTCCATGGCTCTGTCTGCGGTCCTGTTATCTGAAAGGCCAGCGCACCGCTCTCCCCTCAACTCCTCCGTACCATTTTCCAGACCAGAGTATTGGATTTGTTCTGGAGTCCAAGGCTTTAGAACTCTCAGGCGAAAAGAGGCGGTTTGTAATTACCTTCACTTATTATTATTTTTAAAATTTACACATGCAGTCCCTTTCATTTCCAAAATAAAAGCTGACTCAAAAGCCTGAATATTTTCTCCCCAAATCTCTGGGCAGAAGAGGGGTCATATTAGGTTTTTCTGAGTTTTCTCCCCTTTTAGGCATCAGTAAGGCCTGCTTAATGCTCAGCGCCTGCTAGTTATGTGGTAACTGTCCTATTTTGGGGGCTAGGGCTATTTAAACAGCCTTTTTATTTAAAAAAATACTAATAATAATTCAAGGCTTCTCTGGGCAAAAAAGTCAAAAAGCAACTAGGCGAGTCCAGCTTGTTGGCAGACAATTAGTTTGGAGCGAGGTTTCCTCCAGGGTTAATATTTCTTAATGAAAATCTCAGAGGCACCGCAAACTGCCCAATATTTGGGACACACCGAGATGCGGCGGGGTGGGAATGGGGATAAGGTAGAGGAATTTACAGGAAAAGGACAATATTACGGGGGAGGAGGCTAAGGCGACCAGGACCAGCCACATCGGGAGTTCGCTGTGTCGGCCACTTCCCTCTTCCGGCGAGAGCAGATAACGGGGCACCCGGTTGGTCTCCACCAGGCTTCGGAGCCTCGCTCTGGGGGAGAGCCCGGCATTTGAGGGTTCCCGTCCGGGATAGGGATGTACCAGGGTTTGGGGGAGGATTACTGGAACTGTTCGGGAGGATGGAGGCAGAAAAGGTGATGGAAGCGCCCTCGCCGCCAGGGAAGTGGGCTAATGAGAAACACACTCTTGCAGGCACAGTGTTCACACGTGAATTTAATTACCCCGTTTTTAGGAGTCGCTTTCCGTTCGGATTTGGGGTGGGTTTTTTCTTCCAACTAACAGAGGCCGCGAGGCCTCTTAATTTAACCCTGAAAGACTCTTAAGGGGTGAGAAATACCCTCCTCAATGTGGCCAAGCCAAGGAATGGGATTAAAGTCAATGCCCCGTGCCCCTCCCCGTTTTAATTTCTAGCCCTGGACTTGAGCTGCGGTCGCCTAGCTTTGGGCCTTGTAACCCTGTTGAGCCGTCCGGCCTGGTGAAAACCGAGGCGGGGCCCGGGGCGGGAGCCAGAAAGGAAGGAAGGAGCCCTGAAGAACTCAACAGGGCCCTGAGGCCAGCCGCTCCGGTGCGGGCCTCCCAGCTACCCGAGCCGCGCGGTCTCTTCGGCTGGACTGCGTTCTCGCAAGCGGATCTCGCCTTCCACTGAGGCTGCCTCGTGTTTTTTTTCGCAGTTCGGGTTTGGGGAGTGCGACAACGCTTGCAGAGCTCAGCGTGAGGGCCTTTGAGGTCGGGGCACAGTGTTGGGTCGCCTGCTGCGTTCGCCTGGGTGTCGTGATTCCCCGCTGAGGACTCGTAGGGCGCGGGGGCCGCGTGTGCGCGGGGTCGGGACCGAACCCGCCGCACAACCTGGCCCTCAAACCCTTTGGCTCAGGGACAGCCGGCCGCTCCTCGGTGGGGCGCTCGCTGTTGGCGCAGCGGCGAAGCTGGGAGCTAGCTGCCCGGGTGCCCTGGGATCCAGGAAGGCAGATTTCCGGGCCCCACAATAGGCGGTGTCCTCTCGGAGGCCTGTCCCTGCCCAGCGCGCTCGGGCAGGGGCGGTGGTGGCTCAGTTTGGGACGGATACTGCGTTGAATTTGACTTTTCGCGGCCGGCCCGGGGTAAACTCGCATCTCCGGGGACTGCAGGAATTATTTACAGGGAGCTCGCCAACCAAACACAACAGTCTAATTTAACCTTTCCAAGTACTCGTAAATTTTTACAGCTGGGAGCCATGGCGAAGCAAACGAATCTGCTGGTCGTTCCCAACTTCCCACCAGCCTGTGTGGCTTCTGAAACAATAACTCCTTATGAAATATCATAAATATAGATTTAAATACAGTAGAGCGAGAATGCGATTTGGCTGCTTTTTTTATGGCTTCAATTATTGTCTAATTTTATGTGAGGGGCTCCACTGGCCGCACTTGCACGCGGGACCCGCGCCTTGCTGATGGCGTGATTAATTGTGATATAAAATAGTCCGCTTAAGTGTGCGTCTGGTGGTGGCGGTGGGAGGGGAGGGAGTACAGAGGCAAGGCCAGATTTGATCTTTTAATCTTCGTTGGCCACAATTAAAACAAACCCGATCGTGGAGCGCCGCGATCCCTTTGCATAAAAACATATGGCTTTTGCTATAAAAATTATGACTGCAAAACACCGGGCCATTAATAGCGTGCGGAGTGATTTACGCGTTATTGTTCTGCCGGGCGGGCACGTGACGCGCGCGGCCAATGGGGGCGCGGGCGCCGGCAACTTATTAGGTGACTGTACTTCCCCCCCTGGTGCCACCAAGTTGTTACATGAAATCTGCAGTTTCATAATTTCCGCGGGTCGGGCCGACCGGCTAGGCACGGGGCACAGAGATGGCCACCACCGGGGCCCTGGGCAACTACTACGTGGACTCGTTCCTGCTGGGCGCCGACGCTGCGGACGAGCTGGGCGCGGGCCGCTATGCGCCCGGGGCCCTGGGTCAGCCTCCCCGGCAGGCCACCGCGCTGGCGGAACACCCCGACTTCAGCCCGTGCAGCTTTCAGTCCAAGGCGGCGGTGTTCGGCGCCTCGTGGAACCCGGTGCACGCGGCGGGCGCCAATGCGGTGCCCGCCGCAGTGTATCACCACCATCACCACCACCCTTACGTGCACCCCCAGGCGCCCGTGGCGGCGGCGGCCCCGGACGGCAGGTACATGCGCTCCTGGCTGGAGCCCACGCCCGGCGCGCTCTCCTTCGCGGGCTTGCCCTCCAGCCGGCCTTACGGCATTAAACCTGAACCACTGTCCGCCAGAAGGGGTGACTGTCCCACGCTTGACACTCACACTTTGTCCCTGACTGACTATGCTTGTGGTTCTCCTCCAGTTGATAGAGAAAAACAGCCCAGTGAAGGCGCCTTCTCCGAAAACAATGCTGAGAATGAGAGCGGCGGAGACAAGCCCCCCATCGATCCCAGTAAGTGTCTCCTCCCTTCAGACCGGCCGCCGCCTCCACGCCGGCCACCAGGATCTGCCAGCCCTTCGGCTTTCTCTCGAGCCTGCCTTCGCCTGCGCTGGGAGCCTCTTGAGCAGGGGCCGGGAACCAGAAGTTGCTGTTTAGGATGCCTCAGATGGGGCCCCAATTCCAGAGAGCAGTGACAAGCTGGCTGCCGCGTTCGGGGGGAGGGGAGGCGGCTGCTGCCGAGAGAGAGGGGGCGGGGCGGGCGCTGCCGGCCAAGCCACGACCAGCAGCCCCTCTCCCTGGCTGGTCGGTACCAGGACAGCACTTTGGGCCGTTCTTCGAAAGCAGCTCGGCAGAGAGAATCTTTTGTGCGGCTAGATTGTCCTGGAGCGGCGGCAGCAACTGTAGCCTAGACCCTGGAGAAGACAGCCGATCCCCTCCACTTCTTGCCTTCAGCCAGTGGCGGCGTAAATCCTGCCCAGGATGAGGCTGTAGGCGACCGGGCCACGGTGGTCCCCATGCCAGATTATTCAAATAAACTGGAGACGTGATCGACGCCCCGGGGTTGCTCAGGGGCGCCTAGCCGGCTGCCCGGCTCCCACGGCCTTCCAGGGAGGTCAAAGACGGAATGGGGAAAGTAAAAGGAAAGGTGGGGAAGGGAGGATAGAGAGAGAGGGAGAGAATATTAACGTTGCAGGAACACAGGGCAGCGTGCTTTCCCGCTGCCTGGCAAGAAGAGGATCTATTTCCAAATTTCACTCCTCGCACAGTGTACAAAGGGCGGGAGGAAGGAGAGGAAAAGGACCGGAGGACAGAAGAGGAGAAAGGAGGGTCTGGGAAGGGAGGGGGAAGCCGAGGTTTTCCTGTGTGCGATTGTAAGTGACTGTTCCTCTGTCTGTCTGCTGGGATGCCTTTGTGTACGGTTCGCAGCGCTTTCCCAACCAGTTCAGCAGCGCCCTGCACTTTGGCGGAAGACCCCAGGAGATTCCCTGGACGCAGTGGAGGGGGGAGGTAGGTGCTTCTCCTCTTGCTAAATCCCCCGTCTGTCTCCCTCGCAGGCAACCCAGCTGCCAACTGGCTCCACGCGCGCTCCACCAGGAAGAAGCGCTGCCCCTACACAAAACACCAAACGCTGGAACTGGAGAAGGAGTTTCTGTTCAACATGTACCTCACCAGGGACCGCAGGTATGAGGTGGCCCGGCTGCTCAACCTCACCGAGAGGCAGGTCAAGATCTGGTTCCAGAACCGCAGGATGAAAATGAAGAAAATCAACAAGGACCGAGCAAAAGACGAGTGATTCAACTGGAGTTCATTTAGAAAAGAGAGAGCGAGCTAGAGAGAAAGAGAAAGGACTGCCTGATCCCTCTCCCACCCCTATTCCCACCCCAGCCTCCACCACCCCGCACAAAGCGGCTCTAAACTCCGGGCCTCATCTCCCCCCCACCCCAGCAAGCCCTGCTCAGGCTGGTTCCCCCCACCACCCCATCCCCAGCCTGCCGCTTTGATGGAGGAGGTATTGTAAGCTTTCCATTTTCTATAAGATGAAAAAAAAAAAAAGGTGGGGGGGACATTTTCGCTGATGGCTGTGTGTGCTAGCTTGTATATATTTTTTAAAAAAAATCTACCTGTTCCTGACTTCAAACAAACAAACAAACAAAAAAAACTACCTTTTTATAATGCACAACTGTTGATGGCGGACTGTATAGTTTTTAGTCTGTGTAGTTAATTTAATTTGCTCTTTGTGCGGCAGAGCGATCTGCCCAGATACTTGAACACTGTGTTTTATTGTGGTAATTATGTTTTGTGACTCAAACTTCTGTGCTGGGTGATGCACCCGTTGTGATTGTGAGAGCTTAGAATTCAATTTCAACTCAGGTTGTTGATGAGGGAGAAAAACAGTTGCCTAGAGTATAGCTCTGTAGTAGAATCTGTCTTCTGTTATGACTAGGCTGTTCGCCTTTGACTGTAAACTAGCTGTAAGGATTTCCCAGTGAAATAAAATTTTAAAAGAAAGAAAGTGTTCTCCTGGATGCATAGATTCATGGTTTTTTCCTCTTTTGAAATGCGGGCATTTTAGTTTCTACATGCTCTATAGACCTGTCTTGTTCATTGTATATATAGTCCACATATTAAAGAAAAAGTAATCAGACAAGCTTGAATATTGTTTTTGCACCGGATGAACATTGAGGAAATTCGGAGCTATACATACGTGCGGAAGGTTACTACCTATGGTTTACATTGAATTTTAATGGGGGGGGGAATGAATGCTTATTGTAATGGAGTTAATTTTATTGATAATAAATTATACACTATGAAACCGCCATTGGGCTACTGTAGATTTGTATCCTTGATGAATCTGGGGTTTCCATCGGGCTGAACATACACTGTATATTTTGCAATAGTTACCTCAAGGCCTACTGACCAAATTGTTGTGTTGAGATGATATTTAACTTTTTGCCAAATAAAATATATTGATTCTTTTCTATTTATTGCGGGTCAGCTCTTTGCACCTTTTTCTCTGGGATAGGGGAGCATGGGTAGAGTCTCTGGGTGGGGGCCAGGCCGGGGTGCAGGAGGACAGAATCTGTTTCAGCTCCGGCGGCGGGCTTTTGGAGCGGGAACCTGCCGCACCCAGCTGCGCTCCCGCTGGCGGCGCAAGCACCAGAGGAAGGCTGCACAGCGCGGGCGGCGAGGCCTAGCTCCCAGCTCCGACCTGCCCCACTTGCGGGCAGGCCCAGAGGCCTCTGAGGAGCAGGGCTGGGGTCTCGGGTCTCGTTGGCCAGTAGCAGTGAAAGGCCACCCTTCCATCTTGGCGCCCCAAGAAATTTCCCTAACCCGGGTGCACTGAGACTCCCGAGGCCTTCCCCTGGCACGGGGCGAGGAGTGTGAGGGCAGCACCGCGGGCTGAAGGGCCTGCCTCCTGAAGAGTCTCCAGGGAGGGAAAGAGGAGCCCGGCTGCCCCGACGCGGCCTCCAGGACAGACATTTGCGGACTCTCAGGGGACGGAAAGTCTTGCGCGCCCCCCCCGCCCCCGCCTCCCCGCACCTCAGCGTCCTGTCCGGCTGGCCCGGGGGATTCGGGGTTCTGTACGGCACTCCCCTCCGGAGCACAAGTCCTGGCAGAGGCAGGGCCTAGGCAGCCGGCGAGCGGGACGCGCCATAAAAGCAAATGAGGGCTGTTGCCGTTTATGGGGTGTAAAGGGCTGCGGGGGGAACAGCCACAACATCGGAGGCCCAAGCGCCTTAGAGATGTGGCCAGAGGGTTCAGCATAATCTCCCCCCTTTTCTTTTCTCGCTCTTCCCGCCCTCCCCCCCACTACCCCGAAACTGCTGGAAAGTTATCTGAGTTCCGACGCCTAAAGGGGGAACCGGGACGCCAGGGGGGATGGGTCTTCCCCTCACACCCCCACCCCCACTCCGCCGCCAGGTTGGGACGCCCTCTGTTGTTGCAGACAGAAGGAACTTCAAAGAATGGGCAGTAAGGGTGTGCCATAAAGGCCGGGTCTGCGAACTGTCTGGAATTCGGCCCTTAATGAGTTTACAACTGTCCAGCCCCAATTAAGATTTTCGACCAAAGCCCTTTCATTTGTTTGCTCTGTCTGCACCGATAAAGCGGCTGCGGAAACAACTCTTTTATGGGCACTGCGCTCTCGGCAGCGTAGATTCCGGGCTCCACGCACACCCCCCCGCCAGGGACTGGGTCCTCGCCCAGCTTTGGGAGCGGGTTGCCCGGCCTGCCCGCTCGCGGCAAACGAAGTTCAGGCCGGGCTGCCGGGGCTGCAGTGCAGGGATTCTGCCAGCAGATGGCAGTATGGCTCCACGCATGAGGCGCCCGCGCCGCCATCTCCCGCCGCCGCAACCCTGGGAAGTTCCTAAGATGTCGACTTGACGCTAGCCTTTCTCGAATGGGAGCCCCAGATTTGAAAGAACTACGGTCGTATATTTTCTTTGCTGCTCACGCCGGCCCGGAAACCTCGCCGGGAAACAAGCTAGCGGTGGGACTCGCCCGACCTGCACCGCTCCCGCCCCCTTTCCTCTCCCTGATTCCGGAGGCCTAGCGCTGCGTGGCTGCAGCCGTCCGGCGGCTGCGGGGAGGCAGCTCCAGGCGCGGGGGTGGCTCTAGGGTCACCGTCCCCAGGCCGGGACAAGCCTTGGGGCAGCGCGACGCTCGGAGAACTCGGTTTGACCCAGCGGACAAACCAGGACTAAGGCTTACAGCCCCGGGACTTGGTGACCCCCCCCCCAGAGGGTATGCAGAGGGCGCATACCTTGGCCAAGGCTCCTGCGGCAGCCGGGGAGGCTCCCTAACGCTGCGCCCCGGTAGGAGGCCCAGTGAGCCAGCACCCGCAGGAGAGCCGGGACCCCAGCACCCGGCCGCCTCGAATAAGTGGCAATAAAATTAGGCGGCAGAAAATCGGAGGAAAAGACATTCTTGGTGACTTTCTAGTGTGGGTTTGGCGGCTGAATTGCCCGGGATGGGGAATCCCTGGGAGCTCACCAGGGACTGCTTTGATTGTTCCAAAATAAATGCGATGTTTAAAATAATTATAATAACATCCTAGCTCCAGGATAGGAGTTCACGTCGTGAAAGCTGCCCTTGCTTTCTCTCGCCACCGAATTTCCTTGGCAGTGGAGCTGCTCAGGCTGCTCTGGTTTCCCGTGTTCAGGAGGCGAGGAGGAGGGAGGGGGCCCCAATCTAGGCCCAGCCTATCCTGGACCCTGGGCAGGGAACACGCCCCGGAACCTTCCAGGAGGCGGCCACGAGTGCGGGTGCGAGGATCAACCCCTGGTGCAGAATGGTTTCAGAGGGAAAACGCAAAGCAAACAGAACCCTTCGAAGCACCCCGGAGCCTTGTGAACACGCCACGCAGTGTATTTATTTGGGTTGTAATAGTGTCTGCCAAGCCCACAAAATGTTTACAACCTGCGTCTCTGCGCTGTACACGCTGTAAAACTGGGAACTGGATCTTGGCTGACAGATCTCCTGAGTGTTTCTCTCTCTCTCTTTCTCCTCCCTCCCTTTCCTTCCCTCTCCTCCCTCTTTCTCCGTTTATATACACATGTTGGTATTGCAGACACACGTCTCCATTATATTTCCTTAAATAACACAGTATTTCACAGCATCTGATTGTAAGAAGGGTTTTATAGCTTCCCCGAGAGCCGCCCGTGGTCATGTATCCAAGCTGCAGATAGCTCAATTTATGTAACTACAAATAAATGGCGCGGGAGCAGATCGGTGGCGACCGCTTCTCTCCACCGATTACGGAGGTTCCAGGTAGGTGCCGGCTGGTTGGGATCTCAGAGGCCTCCTGGACTGACTGCCACGCCAGGCCTCCCTTGCCCTTGGCCGGCGATGGCTGGGAGACGGCTCTCCTGGCTCGGCTGCCTGGGAAGCGCTTCCCTGTTAGCTGCGCAGACAACCCCCCCTACCCCGCGTCAGCCCCAGCTCCTTTGCACTCGTCGGGCACGGATGTGTCCCCGCACTGTGACCGACCGGGGACTGCGGACTGCTCAGTGACTGAAGAACCGAACCGTGCGCAGCCCGTGCGAGGGGCGCGGGTGGAAACCTTTAGAGAAGCAAATCGCCAGCCGTCAGACTCGAGGCAGGCTCCCTTCGCTTGCCCAGAGCTGGGCTTATGTTCTTAGCTGGGTTTAAATATTGAGCACTATTTGGTAACAAGAAGCAAGGGAAACACATTCTGCTTGGTAGGTAGGAACCCAGCTCCAGGAGAGCAGTGAGAAAATGTCTTTATGTAAAGACAGCTGGCTGATTAGAAACCCTCCTGCACGTGCCTGCTCCAGGCTGATCGTCAACGAGTATTTCTGTGAATATTATCACATATAACCCAGTGCATTTGTGTCTTTTCAGCCAAATAAGTAGGAAACCAATGGCTCAAGAACACGCGATTAAGGAGGCCTTACTGAAAGCCTGACTCTGTCTGGCCTTTTCGTTTTAAAACCCCGCCACCGAAGGCAGGAGGAAAGAGAGAAGCCCAGAAACGAAAGAAAGGATTCGGCACCCGCGGGACTCGGCCCAGTTGGCTGACGTGGGCCCAGAAAGGCTGAGGCCTTGCCGGCAGTATCTGGATTCTCCTTGGCCCAAGCGGAGGGGCAGCGCGCCCTGCCAGGACCCTGTGGACCTGCGCTGGACAAAACCCAAGCAGGGATGAGCCTGTGGCGTTCCTTCCCGCCCTCCCCTGCTCCCCGAACTCTGTCCCTACTTGGTCTGGGTCGTCTCACTTCGGGGCAGGTTTTACTTTAAACGCCATCGCTGTTGGCCGCTCCAGCCGCCCGAGTCTAGACAGACGGCGGCAGCGGCGGGGCCGGGTCTTTCTCTTTGCATCTTGCTCTGTGTCACCCGGGGAACAATTTATTGGTCTAAAGCTGTCTAATTCCGCCTCTTTGATCTCCTAGCTTTCTTGCTTGCTTCGTCTTCCTTTAACATTTTTAGGTTTTTATTTCCTGCAAGAAAGCGGTGCTATTTGGAATATTTAGTTTTTCTTCCCTTCCCATGTTACAGCCTCCATTCCCCAACTAAGACATACTATCATCCCGATCCTCCATAAAGAGCATCCCCGAATATTCCCCCCCCACAGCCCCTGTACCCCCAGGGGAAACCAGCAGGCGCCCACCTGCCCGGACAGCCCCCTCTCTCCACCCACGCCCCTGGGCAGTCCACTAGGCAGGAACTGGGGCTCCGTTGCATCCGGGTCTGAACCCTCTTGCTGCCTTTTGTGCTCCTGGGACCCGCTGAGAGGGTGCAGTGAACGGGGGCGGCCTGGACTCTCTGAAAGTGATGGGAAGTGCTTTGTACACAAGGAACCAAACTCTATAATTTAGAGGAGAATTTCCGGGGCAATTCCATTGTGAGGTCGGGTTTATGGTGTGCAATCGAGCTGAGCAGTAAAAGGCATACTGACCCGGCGCCTGGGCTTCCAGCGCGGCCTGAGCAGTTTATGAGGCGTTTAGGGGAAGGGTTCGCCCCACCACACTCCACCGATCGGTGGGCGGCAGGGGCTTGGGCTGGTCCAACCCTGCGCAGGGGTTGGAGGCTTGCAAAGGTAAGCTCCACGCGCTTGGGGCCTGAATGGGAAGGAGGGAGACTATAATGTGTTCTGCTCTCTGTGAGCCAATCTTGGAAATGTGAAGCTGCCAGAACTGGGTCGTCTTTCTAGAGGGGTCCCCCTATTTGTTTGGGGGGTCTCCAAAAGAAATGGAGATCCATAGCGGGCTGAAGCCCCCAGGCACCTGGGTCCCTTTCTCTCCTCTCAAACTGTCTCTAAAGTATGTGTTGCTTGCTCCCAGGCACTCAAGTCCATGAAGAGCTGGCAGAGGCCCGTGGGTGGCCCCAGTGAAGTCTTCCAGAAAAGTCCCAACGCTAGGGGTACCGGGAAAGGCGTGGGGTCTGAGGTTCCCCCAACCTTGGGGGAAAGAGACTTGGTTCCCCTTGAGCGAGGGGGAACCAGAGGTTGCAGGGAGGACAAAAGAGTGTCCAGCTATTTCGTAGGCTGCCAGAGGCCAGCCAGGTGCCCAGGAGCGAATGCACAGAGCCTGCCAGGACGGCGGTGTCCTGGAGGAGGGAGGGAAGCCCCACGTTAATAAATCTGTTGGCAAATGAGGCTCATTAATAGATAAATATTTCACTGCTTCCTTTAAGGCGGATAAACAGTGTGCCGCCGATTAAGGAAAGGAAGCTGGGAGACGTTGACTTTATTCGAACCACATGGTTCCAGTTTGCGGTCGCGTTCTCGCTGCAGCTGGAAGCGACGCTGCGCCGGCCCCATCTGGATCATAGTCTAAGTGGGCCTATCGCCCAGTGGACCTGGGTGGGGGGCGGGGGGAGAAGCGGGCAAAGAACAGATTTGCCCGGAGCTGAGACTTGCCCATGGGCTGCCGCGGGGCGGGCGGGTGCGCAGAGTGTAGAGACCCTCCCTAGGCTGGGTCAGTAGACTAGACAGGGGTCGGGAGGGCCTGCAGGCTTGGTCCAGAGTGCGGTCATAGGCTAAAGGAGGCGGTGCCCGGCCGACCCCGGGCAGCCTCTGCAGGCCAGACGTCCACGCAGCGGTGGGCTGACCGCTCGCGCGGAGCCTCGGGGTCCTCTTCCCGCGGGACGCGCCAGGCCGGCCGGGCGCGGGCAGATTCGTTGGCCACATATTTGAGCCTCTTCCCCTTCCATTCTAGGCTGCCGCGGGCCCCGCGGAGCAAGACCACCTGTGAGGGCTGCTGAGATTGGCGGAGGCGGTCATGTGGGCGGTCACGTGCTGCGGCGAGCTCCGTCCAAAAGAAAATGGGGTTTGGTGTAAATCTGGGGGTGTAATGTTATCATATATCACGCTACCTCGTAAAACCGACACTGAAAGCTGCCGGACAACAAATCACAGGTCAAAATTATGAGTTCTTCGTATTATGTGAATGCGCTTTTTAGCAAATATACGGCGGGGGCTTCTCTGTTCCAAAATGCCGAGCCGACTTCTTGCTCCTTTGCGCCCAACTCGCAGAGAAGCGGCTACGGGGCGGGCGCCGGCGCCTTCGCTTCCACCGTACCGGGCTTGTACAATGTCAACAGCCCCCTCTATCAGAGCCCCTTCGCGTCCGGGTACGGCCTGGGCGCCGACGCCTACAGCAACCTGCCCTGCGCCTCCTACGACCAAAACATCCCCGGGCTCTGCAGTGACCTCACCAAAGGCGCTTGCGACAAGGCGGACGAAGGCGCGCTGCACGGCCCGGCCGAGGCCAATTTCCGCATCTACCCCTGGATGCGGTCTTCAGGTAGGCGAAGCTGCTAGGCTAGCTGGGTGGACGCGCGGGCGGACAGGCAGTGGGGAGCGCCGGGCTGGGGAGCGCGGAGCGCGGAGAGAGGCGACTGTGAGCCGGCGGCCCCGTGACTCCTGGCGGCGCTGCCTTTCTGGTTTTAATTAGAGTCAAGGCGCCATAGCGTGGAGAGCCCGTAGCATTGTATGTAAATGAGGCTCATAAAACTTTTTATGACCCAATTAATGGGTTCGATCCTCGTAAATTTATTTAACTCCATTTGCCTTGGAATTTTAACATTTTGTTCGCTATTCTCTTTCTCTCTCTTGCTCTCTCCCTTTCTTCTCTCCCTCCCTCCTCCTTTCCTTTCGACCCGGCTTTTCTTTTTCAAAAGCAGGAAGAGCCAAACCCTTCATCAGGGCCCCTCTTACGCCCCTGTGCCAGGGGCCAGTTAAAGGAGGGGTGGGGAACGAGAGCGGGGACAGGGGGTTGGAGTGCCCACGGAAGGTCTGGGGATGGGGGCGCGGTCTTCTAGGGAGGAAAGGCGCCCCTGGAGTGCGGACCGCCCGAGGGTCACCCACTTGCCTAGCAAAGGGCGGGGGAAGCGGCCCAGCTCGCCTTTGAATGGCAAAAGCGCAGCGTCTCCCACTTGCCCACACTCTATATTTACAATTTCCCTTTGTCAGGGGGAAGCAGGACATTGTGGAAGCCTAGCCGGCTGGAAAGGGCGGTTGTAAAGTTGGGATTCTGCGCCTTTCCTCCTCACAGAGCTGCCTGCCCCTCTGGCACCGCAATTGGGGTCTTCCGCTAACACTCCCGCTCCTCCCCCAGCGCCGGCCGAGGGGGGGGACGCGCGCCCGGGTCAGCGCTGGGAGAAAGGTGCGGGCTCTGGGACGGCGGCCTGGCTAATGCACTGTCCCGTCTGTGTCTCTGTTGGTTTGTCTGTCCATGTGTCCATGTGTCCGCGTGTCTGCTCCCAGGGCCCGACAGGAAGCGGGGCCGCCAGACCTACACGCGCTACCAGACGCTGGAGCTGGAGAAGGAGTTCCACTTCAACCGCTACCTGACGCGGCGCCGCCGCATCGAGATCGCCCATGCGCTCTGCCTCACCGAGCGCCAGATCAAGATCTGGTTCCAGAACCGCCGCATGAAGTGGAAGAAAGAGCATAAGGATGAGGGTCCGGCTGCAGCCCCCGAGGGCGCCGTGCCCGCTGCTGCCGCCGCCGCCGCCGCCGCCGCCGCCGCCAAGGCCGACAAGGCCGATGATGAGGACGAAGACGAAGAAGATGACGACGAAGAGGAGGAGGAATGAGGGGCCAAGTCGGGGCCCTAGCTGCACCAGACAGTCGGGAAAAGCGTCTTTAGAGACTCATTGATTTTATTTACAAAAGTGGAAAAAATAAAAAGAAAACGTAAAAACAAAAACAAAAAACAACCCAGTCCCCAACCTGCACCCATCTGCCCCATTACCCACTCCAGCTCCCATCTTTTCTGGACCGAGCAGCCGCCTAGACTGGGTCCCCTTGGGGATCTCTCTGCCCCCAAGGATCCCCAGCAGACACCCTCCCTAACCCCAGTCCGACCAGCTCTGCGCTGGCACGGCTAAAATACTACCTAGCACAGGCCTCGGCCAGAGGCACCCCAAACTACCTATGGGCCCAGCCCCGGTAGGCCTCCACTCCCAGGAAGCCCAGATGTGTCCCAACACTGGCAGACACCCAGCACCTCCTCCATACCGGCAAGGACCTGATTTTCTCAGTACTACCTACTCCTCCCAAACTACCTATTTTGTGCTCACTGGCTCGCCTGCTACCTAGTGCCGGCCCCTTCCCCCGTCAGGCCCCTCCTGCTTCTGCCTGGCAGCCTTTGGGGTCCCTGAGGCTGCATGGAGAAGGTGGTGGGGTCCGGGGACCAGGGTATTGGCTTCTATTTAAATTGAAAAATAATATATTTATTCCAAAGCATTCTAAGTGCTGCAACCTAGAATCCCTCCTTCTCTGGCCTGGGCACCCCAAGTTCAGGCCCATTACCCCCACTTCTGGAGGGGAGCATTCCCAAGCTAGCTGCAGATCTCTGGGTTAGCTTCTGCTTAGTAGGACTGCAGAGATGCTCCCAGCCTCCCTGCACCTCCCCTGGCCCCTATGTCCTACTGTCCAGCCATGTTGAATATGTACACCCTGACTTTTCCTACAATAGTAAATACTGTATATTTGAACAAGACTTTTTTTTTGTCATTTATATAGTCTTGGAGCTCATTTGTAAGGCAATGTCTTGACTTGGGAAGGATGTGTTAATGGGGTGACTTTGTAGCATGGTGTGTTGTCTTGAGCTAACTTTATAGCTGGTGGGGAGGGCTGATGCCCTTCCCAATACCCTTCATCTCTTGTGTTGTCCTGCGTCCCCCTTGTCCCTGTAGGCTCTAGCTTGGGGTTCCAGGAATGGGAAGGCACACTTCCTGTCTTGCCCAGCTAACCGTGTTTTATGTAACAGAAAAATAAAGATGCTTGGTGACAAAAAAAATGTGGACTGCTTTATACAGTGGGGCCTGGGAAAGAGAGGGAAACCTGGCTGGGGTTAGCTCAGCCCGGGTTTGCTATGTCTGGATGCCCACAGGGGCTTTGGGGAAGCAAAAGTGGAAGGACAAATAGGGTCCAAGTGTTGAGTGGCTATGTATTGGTGTATATGTGTGTCGAGTCCCTTTTTGTGTGGATTCTAAGGTGTGGATTTGTATAGGTATGTGTGTACCTCTTTTGTATGTGTATTTTATATATGTCTGTGTGTATTACTACACAGGTCAGTAATTTTATGTAATTCTGTGTCCAAAATTGAGTGCATGTGTTTCTGTGTCCATAATTGAGTATGTGCATTTCTGTGTGTCCATAATTATATATGTGCATTTCTCTGGAGATTTTCATCTTGGTTTTGTGTGTGTGCACAAACATCTTCCAGATCTCTTGAAAATGGACTCTTCAATGGATACATTCTATGAATCTCCCTTAAAAAAAACCCTCCACAAATTCCATGAGCAAATCTAAAATCCACCCTTTCCTGTAAGACTGTGGGATGGGCTTGGAAAGGGGTATTACCCTGCCAATGATCCCGAATTTTCCATGAGTCCTGAACACGGCCCCGTGCTAGGAGGTGGGATCAGGACCTCTGACGCAGCCCCCCTCCCACCCTGCATTCAGGCAAAGCAAGGGCGCCCAGGCACAGCACTGCAAATGAGGGACATGGGAAGGGGCAGGGACCCAGCAGACCCGGGCTGCGGAGCCTTGGCGGGGGCGTCCGGGTGCGGGGAAGGTGGAGGGTCTGGGTAGGGGCGAGGGGCGATGTGGACAGCGCAGAATAGCCTGAGCTCGGCAGGCGAAGACCTCGACTCCAGCCTCCTGCCTAGGTTGGGCCCGCTTCTTATGGCTCTTTTAATAAAACCCGGCCCAACTGGGTTTGTTAAACCTGCGGCCCCAAGTCGGGGCGGCCTCGGTGGTAAGATGGCGCCGGTGTAAGAGCTGCCTCCTCTTAGTGATGGGGAAAGGGTCATAAATCCGTTGTTGTTTATGAAAATTTACAACTTTGCAATACAACTTTATGAGTTGTTCGGCCCTTCCATTGGCCGCTGTCGGTCATGTGGATGGGAACCGTGAACATGAACTTTTTTATAATTTCCCTTGCGAGAATAGAGCCGCATTCTTTTGCTCCGCTCCGTCCTGCCTGCTTCGGAGCTCTGCCTTCCAGCCGGGCTTGGCTGCGCTTTGTCCGGCGATGGCGAGCGAGACGAGGCCCTGGCCCGGCCCGACCCGGCCGCTCCCGCTGGAGGTGGGGCGCGTCCAGTTCCCCGCGCCGCGGCGGCCGCTTTGCAACTCGCAACCTGGCTAATTTCCTGCGTCCTCTGGCACCAGGAAGGAGGACGATTCGTCTCCCCGGCTGCCCAAGCGACAGCTGTCAGAGGGGCAGGAGCTTCTGGGAGCCGCCATCTGAAGGTGAGACATGTGGGGAGACAGGAGCAAAGGTGGTGAGATGGCAGCCGGCGGCGGCGGCGATGGGAGAGGGCACCCAGGACGGCTTTGAAGAGGGGCATACTCACCCTCGCCCACACTCACCGTTCACACTTGCCCCCCATCACGCGCGCCTGCACACGCGCGCGCGCGCGCACACACACACACACACACACACACTCCCTTTCTCTCTCCTCTCCCTGGCTCACCATGGCAGTAAATGCCAGCCTTCCTTTCGTGGCACAGCGTCCTGGCATGGGGCAGGAGCACTGGGGTCTTCTCTCTCCTCTTCCCCAGCGACCTTGCCGAGCCCCAAAAGAAGTGGCCCGGCACTCAGCGTTCCCAACCAGCCTCTCCGGTTTGGATTTTTTTTTTTTTTCCCATTCATGACCCAATTGGCTCGACTGAATTCCCCAACAACTGGGGACAGTTCCCGACCTGGGGAGGTGGGAAGAGGTGAGGGCAGAGTGAATTAACTGACATGCGTTTTGTTAGTATCAACACAGCACCTTCTGTTCTGAGGGAATCGGTTTCTGGAGAGAAAGGTAGAATGAGGAAAAACAAACAAAAACTTACTAATTCAGCCAGGTTCCTCTGCTGATTGCCTCCTTCCCTTCACGCGGTTTTCCGATGACAGAGGTGTCTGAAGCGCGGGGAGAGGGACTAGGTGCGTGGGTGGTACTCTGCGTTGGAGGAGAGGATGGGGTTAATTGGCTGGGTGTTGCTTGGCGGGAAGTTTCGGTGCAGAGAATGTAGTGGTGTTACTGAGTGTGGCAGGGGCCGCAGCTAAGGTTGAAGGAAGGACGCAAACCGAGTCTGGGCGATAGGGGGACCCCCCCACCCACCTCGGCGCAGCCGGCTGGCGACCGCACGCCCCACTTTGCGCGAGCGGGGAGAGGACTGTGGAGCCGCCGGGGAGGAGGCACGGAGGGTGCCGGGGGCGTCGGCTTTATGTGGCGCGGTGGCACAGACTGGGTGCGCCTCGGCCAGATTTGCCCCAGTAGCTTCCTGGGACTGCGACCAGAAACGATCCTGAGGTTCTGGGCTCGAGTTCTTTTTGTTGGTTTTGTGGCTTTGGTTGTTGTTTTCCCACCTTAAGATAATACCTTGGTATGCATTAGAAAATTAAGAAGGGGCTGTGGATGTTTGGGACGGCCACGCGAGCTGTGGGTGCGCTCAGGGCGGATAAAGCGGCGCATTTGCGTCGCAGGGCCGCGGGCTGCCTGACTGCGGCTGCCGCGGGCAGATTATTTATTGCGACCGCGCCGGGCGCTCGCTGCTGCCACG
Organism: Callorhinus ursinus; assembly: GCF_003265705.2. NCBI lineage: Eukaryota > Metazoa > Chordata > Mammalia > Carnivora > Otariidae > Callorhinus > Callorhinus ursinus. Next base: position 42,838,408 of record NW_027397074.1, on the reverse strand, counting down.
CTGTGGCCGTCGCCGGGACCGACGCCAGCCGCAGCCCCGCGTCGTGCAGCCTGGCGCGACTGCTGCGCGGGCCCCTCAGAGATTCCCAAGCAGGCCGAGGAGAGCCGGGCAAGGGAGGACCCGAGGGGCGGCCTCCCAGGGCCTGTCGGGAACCTCCCCCGCCTTGGCCACCCCTGACAAGAGCTGGACGCCCGACTAGACTCGGGTCCTCCCCCCACCCCCAGCGCCATGGAGACTGGTTGCACAGGCGGCCTGGCACGTCATGGCTGCTTCTGTCCAAACTGCGCGTCCCAAGGCGCCCCCGGGGCGCACGCTGGTGCGGGGAAGGCGCCCGCTTCGGGATTTCGAAATCGGAGAGACCACTCCTGGTCCCGAGGCCTGCAGGCCTGGCTGGCCTTGAGGATGATTGACTATGGCAAGAAAGGCGGGCTTTGGCGCCAGGCGAGGGCCTGTGACAGGCAGAGGCCGCACCTGTATGCTATGGGCTCTGGCCTGGGCTACAGATCGAGGCGGCCCGGGGGGCCCTCAAGGTCCCCCTTCCCCCCACGGCAGGCCGCCCTCCAGGCTGGCGGACGTCGAGTGGGCAGCCCAGGTAAAGGGCCGACTGTGGGGCCCTGCACGCCATCCAGTCCCCTTTGAAGAGCGGCTGAAAGGTAAGTGGACTTTCTCTGTGGCTTTGACCTAGAAGAGAGAGTCCTGGTAGCCATTCTCACTATCCCAGGAGAGGCTCCCTCCGGCGTCTGGGGCTCCTATTCTTGCCTGAGTGTGTGTGTGTGTGTGTGTGTGTCTCGCTCTGTTTCTCTCTCTCTCTCTCTCCATATATATATAGGCACCTAATGCTGGTTGGAGAAATAAATTGGGCCATTGCCAACATAAGATGTACCAGACTTGGCTAACACGTAGAGATTTCAATTTATGTTTTTCTATCTCAGCGCCTGTAGAAGCTAGAAATACAATGTTTTTTGGCTCTTAGCTGAGAAATCAAATTCTGTCATTGTCTGGGGGTAATTATTAGATCAAGAATCCAAGTCAAAACATAACAAATAATAACAATAGTAGTATATAGAGTGGACTGCCATCAGTCCCAATACTGTGTGAGACCTGGAGGTATGACACAGAAATTATAAAGGTAAACATTTATCAACATCTCCCAACAGTTATTTTTGTCTTACACAATAACAATTTGTTTGAAATCACTGTCTACTGATGGTCTTGTTTAAGAAACAATAACTCAAACATGATTTTCTTTGGACATAGCTTTTAAAAAATAGTTTCCTTTAGAATTTTTAACTTGAGTTTTCATTTTCAGCTATTGTGTCCATTCTCTGAGGAAATTCGAGGGAAATGTTACATTCTATCCTCTCCTGCCCGGCCGGCCCTTCCTTATATATGCAAAGGAGAAACTTTCCCAGCTTGGATTGATTGGGGCACAGGCAGAAAGCTTCTGGGTGCAGCCCCCATTGCGTGGGGAGAAGCCACTTTCAAGCGAGCTCGCTAGGTTCTGTGGAGGCCACCCGTAGCCCCGTCCTTTCCCAGTTTTCCCCCTTTGAGGGAAGTGAGGGCAGGGGGGAGAAAATCAAAAAGCAAGGAAGAGGTTAAGGAAGTCGTTGGCAGATTCCTAGGAGGGCATAGCCAGCCCCCCCCACGTCCTGAACCCCATGAGCCTGCATTCACCAGAGTTTTACAGATCTTACAAACATCCTCTGGAAATTCAACCAAATTGTATAAATAGTCTTTCTTCAGCCTCCGCAGAACTGAGGATTTTAAAGCTAATTCAAGGGTTTTACAAGCCCAACAAATACAGTTGTAAAAATGCCATTGGAAAGATATCACATTTTACAAAATGAGATTGATCCATGTGCTGTAAAAGTCAGCTATCTCGAAGGCACACCTATCAAGCAAGGGAAAGCAACCCAGGACATGCTTTTCACGTCCTGTCTGGGCAAGGCCAGGCCTGGGACCAAGGTAAAAAGCAATGCAGACGGTTCCTGGAGCCAGTGAAGCAGCTATTCCCAGTTTTAGAGCAACTGCAGGTGGCAGGCCCCCAAAGTCCCAGGAAAGGCATGGAAGAGGGGTACACCCCAGGAAAGTGCCGGCTGTGGGGTGCCCCGCAAACCAAGCACACCAGTGATCTCACAGCCTTGGGACATCCCAGCTGCCCTTTCTCCCTGGCTTGGCAGGGACCTTGGGTCGCTGGGCCTCCGGAATGAGGACAGAGATTCCACATCTGGATCTGTCTCAGCTCTGAGCAGTCCGGGTGTCGGTGTCGGTAGGGCGAGTCCCAAGTGCTGGGTGAGGGGAGCAGGTCCCACGGCCGGCTTCGGAGCTCGGTCTCAAGGCCATTCCTCTGTAGGTCCCTTTCTTGTTGAAGCCAGTGGTTTCTGGTCTCTCAGTTCCTGGGTTCAAAGGTGGGACGGGGACGCACAGCTTGTGGGGTGCTTTGAGGCCTCACAGTCGCTGGCCATTGGAGGGGGGAGCCCGTAGGGACTCAAAGGAGACGTGTTGTATGTGGGATGATGGGGCCCGCGGGGGAAGACGTTTGGCCGCATCCTGGTCAGCTCGAGGTGAGCCTTCCGCGGCAGCGAGGCCCAGGCCCTGGCTGGAGGTGGGGAAGGAGAGCAGGAAGGGATGCCCCGATTCCTAAGGTGCAGGAGTGAGGAGCAGGGCGCGAAGGCCTGGGTTCTCAGACCCCCTTCTCCAGCTCTGGAACCCGCACCCACCGGTAGGGGAGTGCAGAGGGTGGGGCAAACTCAGGGCCCTGCCGGGAGGGCAGGCCGATAGGGAGCAAAGCCTTCGTTGTCACCGCCCCTCCGGGCGCGGGGCTGTCAGTTTTCCTGTTTGGAAAGAAACCCCAGCAAAATCCGACCAGGCAGAAAGGGGAGGAGGAAGGAGCGGGCCTGGCGGGCCCTTTGCGGCGGCCGGACTCTAGTGCCCCTACCCCGGCCTGATTCGCACGCCTCTACCCGGGCCGTGCCCGCCGCTGGCGTTCGGGAAGAGAGCCGGGCCGGCTGGCTGTGCGCGCCCATTAATCTGCCGGGCGGGCGGCGGGCGGGCGGGCTGGGGGCTGTTTGTAACTTTGCTGCCTCGGTCGCCGCGGTCCCCGGGGAGCGGGCTCCGGCGCTCGCTCCCATTGGCCGCCGCCGCGTCAGCTGGTGCGATTTGCGGCTGTCGCTTTTGGCGTTCGGCCATCCAGAAACAAACCAGTTCGATGACTACTAATAGTTATAGCCAGATGTACTAATACACAACAAATCACAGTCCTGCAGAGGGGCGCGCAAATGAGTTCCTATTTTGTGAATCCCACTTTCCCCGGGAGCCTGCCCAGCGGCCAGGACTCCTTCTTGGGCCAGCTGCCCCTCTACCCGGCCGGCTACGACGCGCTGAGGCCCTTCCCGGCCTCGTACGGGGCGTCGAGCCTCCCGGACAAGACGTACACCTCACCTTGTTTCTACCAACAGTCCAACTCGGTCCTGGCCTGCAACCGGGCGTCCTACGAGTACGGGGCCTCGTGTTTCTATTCTGATAAGGACCTCAGTGGCGCCTCGCCCTCGGGCAGTGGCAAGCAGAGGGGCCCCGGGGACTACCTGCACTTTTCTCCCGAGCAGCAGTACAAACCCGACAGCAGCAGCGTGCCGGGCAAAGCCCTCCATGACGAAGGCACCGACCGGAAGTACACGAGCCCTGTTTACCCCTGGATGCAGCGGATGAACTCCTGCGCGGGTAAGGCATTTCCCTGCAGCCCCCCCCCCCCCCAAGCGAGTAGAGGGAGAAGGGGAAAGGGGCAGGGAAAGGAGGAAGGAAGGAGGAGACAGAGAAAGTAGAAAGAGGAAATAGAAAGCAAGGAGGAGAGAATGAACAAAGTTTCTTTGGCTTTTTTAAGAGATTAAAAAACAAAAACAAAAACCAACCATTCCCAGTGAGACAATCAAGCTGTGGCAGAGTGAAGGCACTAGTATCCATGTAAGGTGACACCTTAGGGGATCGAGAGGGGTCACTGCCACTCTGTGTGAGACTCTGTGACAGGGGCCACCTGAACAGACAGCTAGGCTGGATGGGAGGGAGTGCCTGCCCACACTTCCCTCTGGTAACACCCTGCTCAGATCCCCAAGCAGAGATGGCCTTCTGCAACCATCACTGGTAACTCCCCTTCACTCCCCAACTTCTCTCCTTTCTGTCTTTCAGAAACCTATATAGATAGAGGCTCTCATCTGGCCTCTCCTAGTGTCTCCCTAAAGCCTTGGAGGGCCACATCCTCAGCCTCAGGATTTTTTCTTTCTCCTCCCTTCCCTCCTCCCCCTTCCACTCAACTGCTCACTCTTAGCCAACTTCTGCCTCCTTTTGAGGCCCTGCCTGGGTCTCACACACCCAGCTTGGGGGGAGCCCCCCACCCATGGGCTCCTTTTGTACTAAAACAGATAGCCCATCACAGTCCTACATTTCCAGAAACCCCAGATGGCCCATAGCTCCATCCCTTTGCCTCTGGTTTCCAAAAATTTGACAGAGAATCCTTGGAGCAGGGCAGAACCTAATGCAGATTTTTAAACTGATAGTGTTTTGCTTTAAGATCCACTTGTTTTTTCAAGGGAGCTCTGCTTTTCTCAGGAGGACCATACAATTGGGGGGGGGGAGTTTGCAAAGATTTGAGAGGGCTGACCATTTTTCATCTTCAAAAGAAAAAAGAAAACCATGTTGAGTCCTGTCATGTCTGGCCACAGTAACACCTTCACAGAGATCCGTGTGTGAATTCCAAGTGTCCACCTTACTCACAGGGTTCCACACCCATCACTTCCAGACGCACACCCTACACTCCCACAAAAACACGACTCAGGTACCCCGAATTAAGAATGCTCATTCTATTCTTTGGCTTGTAATGGTTTTCTTACAGAGCAGATTTTTCAAAAACAGTAATTTCTCACTCCAAGTTGTTTTAGGTGGAAAACATCTCGCTTGGTATGAAATAATCTCCTATCCTGCCGGCTTTTGGCCTTAGACATAGCGAAAGAGGCTGGAGTGGAGGCGGGTGGTTTCCAGTTTAGAGGCCAGGGAATCCCGGCGCGGGTCTGACTGGTTTGGCTGCCGGGATCCTGGCTCACCGGCGCCCGGCCATTTCTACCCGCAGGTGCTGTGTATGGGAGTCACGGGCGCCGAGGCCGCCAGACCTACACGCGCTACCAGACGCTGGAGCTGGAGAAGGAGTTCCACTTCAACCGTTACCTGACGCGGCGCCGCCGCATCGAGATCGCCAACGCGCTCTGCCTCACCGAGCGCCAGATCAAGATCTGGTTCCAGAACCGCCGCATGAAGTGGAAAAAGGAAAATAAACTCATCAATTCCACACAGCCCAGCGGGGAGGAGGCTGAGGCAAAGGCGGGCGAGTAGACGCCTGGGCAGGGACCAGGCCAGCGCTGCAACCTCCCTCGGCTTTGCCCCCTTGCCTTCGCCTGCTCCCCAACTTTTCTCCCCCGCCTGCTCCCATCCGGGGGGCCTCTGCAGCTTCAGGGGAGCCGGGAGCTTTGCAAACGCCTGAGCATTTATTTCTTACCAAAAAAAAAAAAAAAAAAAAAACACCCTACACACAGCCAATCCCAGCGGTGGAGCGGGGCGCACTGCACATACAGTCCTGCTCTCCAAGGCTGCCCTAGCCGGCTCCGGATCCCAGGGCGCGCCCCGAATTCGTCCCCGGCTCTTGTGCTAGCGCCTTTGCATGCCCCTGAGCTCGGGACGCGGGGGTGCTGGAGAGGAAAGAACCTGGGCCGAGCCCCTTTTGGTGTCTGGGCGTTTTCACCTCCGTCCCTCGCCACCAAGTCCCGGACGTCACCACCAAATCGACTCAGGCCACTGGAAAGAGGGGGCCTAAAGGCTGGGGCCCCAGCACTGCGGTGGCATCCCAGGCCGCTCCTAGACAGGAAGAAGCGTGAGGAACAAAGGGGGCCCTGAGACAGCCTAGTCTGTCGGCCCCGCGCGCAACCGTCCGTGGAAGAGAAGCAGCCTCAGCCGAGCCGACCCAACCTGGGCGCGGGTGGAACTTCACAGCCCCCGGAGAGACTGGGCTCCCGAAGACTCCAGCTCTGGATCCCGGATCCTGGATCCCGGACCCCGGATCCCCGCCTCCGATAATGCCTGCACTGCTACCAGAGTAGCTTTCAAGACCTAAGGAGGGGGCTCAGGGCCATGGGAACGGCAAGAGTCCTGGTTTCCAAATGTGCCAGGGGTGCCTGCAACGCTCAGCCTCCAGCGGGAAGTACCCCTCATGCCTTTCGGCTATATTTGTGATTGACTTTCGTCTTTCAGGACCCAGGAAAATAACTACAGAAGATACTAGGCACTGCCACGAAATGCTTCCATTAGCACCCTCATTTTGCTCCTGGAGGTCTAAGCAAGACCCTGATAATTCAGCCCAAGGATTCCCAGCCTCCAAGCAGTTTCTGTGGCTGCGGGGAGTCTGGGCCCACTCGCTGGGTTCACGGAGAACCCTCCGACTTGGGGCCCGGCTGCCTTGAGGAAAGGGACCGGGTGGTGAAGATTCTCCAGATTGGATACTTAAAGCAAATCAAATAGCGAACTAATGACACGAAAACCATATTTACACGTAAGAAAAATCGACTCCGGTTATAAAAGTGTATGGAATTTGACCTCGCCTCGGAGAAACACTACACAAAAGCTATCTTTAATAGACGCCTGTCATTTAAGAGCGGCAGGGACACTGTCCCTCATGCACTCACAGAAAAACAGAGCCGTAATTGTAGCGGCTGCTGCGGGCAGGATTTATTTCTCCAATTGGCTAAACGGCCTCCCCCCTTCCCCGAAGGTGATATCTGTATTTTCAAATTTCAGAGCTTCTGGCACGACGGGCAGAACCGACCCCAACCTCGACACAAAAATAAGAGGGGCTGCACAGCGGGGAAATAAAGTTATTGTAAATAAAATCCAAGTCACCATCTCCCCCCAATCCTCTGCATCCTCGCCGGGCGCGCGATCGGCAGCTGACGGCCTCACAATTGGTACATCCTAATGGAACTGAGAGGGAAATGCAATAATTTTGCCATAATGGGCTGTAACCTCAATTCGACCCCGGTCCTTGCAGCCCTGGGTCGGAAGCGGAGCGATGCGCCCTGCCTCCAGCGGGTGGCGCTCGAGTCCGACTGAACGGCGGCGGCGGGTGGCGGGCACGCGCCTAGGGCGCGCGCGCCACCCCTCTCGCCTCCACCCAACTCCCCCATTAGTGCACGAGTTTACCTCTAGAGGTCATCAGGCAGGATTTACGACTGGACAACAAAAGCACGTGATTCGAAGTCGTACCCCATATTTGGGTGCCTACGTAGGAGGGAACCAAGTACATGTCCCAGTCATTTCCATAATTCATCATAAATTGTGCAAGGGTGCTATAGACGCACAAACGACCGCGAGCCACAAATCAAGCACACATATCAAAAAACAAATGAGCTCTTATTTTGTAAACTCATTTTGCGGTCGCTATCCAAATGGCCCGGACTACCAGTTGCATAATTATGGAGATCATAGTTCCGTGAGCGAGCAATTCAGGGACTCGGCGAGCATGCACTCCGGCAGGTACGGCTACGGCTACAATGGCATGGATCTCAGCGTCGGCCGCTCAGGCTCCGGCCACTTTGGGTCCGGGGAGCGCGCCCGCAGCTACGCGGCCGGCGCCAGCGCGGCGCCTGCTGAGCCCAGGTACAGCCAGCCGGCCACGTCCACGCACTCGCCTCCGCCCGACCCGCTGCCCTGCTCCGCCGTGGCCCCCTCGCCCGGCAGCGACAGCCACCACGGCGGGAAAAACTCCCTGGGCAACTCCAGCGGCGCCTCGGCCAACGCCGGCAGCACCCACATCAGCAGCAGAGAGGGGGTTGGCACGGCGTCCGGAGCCGAGGAGGACGCCCCCGCCAGCAGCGAGCAGGCGAGCGCGCAGAGCGAGCCGAGCCCGGCGCCGCCCGCCCAACCCCAGATCTACCCCTGGATGCGCAAGCTGCACATAAGTCATGGTAAAGCCAGCCTTTCTCTAAATCCACGCGGCTGCGGGGGGCGCGGCTCTCGGTCCCCCTTCTCTTCTTTACCGCCCTCTCTCCCCATCTCTGTCCTGGTCTCGCCTCTCCCAGCCCTGTGGAGTCTCTCCCCGCCGTTCTCCTTCCCCTGCCTTCCTCCATTCACCTTCTGGTCTCTGCAGTGCCCAACGCTCGCAAATGGGAGGAGGAGGGAGGAGAAGGGCCGCTGGCCAGGCAAGTTTAGATGTTGAAACCGGGGGAAAAAGAAAAATCCCATATCGAACCCCAGCGCCTCGGAACGCGCTCCCGGGTCAGGCCAGCCGAGCAGGGCGCAGAGAGGTAGAGGATGGCAGTAGGGGCCGTGAATCGGGCTTGTCAGGGCGGATAATTTATGAGGAGGGCTACGCTGGGGAAACAGCGTTACTAATTAGAGTCCCCGAAAAGGGGCTTGGGGGGGAATAATCGAGGCGAGAGCCGGCGGGATTCTGAAGTTTGGGAGCAGAAGGGACAGCAGGAAAGGGAAGAAAAAGAAAGCAGGCGCCCCAAGCGTGCAGGCTGGAACAGAAGGCGGCTCGCGGGGCTGGAACTTTAAGGGAGGGTGACCTGGAGGCCACTTGGGCGCTCAGGAAAGGGCCTTGCTTCCGTGGGTTTCTGAGAGGTGGGCTGCTTGGGAGGGCTGTGCCCCGCCTCAGGACGCCAGGGGCAGGGCCAGAGGGCAGGAGAGGGGTGAAGGAAAGCCGGGCGATCCTCCGGGACGCGGCTCCAGCCTCAGATGGGCCGATTGTTCCCAGAGTCCAAATTGTATTGTTTTCTCTCTAGAAAGGAAGAGGGAAGGAAATTCTGGAGGGGTGGGCGGGCGAGGAGAGAGGACTTGTTGAGCTTTTCTCCCCTGTTCCCTGCTCAGGACCCTAGCTCGACTTGGGTAACCAGGGACTGAGGAGTTGGTGGCTAAATCGCCGACTTTTCTGTTGCAGACAACATAGGCGGCCCGGAAGGCAAAAGGGCCCGGACGGCCTACACGCGCTACCAGACCCTGGAGCTGGAGAAGGAGTTCCACTTCAACCGCTACCTGACCCGCCGAAGAAGGATTGAAATAGCACATGCTCTTTGCCTCTCCGAGAGACAAATTAAAATCTGGTTCCAAAACCGGAGAATGAAGTGGAAAAAAGATAATAAGCTGAAAAGCATGAGCATGGCGGCGGCGGGAGGGGCCTTCCGCCCCTGAGTATTTGAGCGTTTAAAGTACTGAGCAGTATTAGCGGATCCCGCGTAGTGTCAGTACTAAGGTGACTTTCTGAAACTCCCTTGTGTTCCTTCTGTGAAGAAGCCCTGTTCTCATTGCCCTAATTCATCTTTTAATCATGAGCCTGTTTATTGCCATTATAGCGCCTGTATAAGTAGATCTGCTTTCTGTTCATCTCTTTGTCCTGAATGGCTTTGTCTTGAAAAAAAAAAATAGATGTTTTAACTTATTTATATGAAGCAAGCTGTGTTACTTGAAGTAACTATAACAAAAAAGAGAAAAAAAAACACACAAAAAGTCCCCCTTCAACCTCGTTTAGTGCCAATGTTGTGTGTTGCACTCCAGTTGTTTAACTGTGCATGTGAGTGGAAGTGTTCCTGTCTGAATAGCTCCAAGCTGTTAAAGATATTTTTATTCAAACTACCTATATTCCTTGTGTAATTAATGCTGTTGTAGAGGTGACTTGATGAGACACAACTTAACTTGTTTGACGTGTAGTGACTAGTGGCTCTGTGACGAAAACTGTGACTCCGAGCGGTGTGTCCCTGCGTGCCTTTGTAGGACCCTTTGCACGAACTCTGGAAGTGGCTCTCATAAGCGCAGCTTCAGTGATGTATGTTTTTGTGAACAAAGTTACAAATATTGTCCAAGTCTGGCTGTTTAAGCAAACTGTGATCAGCTTTTTTTTTTTTTTTTGTATTTGTTTTTAAGGAAAAAATACTGACTGGAAACAAAAAAATAAACTTTCTATTGTAAGTTCTCTTGGTCTGGTTTGTGCCAAAATAGCAAGCGGCTCTTTCTGCTCTTCTGTCTGTCCAGTGCTGGAAGGCAGTGAATCTGAGGCTACCTGAGCAGCCTGCCTGTGCAAGGAGACCTCAGACCAACAACACCCTGACCCGCGACCTCCCTAACTCTGACCCATTAGAGTTCAGGGCAGAAGGTGGAAAAGCTGTAGGTGGTTCCAAAGCCTGAGTCCAACCTGCCCATCTCTGAGGAAACCAAGATAACTTGCTGGGTACAAAAAAAAGAGGAAGAGAGAGAAAGGAGCAAAAGCACAGGGCTTTGTTACCAGCCCTCAGGGCCCACACAGATGCTGCCTCTTTCCTAAGGTCATCCTAGGCCTCCACTTGCTGAAGAGGCTGCTGCACCAGGCTGTGGCTCCCAAACCCTCTGCCCCTAACCCACCCAGGCATCCCTTCCCATTCCTCACCCTGAGCCCAGTTGGCTTCTTTTGCTACAATTAATTTGCTACAAATGGAAGGTACTTACCCCATCCTAGCTCGATTGGGAAACTCCTCAGAGCAGCTAAAGCGCAACTAGAGATTTGCACATTTACCGACTGCTTACACTGATGCCGTCTTTCCTTTTAAAAGTTATAAAACAGTAAACTTTATAAGCCCCAGTTCCGGCTATATGACATTTGGGTGCCAAATGAATAGGGTTTTGTCTATGAATTAGATCGTAAAATCATCCATAGCACAGACAGATCGGCTCACTGGCTATAAAACGTCACGTGGGGCCATTAAAGTAAGTTTTATGGTTTTGGGGAGTTGACATCCAACATTATATACCACATAACATATAATCTCACTGACGCTGGACTCCATTTGACTCTTTTGCAGGCTATGTGTGCCGCCTGGTCATTCAAATGGTCAATTTTAGGTCCAGAAGTGTCCAAACCACAAGTTCTCAAAACTCTCTGAAAAATGGCTCCCTCCGAGTTAAGGTAAGCTCGCCTCCTGAGCGCTTTCAAGTTTATTTGTACTCTGAAAACTTTCTTCCTCGATCTCTCTCTCTCTCTCTCTCTCTCTCTCTGGTTCAATAACTCTGAGGTTGCCTCTGAATTCAAAAGGGCAGAGCCAACTTTTCCTCTGCCCACATTAGCAGCGCCAGGAGCCAGCTCTGCGGAGGCACCCCGGTGAAAAGCGCCTGTGGCCGCCGCGTCCCCAGGCCTAACTTTAATTGCTGCACAACCGCGAATGTTAATGACTTCCGCTGCTCTCGCCGGCGTGCAAAAGATGATTTTTGTGTTCGAATGGGCCTGTGTGCGGAGACTTGGCAAGGCCGCTCCCCATTCCGGGGCTGGCGGGGCTGGCTTGTCGAGGGGTAGCGGAGCCCTAGGGTGGGGGCTGGGAGACTGTGGGGCGCCGGCCGCGGGCGCCGAGGGCCGCGCTGCGCTGAGGAGTGCTTGGAGTTTGAAAGAAAGGCCCAGGCAGGGCCGAGGCGGACTCTGGCGGGATTCCTTACCGGGCTGTGGCAATATGTCTTCGCGGGCCGGGGTCATTTGGCAGCACTGAATTGAGACGGCTGCCTTCGGGGCCGAGTTTCGGGCCGGCTCGTGAGAGAGCCGGAGGGGGCAGAAGCCGGCGAGGCGCGGGCCGCACCTCCAGGCTGGGCCCCTGGGTTGCCAGGCCGAGCCCAGGACTGTGGGGACTGCGGGTCCCCACCTGGGGGGAGGGCTCACCATCCCCTCCCCCCGCACCGGGGACCAGGCCCTGAACCTTGTTTGCCTGCGCGTTCTTTTTATTTCGGTGGGACTGTTCTCACCCGCCTGTGAGTCTGAAGCAATAAACTTTATGGCCGGATTTAACTTTAGTCTTTGACTCCCCAGGCTAAATGAAAGGAGTTAAAGCGCTTTCTTTTCTTCCGCCTTCCCTTTCTTCTCCCTCTCTTCTTTCCTTTTCCTCTCCTCCTTTGTAGAATTAAGACTTGCAGGCACAGGACGCTCAAAAGGCAACTTAGGGATCCCCTTAGGTAACACTAAAGATTAGAGAAATTTATTCCCCCTCAACATACAGGCAAATTCTGTCTTCCAAACTGTGCCCTAAAGTTTGGGGGGAAGTCGAGGTGTCTTCAATGCCCAACTTAAAAGTCCCCAGAGCCATTAGGTTGTTTTTCCTGACACGTCATAAAGGATAGTTTAGGGAAGAAATTGGTCGTTTGTCAGTAGGAGATTTCCGCCTTTCTTTTGTTAGCTGCTCTTTCTGTTTGATCCCAGGAAATTTACATAATCTATGATTTCCAAAACAGTTCCCAATATTGCACCTACAGTGAAGTAAGGTGAAATAAATTTTTCCTGGGTACAGTTCCAACTTGGCCTCAGCCACCACCCCCTCTGGCCCCAAACCTTCACATTCTTCAGTGGCAAAGTGACTGGGGATGCTGTGGCCTGTCCAGGGGTCTTTTTCTGGATGGGTGCCCACAAGGGACCTAGCAGATTTCCCACCACTCCCTCTGAACAATTAGACCAAATTCTCTAGCTCAGAAATGAAATAAAAAAAAAAAAATAGGACCTTCTGTCTCCAAATGCTTTTCTCCTTAGGAGCTAGATAGTCTTCTGCAAGTGCTAATTGGTAAAGATATTTACTGAGTGCTTAAAGTGAAAAAAAAAATTAAGGTATAGTTTTGGAATTTCAACAAACTTTATTGTGCAGAGGCCACTTAAACTCAGCATAGGTCCAACAGTTGTCCCCAAAGTCAGAGGTCCAAAAAACAAACCTGGGAAGTTTTTTGAAAAATCAAAACCCTCCCACAAGTCCCACTTCTCTGAAATACTGGCAAGGCAAATCCCTGAAGTCATCCTGCGTGACCTATTAAAGTACTGATATTTCAGCACTCAGGAAGATGTGTCTGCATCTTAGTGGGAACCAGAATATAAACTCTATTTGGGTTCTCTTTTGTCATTTTGTGTGTCTGTGAGAATTCTGGAGTCTTTGTTTTGCTACTCTGACTTTTGAGTTCTTTCCTGGAAAATATTGGGTTAAGGTTTTATTTTAGTTACGCATTTGGTGATCTTGCTTGAGTGATTTCTTGGTGACTAAAATTAGTAGCAGGGAAAAAAAGAGCGATAGGGCTTCTGGCAGGTTCACTTGAATAACTTGCCCGGAGGAACCGTCCACACCACCTCCGTGGCCACATCCCAACCTGGGTGTGGGAATGGGCAGAAAGGTTGTTGGGCCGATATCCAGCATTACCCAATGTAGAGAATCTTTTCCATGAACTAAAAAAAAAAAAAAAAAAAAAAAAAAAAAAAATACTGGCTATATATATTATCAGCTTGCTTATTTCTGTCTGTTGTAATCTTCATAAAAGTTCAGAGTTCCTAAGAGAGCAGGTTAACTCACAAGGAGTTAAATGACTTTTTATAAAAATACAGCATCCAGTCAGACCTATGTGAGTGTTATTGGAGACATTTTTTTCTTCCTATTTTCATAGTAAGCATAGTAAAGAGGATGGCTGGTTATCTGCTCATTTTGTAGATAAGTTATTTCTTCTTGTGCATTCTTTGGTGGTGTTTTTGCAGAGGAACTTACTTAGAAAAAAATCTCTGTCATTAAGGGCTTTATGAAGACATCCAGCCTCAGCCGGTGGCAGGAGTGTCTGTGCTCCTCATGTTGTAAAAGGAGAAGGTGTCCAGTATGTGCAGGGCCTCGTTTGTTTCTACAAGCTGAAGAGACAATATTTCCTGAACTATAAATATAATAGGAAGCTTCTGGTCACAATTACTTAGGGGTTTGTTAGGGTTTCCATGGTCTAATTTCACAACATTATGCCGAGATTCCTTTTCTCCTGCTCTTTCCCCTGCTTCATTGTTGGCGGCCCAGGGAGAGCAGGACAGAATTTTCTACCAGAAACAGAGTCATGTTCGTTTGTTGAGATGTGAAGAGTATTATATCCAAGCAATTAGTGAGGGGAGAGCAAATTACATCCTGAAAGATGGGCTATTAAAGAGGAAAACAATCCTTTTAGCTTAAAAGATGCCCTTCGAAGCCTCTCTCCTGCCTTAGCTCGGGAGTCTGTCTGAGGTTTGCCCACCATGGAGAGTGCAGAATGTTGTGGGCTCCATCCCTTTGGCTTCTAAGGCAGAATTTCTTTCTAGCCAATGACAAACCTATAAACGGGGCTTCCGGACAAGGCTGAGGGGGTCAGCCGAGGTTCCCACCCACATAGGAGAGGGGAAGCACAGTCCTGGCCATTGTAAACCCCAGAACTGGAAGGTCTGCCTAGGTCTGTTTTGTTTAGTGGTTTTCACAAAGAAAGCTGTCCTTCTTCCACCAGGTCCCCTCCCCACAAACCGGTCTTTTCAATAATAATATTTGTTATGAAGGTTATTGGGTAATTATTGCGATTTTGTGAAGCAGCCCTTGCTGGAGGTGAAGTCTGTCATCGCCTAACAAATGACGCCAGTGCAGTTCACTGCCGGGTTAAGTAAATGCAGAGAAGATAAATCTGCACACCCTAGGAATCGCCAGCAGAGCACGCTTTAGTACAAGTTCACAGTCAACTCGCCTGCCTGGGCCAGCTCTCCCAACAATTAGGGCTGCATCTTTATTTTTAAATAAAGAAAAAAAAAGTGTCTCCAACTCCCACTGCCTGCTTTCTCCCTGTCTTCTTTTTTCTTTCACTTTTTTTTTTTGAGATTCTACCCTCCTATTCCAGATTTTCCCTGTGAATGTGATGATGAGTGATTTAAAAAATAATCTCCCTCCTATTTCAGTGCTGACAAAAAGAGGTAGGAGGCTGGTTTGACAGGAAATACCGTCACAAACACCCAAGAATATCCAATGCACCCTCTTAATCCAAAAGGCAGTGGCAGAAGCAGGGTGTCCCTGAGATCCTGGGGGGCCCCTTCCCCCTGAAGGAAGAGGCACAGCTTTGTGTATCTTTGTGGCTAGTGCGTTGCAACTGCGGGTCAAAAAGTTGAGGGTCAAAAGTTTATGTTGTGCAGCACTCTTAGTCATCTGCCCAGACAGAGTTTGATGTCAATGTTAGAGCTGCGATCTTGACTATCAGCACAAAAGATAAAATGGCTCGGAGTGACGCGTGTATCATGGTATGGACTCCAGGTGAACCCTAGTGGTTGAATGACCTCAATTACGGAGGAAAGGATAGAAAATTCCTCTTTTCAAGAGTAATACATGCTGTATTTCATCTTGAATTATCGCTCCCATTCTGAGGGAATAGCAGCAGGTAAATAGGCATAGATTACTGAAACACCAACACCTTAGATGTTGGAGAACCAGGAGTCTGTGGGTTTGTCACAAAATTAAGAAGCTCAAAACTCATCAGTGGACCTTTAAGAAATAATGTAGCAAGTTTTCAAGGTTTCATCATATCTTCAGAGGCAAGAGAACCGGGCAGGACACTTCCTTTAGTTGAAAATTGTTATTTTGATTGGACAGTTTCTTTTTCTTTTTCACACATAGAATGATCCCTCGAGTGTGTGAGAACAAGGGCAGGCACAGGCACTTCTCGCAAAATGTATTCTTTGCAATTTTCAAACACAGAATGGTTTTTCTGCAACCTCCACCCACTAAATGGAAAGCGTTCTCAGAGCTGGGAAGGGAAGGAAGGAAGTGGAAATGCTCCCGCAAGGGCAGGATTCTTCCACGCTCCACCAGGGACAAAATGCTTATTGGTACCATGAAAATGTTCCTGTTGTTGGAAAATTTTCATTATGTTTGTTGTTAACCCTAAACCGAATGTAAGAGAAATGCTACAATCTGTAAGTGGATAACTAAACTGAAAAGAATATGCCATTTGAACTGGAAAATGGAATCCACAAATGCCAGACCATTTCGTTAAGACCACCGTGAGGAACTTCTCTTCTCCAGAAAATACTCTTTAAGAATACATTTGGAAAAAAAGCTAAGGAGAGGGGAAGCAAGCTCAGGAGGAAGGGTGGGAGAGTAGAAAAGAAAGGGAATAGTGTGTTGAGGAAGTCAACTGGAACCATGCCTCATGTGTGAGTTGCAACTGGAGAACTAAACAATATTTTATTTTTCATGTACCCATATTAGCTGTAAATGTTGGTACCATTAGAATCTGTTTTCTGTTTTCTATTGTCCTCTTCTATGTATTGATCTTCAAGTAATCAGAGTAGGAAAACAGAAGAGAAAAATGAATTTTTTTCTATGTTTTCCCTTTTAACTTTAGAGATGAGTTAATTCAACTACTCAGAAGGTGGACTCTTGCAGGGATATTTAAGATCATCCCAATATACTCTGGTTGATTGGATTTGCTGGTGCCAGGTACGTTTAGTGGTAAAGTAAATATTTCCTAAGCACCGCCTTCATGGAAGTAATCAGATTGCTTCCACTGTGCAATGTGTAAAGTTTTCACTCTGGCCAAGAGCTTGAAGCCAAATGGGGGTGTGCCAGATGAAAATAGACGAAAGGAAACAACCGTGGTGATTGCTGTTGTAGCAATGAACACTTCACCACATCTGGACTAGCGAAATGAAGAAAACTGAAACCCCCTCCATTACTCACCAAGACAATTATGTGTCTCTTCAAGAAAACCTTGTTATCGTATTATTGGTTAAAAGCGTGCCACACCTTAGAAGCATGTCAACTTCAATAAGCATAGACACCCCTGAGCCAGTTTTAAAGTTAAAAGAAAAAAAAAAAGTACCTGCAGAAGTTACTGCTTTTAGAGTACCTACTTTTTTATTTGGAGGATTTTTATCTTTAGGCCTGTCACACAATTCAGGTTAAAATTCATGTTTAATCCAGATACACATTTCAATCCTTATGTGTGGGTTGTGTGCACTATTATAAACTACTACAAGAAAACTTGTAGTTCCTTGGCCGAATGGTTGAAACGGTATTGCTTCTCTAAAATCATATGCCTTGTGTAGGTATCAGGGAAGTCCTCAAATGCCACCATCAGGCATTTTGAAATTCAGCTATTCCCGTGTGCGCTCCAGAGACTTGCTTCAGACAGAGAACAGTCTGGAGAACTCTCTCGCTCTAAAGAACAAAGGACAAATACAGTCAATACATTCCATAACGTTTACATTTCCTTTGCTTTTCCCCTTGGTTTTCCCTGAGAAGGAGTGACCTGGGCAAAGCACCCTGCTCTCTAAAAGACACTGTATAGACCTTTTAGAAGCGCAAAGTCCAAGGCCGAGGTGAACTTCAGGTCAGCGCGTCTAACAAATATGAAAATGTCGGCTAGTGAAGGGCGCGCCTTGTGATTTAACAAAGACTGTCAATGTGTAAGATTAATAAGAAACAAAATGCGCACGGTGTCACTGTTCGGTCACTTTGAAACTTGGGACAGGGTTGCATTCAAGAGGGGAGCCTGTTCCAAATATATTCAAAATGATTCAAATCAGATTCAAACGAGGCTGCAAACACTGCCTCTCTCTCACCCTCCCTCTCCCTTAGACTCCCTTCGCTCTCCTTTTCCATCTGGGATTCGAGGACATGATGAAAAGTTATTTCACTTAATGGGATTTTAAGAAAGCTTTTGTTGGGAATATATGTTATCTCTGCACGTGGAAATGAGCAAATGCGCTCACCAGTTTCCCAAGAAAAGGATAACGCTTTCACCCTGCTAGGGACTGGAGCCAGTTGGTGTGCGAAGATTAGCACGCTCCTTCTCTGCTCGATTTCAGGGCATCCCATCTTTTCTCGGGCGAGATGCTGCTGGTAAACTTCAGTTTATTTATTAATTGAGTTAGTCTCTTCCTGGCTTTACTTTGGTGTGTTGGATCTTATGTAAAGGCAAGAGGTTTTGGGTTTTTTTTTTTAAAGCATTTTTCAAAAGATTATTTGATTCAATGGAATGATGCTATGGCTTGCAAAGAGAGATTGTGGAAGGATCAGAAAAGGTACTGAGATTGTTTATTACAGCCATAAATCTTGCAGTAAAATGTCAAAATGTCGGTGTGTGAGATAACACTTGGTGGTCCTGGCTCCATTTGTGTTTATGATAGGAACCACAAAGACAAGTTACAGGCCTTGGGGGATTCTGTGTAAGCCCATCTTCCTAAAGTAATAGAACCACATGAAACACAGGCACAGTTAACTCGTTTAGGTTAACCATATACAAAACAGTGCCTGTGCCTCGTTAATACTTTAAAATAGAAACTAGGTAGAAGGTTCTGAGGCTAAACAACATGAATTTTGTGTTTTAGTGTCTGTAAATAATATTAAACAGATGTAGTTAAGACCCTAGTACTTAAGGCTGATGACATGAGGAGGGCAAAATTTCCTTGTCATGTTTTTTTCTCCCCCTGAAGCTTAGAAAGCCACGTTTTGTAAATTACATTATGTATGTATATATTGTTCATATAAAATAGTATATAAAATATGTATATATTATTTTTTCTTGCTGTAGAGAAATACTGGTTTAGGTAGCTATATAACAGGCTAGATTTCCCCCCAACTCTAGAGAGGATGTCTAAAGATTACACTCAGCGTTGATTTCTGTCTGTGGATCAGATTTCATTAAAAAAAAATTCAGGGTGCCCCGTGTCCATGGACAGCACTCTTCAGAGACACACTTCCAATGTGGAAAGCCTCTTTGTACTACTTCAGGGTGATTCCAGTTGGAAAGCTAACATGATCCCTTTTTTAACCTCTTTTCCTAAATTAGTTTAAAGATTAGTCCCATATAATAGGCTTTATGTGGCTAAGCATTAAATGACTATCCATCAAATGGATATATTCCAGCATTTAGTAACTCATATGAGTAAGCGATATAAATGAAGATAGAATTGACATTCCTTTTGAAGTGTCTCCAGGCTTAGGCTATAACTTTCCTTGTCTGCAGTCCAGACTTAAGTTGTGAGAAGGCTGTTTATACTGCTCTTTGAAAATTCAACTAAGGTGCACCAGCTGAAAAATCCTTGCTTTGCATGCCAATATGAAAGTATTTTTAGCATGGTGACTATGCTAGTTTGCTCTGCTTTCATCTAGGCTGAAAAGTATAGAGGATCCAGGTGTGTCTGTTACTCAGAAAATGAAAGGGAAAGTACACACTACTACGAGTAAAGCATCAGTATTTACTTCAAAGATCAACATTAGGTGGAATTAATATGTAATTTATTTGTTAATAATGGCGTAATTAGTTTACCCATCAAATTTCAATTACCAAATGGCAGGCAACAGTCCTCTCTCCCCGCTTTCCAGAGCTGCTGATATCGTTAATATGCTAATTTTCAGCAATTCAGAAATTATAGACTATCCTGTAAATATAACTTTAGCCTCAAATACAGCCTGAGAAAGCAACATCCAAAGGACAAAATATAGAATTCTTAGCGCGAAAGACCCGTCAAGGATCAGACTGGGCACAGTGCCTATTCCGTCCTTAGCTTGTTTTGGTTTGGGGATTGTTTTGAAATAGGAAGTTGTTGGTTTCAAAGCTCGATTTTGTGGAGGCGTCGCTGCTACCTATTCCCACCCTTGAGCTACCTTTCCTCTCACAGTCGCACCTAGTAAACGCAAGCGTGTTTAACTCTCACATCGACACCTCCATCAAACGAGATGCTATTAGAAAGGTTTTCATTTTTCTTAGGAAAAAATCAAATAGATTCTGTCTCTAAAAGGAAGGAAAAAAATGAAAAGTGCCCATCCGGTTATATTGGAATGGCCTTGCTTTACATACTCGGGCCAATTTCTCTCAGCTATTCACCCACCCACGCTTTGCGGCTCCTGCCGGGCTTCTCAAAGCAAGGTAATCTGGCGCACGATGTGGGGAAGAGGACCAGCTGGTGAAAAAAATGGGTCTGTTGGCCTTATTCGTTTTATTCCGGGACCAGGATTAAAACCAGGATACCTCCAAGGTCTCGGCGCCATTCCCTTCCCCCGCCGGCCTCGAACCCTGAAAGACGCCAGGCCAGGCTAGGCTGGGCCCGAGGTCAGCTTTGGGCCGCTGTCACCCGGCTGCCCCGAGGCCTACGCTAGGAGCATGGCACGAAAAGGGCCCGGCCTGGGCATCCAAGAGGATCAGAAGCACTGGCGAGCCCCGAATTCCCAGCAGGACTCAAAGTTGGGGGGTTGGGGGGACCAAAGCTCCAGCTCCCTCCCTCCATCCGAGGCCGGACAGCGGCATCCATCACCCATCCGCGCGCTTCCTGATCCGGGTCCGCGCGCGCGGCGCGCCCATTGGCGCGGGGCTGGTCACGTGGTGGGTACTGGGCGGGGGCGCGCGCGGGACCGAGACGAGCGCGCGCGCGCGAGCGGGCGGGGGGGGCGGAGGAGCGGCGCGAACTTTGGTGGCGTCGGCGGCGGCGGGAGGGGGAGGGGGAGGGGTGGGCGCTTGACAGCGGGGGAGGGGAAGGGAGCAGAGGAAAGGGGGGATGGGAAGCGAGGCAGGAGGGGGAGGGGCCTCGGCGAGCCCAGAAAAACGACAACGCGAGAAAAATTAGTATTTTTGCACTTCACAAATTAATGACCATGAGCTCGTTTTTGATAAACTCCAACTACATCGAGCCCAAGTTCCCTCCCTTTGAGGAGTACGCGCAGCACAGCGGCCCGGGCGGCGGAGACGGCGGCCCAGGCGGGGGCCCCAGCTACCAGCAGCCCCCAGCGCCCGCGGCCCAGCACCTGCCGGCGCAGCAGCCCCAGCTCCCCCACGCGGGCAACAGCCGCGAGCCCCCCGACTCCTACTACGCGCCACGGGCCGTCCGCGAGCCCTCCTACCCTGCGGCCGCGCTCTTCCCCGCGCACGGTGCCGCCGACGCCGCCTACCCCTATGGCTACCGCGGTGGCGCCAGCCCGGGGCGGCAGCCACAGCCCGAGCAACCCCCGGCGCGAGCCAAGGGTCCCGTGCACGGCCTGCACGCGAGCCACGTCCTGCCGCCCGGGCGGCAGCCCCCGCCGCCGCCTCCCCCGCAGCATCGCGCGGCGCCCCCGGCACCCCCGCGGCGTTGCGAGGCGGCTCCAGCCACCCCGGGCGTCCCGGCAGGGGGCAGCGCCCCCGCGTGCCCGCTGCTCCTGGCCGACAAGAGCCCGCCGGGCCTGAAGGGCAAAGAGCCTGTGGTGTACCCCTGGATGAAGAAGATCCATGTCAGCGCCGGTACGTGGCGCCGCTGGGGAGGCGCGGGAGGGTGGGCTGGGGCCGGGCCGGGGTTCGGGGGGTCGGGGCGAGGGGTCAGAAGAAGAGGCTGAGGGGAAGGGGGCCTCTGGAGGGGAGCCCCCATCTGGTCTGAGCTACAGTGGGATGTGGGTGTGTGCGCGCCAGCCAGCCGCCTGATCCTAACGTGAGAACCCTTTTGTACCCGGGGTCCCTTTATCGAGAGATTTACGAGACGCCAAACTGTTAGGGCAGTAATTATAGCCCCCATAAATTTAATTGCCCTGGCAGAGGCTTCAGGCCATGTGTCTTTGAAGCTTTTCTTCAGCCCCAATGCCCAGCACCATTCTTTATGGCTCTCGGGTGTTTCCCGTTGTCAATAGCCTGTGAAACATTTTCTTTGCCGTTTTATGTATCTTGCGTGAACTTGGTGTCAGGTTATTATATAATGATGATGTCCAATTGCTCTTCCCCACCCCACCTTCTCTCTCCTCCTCCTTTCCCTCTCTTCCACTCCCTCCTCCTTGGCCTTCTCCTTCGGGGTTATGGGCGTTCAGTCAACCCCAGTTATAACGGAGGGGAGCCCAAGCGCTCTCGAACCGCATACACCCGACAGCAGGTCTTGGAGCTGGAGAAGGAGTTCCACTTTAACCGCTACCTGACCCGGCGGCGCCGCATCGAGATCGCCCACACGCTCTGCTTGTCCGAGCGCCAGGTCAAGATCTGGTTTCAGAACCGGAGGATGAAGTGGAAGAAAGATCACAAATTGCCCAACACTAAGATGCGATCCTCCAACTCGGCCTCGGCCACAGCAGGCCCGCCAGGGAAAGCACAAACTCAGAGCCCGCACCTGCATCCCCACCCCCACCAGGGTGCCTCCACACCCATTCCCTCCTCCATATAATCTTCTAGAGATCCAGACCAGTTTCATTCCCCCACCTGCTTTCCCCCCTTCTTCTGCCCTTTTCCCCATACTCCTACCTGTCTGGACCATAACAGCCCCCAAAACAAAACCCAACTTGGTGAAAAGGATAATAAAAAAGAAGACATTATCCCGGTAAGAGTGTGTGCTGGTTGCCACCAAAGAGAGGACAATAGCCAGGATGCTGGCTGATGGAACAACCTGCTGGCCTGAATAAGGCTGCCAGGTTTGGGTACCTGAGAAGGACCACTTGGCAACAAATACTTTTGAGATGGCTAAAGTCAGCTGGACAGCCCATGCTGACTGGGGACATATACATGTATATTTGTTGCAAGCAGAAGAAAACAAACCCTTTTCCCACCTTCCTTGCCTCCCCCTTCCACTTTAAGGCAGCTCATACAAGCTTGTATTGAACTGAATGAATGAGTAGACATTGTGGACCTCACAAGATTATTTAATTCTCAAAATGTATAGACCTTGATGATAGATGTGACACATGTTAGTTTCCTTTCCTTGCATTTATTTAAAAATATTGTTGTAGAGTTGTTGTTGTCTTATTCTGAGGCACAGTCTCGGGGGAGAGGGGAGTCCATTTAGACCCATGTGCAACTGTACAAATTGTGGTGTGGCTACATAAAAAAGCCATGTGCTAAGAATAAACTCTGTTTAAAAAACCATTAAAGTTCTAAGACACATTTGTGTGTTTCCTACTTTTAATTAAAAAAAAAAAAACAAACCCAAGTTCTCTGGATCGAGATGTTTGACCTTGCATGTAAAAATCCTGTAGATGGCTCGAGTTATGTTCACTTGGATTCTGACTGCTCACGTAATTTGTGTGAGTGTGTTCAACTTGAGCTGAACTTTTGTCAAGTTTGACCCACTGTGGGAAAAGTTCCAAAGAGCAGGGAGGCTCTTGAACCCTGAGAGGGCTCCTCTTCTTCCCAAACTTGGCCAGGCTTTCAGGCTTCAAGTCTCTGTAAGGCATAGAAACGTGTCCTTCCCTGAAATGAAAGGTGAAACCGCGCAATGCTGAGGGCCCAGGGGTTTCTGCAGCTGTTCTACACACTGAACTCTGAGCACACTTGGAAAGAAGTGGTCCCTTTGGTATTTATTGCACCTTCACACTTAATCTGCCTGTTTCCCTGGAGATAAAAAAATAGTTTGTGCAGAGAGTTGAGATTGCTTTTTGTTTCTTGGCTATTTTTAAGGTTCTCTTCACTAACTACAGCTTGGGGAGTTTTGTTTCTTTCTCTCTTTCTTTCTTTCTCTCTTTCTTTCAGAAGCAAGAGCTTTCAAAATAAACTGAATTTTCCCAGTAGACCCTCCAAAGTTTCTCTGAGGAAAGAAAAAGCATAATGACACTCTCAAAATGTACCCCAAGCAAGGTAGACCTGGGAGTATTCAGTGCTGGAAAAAAGCCAAATTCTGAGCTAGGGTCACTTTCCTCAAATGCTCCTGGATCTTTCTGCCCAACCTAAAGAGCTAGATTCAAAGGTTGAAAATCAAAGCCCACATCTTAATCTCTGTAACTCTAGTATTTATTTACTGATTTACAAAGCAGTAAAGAGGATTTAGACTTGGTTGTCACTGAAGGGAGGATTCTGCAACACGATGCAGAAAACCAACACACAGCAGCCCCAGAATATAATTGTCACCTGGCCATGAAGGGGTCCAGTGTTTAATTCATGTTAGAATTTTAGCAGAGATGGGAGGGGGCGCTCACCTACCTTTGGTATACCAGAGGAATTTTAAACACATTTTCCCATCAGGGGCAAACCCTTAACCAGCGGCCAGTGCTGTTCCTCCTTTTGCCGCTATTGCCCTATGTGTGATACGGGCAAGGGTGATCAGTTCCCTACCTATGAACAAACCACATCTAGGAGGAGAGTGATGGACACCAGCCTCTGAGGGGCTTCCACCTCTCCCCAAGAAAATTCAGGGGCAAACAAATACACGCCTTCCCAAGTCAGGCCAAAACTGGCATAAAGTGCATTTTATCCGGTGTGAACGGGTGCCAGGGATTTCTGGAAACACTGCAACTGCTGCTGAAACTTACTGACCCTCCCCCTACAACACGCACTTGTAAAACGAAATTAAATCATGCTGAAAATAGCAATTTTCCCAGGAATCATTAATCACCTCATACAATAAATACTTCTTTGTAATTCAACAGCAATTCAGAAAGGCATTCTCTGGGAAAAGTCTGTGGAGAAGCGAGGGATCTTCTTGCAAATAATATGGTCTCGGGCAAAGATGCAGCATCTTGGCTGTCTGCTCAAAAAATGCCTAGACTCTTGGTGGAAATTGAGTGTCGAGCTGCAAAACCTCAAATGGCAGATTATCATCATTTAAGGTAAATTCTTATATTTCTCCTTTGTAGGGAAGGAGGGGTATAAGGGCATTCATTAGCTTCCTACTGGAGGCAGTTGTATGGGGATTAAAGGGATAACTTTCTTTCACTTACTCTTATAGTCTGTCCAGGAAAGGAAGAGAAGGGATCGAAAGATTGTTTTTCTAATTTACCAGGAGAAAATGGCATTTTTGTCCAAACTGTCTTGATTATGAAGGTATTGGTAAGTTTTGCAAAGCCAAAATTATCCGAAATGACCCAAACAATTGTATCATTTCTTTACAGTGTTTCGCCTGTTTTAGATTTGCTCTTTAAGGGAACTTGTTATAACAGCTTAGAAAATCCCACTTTGGGCTTTAAAATCATGCATTGTCTTCCCTTTGCTAGGGCAACCATAAGAGTTCACCCAGAGGACAAATTTTCTATCTCATTAATTGTTTTTTTTTTTTAAGCGAACCCTAGTGGCCCCTCAAACCCTTGACCTTTAAAGACAGTATTTTGTGTAAGCTCTATAATTCTCCTACCAAAATGACCCTTACACATGCTCTCCTCTTCTTTTTCTCTTTCTCCCTCCTTCCCTCTAACACATACTCCCTTGCTTTAGTCACAGAGCCAAGCTGTGCATGACTCTGGAGATAAAAGTTTTTCAACATCTGAAATCAACCTAAATCGGATAGGAGACACTTTAATGGTCACAGTTTGAATTAAGTACTTAACACTCTCCCCCCTGAAGAAAAATGGCACTTTGCAGGCTCTCTTTCCTAGTTTTGCTGAAATCTACGATATACCCGGTGTTTTATTACAGCGGGAATTCAACTGTGACAGGCATAGTAGAGTACTTAATACCCAGGATGGAGCTCATGGGAAGATTACCTAGATATATGGGGAGTGGGCCCTCTGCACAGCATCTCTGACTCTATACCCAGCTATCCCTGGGTGCCCACATTCCCCCCACCTCTCAGCTTCCTCCCCATAGGGTGGGGATCACCATCTCTACTCTATCTCCCTGCTCTCCAAAGCATCCAAACTGTGCTGCTCTTCTCACCACTGCCTTCCCTCCAGCAGTTTCAACATAGAAACTGATCAAGGACGCTTTAGAATGAAAGGAAAGAAAGACCCCAAAGAATCAATGAAGCAAACAGAAACCTGGGGCTTCCCATCTGAATGGATGGGACTTCTGTGCAAGCAGTGCGGCTGTTCGTCTGCATCCCTAGCCTGGGTTGTGTATTGAAGAACATAGGCTCACCCTTCCCAAGGGCTGTTCTTGTTGCTCCTTCTCTATATTGTACACCATGGGCCCAAGAATAACTCTGCTTTCTCTCTCAAAAGGCTATGGGCTGGGAAAAATAGGAGGAAGAAAGGATGTGGGTTCTAACTTCTTGATAGCATCAGGGAGGCTGCTGGGGCTGTTAAGAAACATTCTAGCCTGAACCTTCTGTCTTGGAATTCTGGCTGTCTTCTTCTCAAGGCCCCAAACTGATGGAGTAACTCCCCCCACCCCCTCAGGCCAGCTCCCCTCTCTCTGGACTTGATTTCTGGGGCTAAAAGAGTTCCCTGTTTGAAAGAATGTTTGAAAGATTTGGAGGCCATTTTGGTTTCAGTCTTCTCAGTTTACCCATGAGGAAACTAAGGCAGCTCAAAGTCCCCCCCATGTTCATGTTGATGAATGTGTAGGTTGGATAGAGCCTTTGGTCTCACCTTGGAGAGGGGTAAGTGCACAGCCATCTTTCCTCTGCAGAAGCCTATTCTGCCTGGAATGGACGTGGGCATCTGGGCTTACGCTTGACATGGATGGCCACAGGTGTGCGGCGGCCAGGGAAGAAGGCTGGGTTCTTGCCTGATGCACCGGCAAAGCGCCCCAGGAGATTATGTAACCAAAGCCCCTTAGCCAAGGCGCTGAGACAAGTGGGCTCTCCTCTGGGCTCAGGAGGGAATAGACGCCATGGTGCCTGGGAGAGGGGTGGGTACCCCACTGTCCACAATGCTTACAGTTCCAGAATGACTACTTCTACTCTGGGGCCCTGGGATTTTCATGGCAGTCGCTGGCCCCGGAGTGGAGCAAGGAGCAAGGGGTCTGCTTCCGGAGGCCTGGGAACTAAAGGAGCCAAACAAGGACGGTGATTGCTGCAGATAAAGGTGTTAGCGCCAGTTCGAGGGAGATATTGAAATTGTAATCTTTTGAGGTCACGTGACTCATTAAATAATTAATGCGGATCGTCAGGAATGGATCGGAGTCGTCAGGGCCTCACTAGGAATGAATCTCTCAGAAGTGAGACCCCCCAACTTCCTATTTGATTTTTTAAAAACACACACCCTCAGATTTATCTCCAAAGGCCTTTAACTCCTTCAAGGGGGCTGGAGAGAGCCCTTCAGCGGGGAGGACCGGAGCTGGCGGGCCCACGCTGGGTCTTGGGGCTTTTTCTTCAGGGTTTCTGCAAGTCCGGGGAGCGCAACGTGTCCGGGGAAACGTGAGTTTGAACTGGGTTTTCTGCGGTCACATCCTGGCTTTAGTGATGAAGTGGGACGGATGCGCAGACAGTTGGTAATGTTCTGATTCACACTGGGGAAGGCTGCAGAGATACCACAGGACCCGCGCGCGGCTTTGTTCAATTTTCCCGGTGTTCATAAATCACCCGCGCCGGGCGAGCGAGGGAGCAAGCGAGCGCCAAAAACGCCGAGAGAGAGGCCACGCGGCGGCGGCGGTGGCCATTGCAGAGGGAGAGACCTGGGCAGCATCTCTTTGTGACTCATTAGTCTGAACGATTTATGGGGAACAGCAGCCATGAATATTTGACTTGGGGATAAGGAAATAGCAACAACAATAATAACCATAATAATTACAATACTCCTAAGCGTCGTTGGGGGTGGGGGAGGGGGTGGTGGATGGTGGCATAGCGGATCTTTCTGGAGAGAAGTTGAATGGCACCGAGAAGGGTAGCTAAGCCCCACCTTGCTCAGAGTCGCTCCAGGAACTCCAAGGCTGGGGGCACTCCCTTTGGGGATAAAGAGGGCGAGTTTGAACAAGAAAAGGGGCCCAGCATGGACTCTGAGTCCCAAGTGCCTGATGGAAGGGTGGGGGCTGCAGGTCGAGGTGGTGGCAGAGGGCAACTAGTTGCAGGTTTGTGGCCACTTGTTCAATGTGCTGGGGGGCCCTGAAGCCTGAGGGTCAGGGGGCTTGTCAGCTATTTGGTAGCCTCTCAGGCTCTCAGAGGGATTGCATGGGCTGGAGACAGACGTGGAGGGCTGGTTTGGGGCAGGCTGGCGTGTTGGGAGACTACCCGGGCTTGGGTGAAAGGACAGTGGGGAGTAGGGTTGTGGGAGCAACCCGCCCAACAGAGTCCCAGCCAGCGGAGAACTTCTCCAAGCCCGAGTTCAGCACGGAGGATGATGATTCTTTCCTCCCTTCCCCAACGTCTTCTCTCCATCCCCGGGAAGTTGACTGACCCTTTGCTAGAGAGCAAGAGAGGGTTGCAAATATCTTGAGGGATGAGTTGGCAGCGGAAATAGGGCATCGATTGGCTTGTCGCTGCTGCGTCAGGCCAGGCTGGATAGGGGCCCCAGACCGGGTATTGTCCGATGTCTGCGTCCTTGCCATTTCCCCCCTATTTCCAACAGCCATGGTTGGCCTGTTCTGAGGGACCGGGCTCTGCGGTAGTCCCGCCGAACCACTGCGACCGAGAAGTGGCGCACCCAGGGCTTGAATGAACCAGAAGACAAAACCTCTCAAGACTGCCCCCCCCCCCCCGGCCCAAGGACTGAGCCGGGGTCTAATTTCGCGCCACACAGAAATGAACACTATTTGTGAGGTTTCAAGAGAGTCCGTGATTGAATGCTCCCAGACAGGGCTTCCCTTTGTTAGCGAAAGAAAATAAAGCGTGCATTCACATACCCCAAGTTGAGGTGCGTGAGGAGCTCTCGGAGCAGAGCTGGCCCCAACGGCAAAGCGTCTTCCACCTTCCCATCCTCCTCCGCCTGCCCCCGACCCCCCTCCATCCCCCTCCCCCCCCCCCCCCGTAAAAAGAAAGAGGAGAATGTGGGTGCGGAGATGGAGTATGTATTTATTTTACAAAAATAAATCACCATCTCCGGGCCATTCTTAGACTGGACCCTTACAAGCAACGAGTGCGCCTCATGGACGAGTGCCCTGGCGACTCCTCCGCGTCCGCGTCACCCCGGGGGCCACCCCGGCGCCCGCGCCGGCCGCACTTCCAACTCCGGTTCTCCAACTCCCTTCCTTCGCAGCCACCGTTTACCCTCCGCTGTTTATTTGTCCGCAGAGCGCCAGGACACCGGAAAAGGCGATTCCCTGAGTGCCAGGGGTCGGAGACAATCACCGGAGCAGTCTTCAACATCTTTCGAGGTAAGCGCGGCGCTAACTCCTCACTCACTCCGCCGGGCTTTGCACGGGCCTTTGGAGGGAGTTTAGTCCTTCAGGGAGCTGCAGCCCTCTGAAAGAGGTTCTGGTCAATATTTAACTTCGGAGGCATTTTGGAGCTGGGTTCCCTTCAGCTGCACTCCCGGCGAATGCGGGGCTTCGGGCAGACAAAGAGTCGGCCGGCCGCGAAAGCCACCCCGAAAGCCGCCTGGCGTTGTGCAGGAGGGGAGATTGCCCAACCAAAGATGTGTGTGCGTGGGGGTGGGGGATGTCAACGGGGTGTGTTTCTTTCTTCGGGTAAGCTCCAAACAGACCACTACACCGAGCAGCAGGGCAGAAGCAAGTACAGGCCACGGGCGCGGCGGCCTCTGCGTGGGCCGCTCATCTTGCCGACTGCGGCGCCTGCGGAGACTTGTGAGTTCGGGAGTGGTCGTCAGGCACGGATCTACGTGGAGGAAACTTGTCTCGCCGCCTTGCAGTTTTTCCTATCCTTCTGCCTTTCCTTGGCAAGAGGGAAGTTACTGCCTTTCAGATGTGTAGACCGTCGCAGGCAACGGGTCTTCCCCGTTCCTTGAGCCAGGCTGATCCTCTGTTCTTCCAACGGGAAAAGCACGGGTCTTCCAGGTCTCTGCGTTTTCTTTTCCTACGGGAAACAAGAGAAAACTCTTTAAAATTCTTTTCAAGTTCTGACTTAATTTGTTCTCTTAGTTTGGGAATGCAGGGAGGTAATTACTGTGGTTTATTACCTTGTAAAAGATCCATAAATTTCGTGCCTGTTTGGGGGAGGGGCTGCTGGAATAGCTTTCGGAAGCTTGGTAGGAAGGAATGGGTTTGCTTTGTTCTTTCAGGAGTTATTTATTTTAAAAAGTTTTCTGAGTTTTTGTTTTCTATTCCCTAGGCCTCTGTCTTCCCCCAAATTTGCTCCCCGAATAGATAGCAGGTTGTTAATTAATTGCGACATGCTATTCAGCAACACTCTAAGGCTTATATGGTGTTCTGGATACAATTAGTGTTTTATCAGATGGAAAGTAAACAGGGTAATAGTAAAGCTATGTTACTTTCTCAGCGACTGTATGACCATTTATATCAAGTATAGGTGGAGTATTTCAGGAATTTGCAACTCAGGGTGTAGGTACGATTTGCATCTCTGTACACAACAGAACCATTGCATGTATACATAGTTGCAGGACTTTTAGACCATGTGTATAAAATGATATACACATCCATATGTAGCCAGAGAATTTGGAGCCCATTTGTACTGCAGTTGCACCCACAGGAAATATCTCATGTTAAATAATGATCTATAATCTCCACAAAAAAAAAAAAAGGTGGGCTAAGTGGGCCTTACCTGATGCTAAGTAGCAAAACCACTACAGTTAACTAAAGGGAGAAAAATGTTAAGTGTATTTTTGACAGAAATCAGATTGCAGTGTTTGAATACAGATATATCTAATCTGCCAACAGCCTTGCAAATATTGACTAAAGCTCTGTATCTTTGCTCACCTGCTCCTTCCAAGACAACTTTTCACCTATTTTGGCTCTGGTGAAATGGATCCAGGGCATGTGTACCCAGCACTGGTCAGGTTGGGGCCTGGAGGAGTAAGTGGAAAGGGACTGGTTCCCCAGCCTGGGCCTACATACTTGAGCATCTAAATTCTTGTTCTCTGGAAGGGAACTTTAAAAGGCCCATAGCCTTACTCAAGGAGAGTGGATTTCAGAGTGGTGAGGGAGGACTCTCAGCTGCTGGTTCCCTGGTGGCCTGCCCAGACCAAGGTCTCTCTTAGGGAAGCCGTTTTCACCTCAAAAAGTTAAATTTCCTTTGACTTCCTCGGATTTTTCCCTTCACATCCCACCGAATCACCCCACTCCAACCCAAGTCGTTAATGTTAATTGTTAAACAGCAGTTGGAGCATGAACTGAGCTGTTAATAGCGGCATGGAGGCTCCTGGCTAGAGCTGAGATGCCGCCTTGGCGTGGGGTTAAGGCATTTCTCTGAAGCAGTACCAAATACTTCTCCCATTGATTTATGGCCTCAGAGTTTCGATTTGCTCCAGACTATTCTGAGAGTTCTGAAGGGGGCCCCTTCTCATCTTTGAGTTGAAGTCCCTGCAGAAACTTTGGTTGGGGGAGAGGGTAGTTTGCCAGCAATTTGGCAATACTTCCAGGTCCTTTTCTAGGCTATCAGGAGAGTTCAGTGTGAAATATTTGGCACTGGTGGGGTGGGAGGCTGTGCATAAGGGGAGCAGAGGATAATGTATTAGTGGTCTGAATCCTTGGGGGACTGTAGAGTGCTTTTTGGGTACCAGCTTTTGGTCCTATCTCCCACCCCCATACCTAAGAGAAGCAGGTTTTCACTTTGGGTTCTCACTTTCCAGCTTGTGGCTTAGGTCAGAGTTGGGACAGTTCACAGTGAGATTCTCTCCCAGCTCTACCACAGACAGAACTTTGTTGGAATACTGCCACCAGCAAAGGCCAGGGCTCACTTCCAAGGGATTAGGTCTCCTCCTCTTTTATTGCCCTTCTGATTTGGACACCCCCTTGACCAGGCCCCCTTACTGAGGGCCTTACATTCTCACCAGGTCCCTGCAGGGGAGGAGGGGAGGGGTGGAATCATGCTCAGCCTCCTGCAGCTGCTATAAGTGAGTCCTCACACTTAGAGAGGCCTAGCCAGCTGAAGATCCACTCTAAAGAAAGAAAAGAATAAGGCATGAGGATCTCACCATTTCCAAGAGCACTCCCAAAGTTTGGAAACTAAGACCTGAAAAGAGGAACTTTTTAGGCAGCCCGTTAGAGGGTGAAGTGTTAAAATCAGTGGACAATGTCACCAAGCAGATCTCAGGAGTAGAACAGGGGGCTTATTTGTTTCAGCCAGGTTCGTCCAGAGCAGAGTTGGTCCACTTCATTTTCTGCTGGCGGACAGACTTGTCTTAGGGGTGGGTGGACAGACCCATGTGCAAAGAAGGTCCCAGGTTATCTTGTAGGTTAATTCAAGTGATGCCAGTAAAGGTTGGTCGTATATATATATATTTCTTTTATCTCTTGCAGAGTCAAGTACATCATTTCCACTTATATTTTCCCTTGTTAGAAGCCTGTAATTTCATGTATCACTCCTGCTATGCACTGAGGAAATGCACAAGTGTAGGTTTAGCCAGGGCACTGAGTCCCTCCATATTTTGCAAAACCCTGACCCACCACTCTAGAGCTAAGCACCTCTTTCCTAGAGGGCTCCCACTGAACAAAATCAACTGGACTTGGAGGAGGTGCTTTAGCCTTTTGTCAGGTAATTTGGGGCCTTTTAGGTTTCTTCAGTGGTGTGGTGTATGGTGTGGGTGTTAGCAAACTCCATACAATGGCAGGCCATGAGGGAATCCACCAACTAAGCCAGTCATTACTGGGTTTTCTTCTGGAAACAAGGCCTGGGCTTTGCCTTTTGATGCACTGGCTAGTGGGCCAGAGGAGACTAGAGTACTTGGGTGTGCAGGCTTCAGCTTGTCTGTGAGTGGAAGACTACAGAAAGTTACATGAACTCTAAGAATGGGGATAGCATTGCCGTTCCCTTCTGTTTGGATCATTTGTAAAGAAATGTAAGTGGAGATAAGTGGCCTAGTGTGGCACATGTTGAGGGGGGATGCCCCCATTGTCCTACTGCCCTAGATGGAAACTCTTCCCCACTGCTGGCCAAGGTTCCCCACTTCCCCTCCCCCAAAGCTGAATGTTCTCCTTGGAAACCTAGTCCCTTCAGTGATTCCCTATTTCAAATAAAAGGATTTAAGTTGACGTATGACCACGTGAGCACATAATACAGCGCATTATTGTGGCATTTGGAGCGGAGACCCGGGCGGGCTTCGCCTGTGATTACGTTTTCTAGATTCTCTACAGAGCGAGAGCTTTTTTCCCCCACCCCCACGCACCCACCTCCTC
The DNA here is from genome assembly GCF_003265705.2 of Callorhinus ursinus. NCBI lineage: Eukaryota > Metazoa > Chordata > Mammalia > Carnivora > Otariidae > Callorhinus > Callorhinus ursinus. Next base: position 42,805,792 of record NW_027397074.1, on the reverse strand, counting down.
CTCCTTCCCCTTCTCCGGAGAGCGCTCTCCTAGCGGGTTGCAGTTTTCAGCGCTCATGGAGCGGTTCTGGGCGAGCTAGCCGATGGGACTCGAGGCCACACCAGGAGGATGGAATTTATTTTAAGGTATTTCCGCTGATTGTTCATATCTAGAGTGAGTTATGGCTGTGAGAGACAAAGGTCAGGCGAGGAGACCCTGGTTCACCGACAGGACCCTCAGCCCCTCTCTTCCTTTGTTTCTCTCGTAGAACCGAAACCATTTGAAAGATCCCCAGTAGCGCCTCAGACGGAGTTTAATTCCCTGGAAAGTGTTGGGGGGTGTAAAGGGAAGGGCACTTGGGGGCTACTAGGTAAGCCCGGTGGCCTTCAGCGCTCGGCGGCTTTGTCCACTGCAGCGGGTTTGAGTCCCAGGAGCTGAGCCCCAGGCGGAGGGAAGGTCCCGAAGTGCTGGCTCAGGCCGAGGTGGCCCGCGCGGCGCTCGCTCGGCAAGACTGCCTGGAGGGGATGGGGGCTGGCTGGGTGGGAAGGGGAATCGCTCCCGGGTTGGTCGCGTTTGCGGGTGGCCGGGGATGGAGAGGTAGGGCTGACCTGGGCAGCCGGAGCAGCTGGGAGAGGGAAATCAATGAATGTGCAGATGCGCTGCCATTTTATTGATGATGCTTCGGGCCACTTTGTTCAGTGCTGGGTTGTAGGACGCGCTTTCCCACATTCGGGACCAAAGGTGCCAGACCCGGAGGACACGCCATTGTTTCCTCAGCACCCTCTCTACCCGGGTAGGGGTGAAGAAGGACAGCTCAGACTTAGGAGACGCTTAGGGTGGGGGTAAGCGTGCTGGACGCCCAGAAGCTCTGTTAGTCTAAATTTCAGAGAGAAGGAGGGGGCCAGACCTGGGTTTGGGCTTCATATTGTGCATGGCCTGGACACTCCATTGTAACACACCCAGCGGGCTTGCAGAGTTTTAAGGACTGGCTAGTGCACCCTGGGCTAGAGAGAATTCCAGAGGCAGAGTCTGCAGAAAGCAGAGGCAGACATGTCTTGGGCTTCAGACCTCAGAAACAGTGCTGTAGCCAGGATAGAGGCAGATGAGAGTTACACTGTGCTTCCAGATTACTGGGAAAGCCTGCAGTGACTGCACTTTGGAGACCCAGCGCTCCTGGGAAGGATGAAAACTCCCTGAAAAGGTGAAGGAAACTCCGCTTTCCTCTGCTCTTGGAGATCTTGGAGTGGAGAAAAGGGGTGCCTACATGGAGTCAGGAATCAGATTTGCCCGTGACTTAAAAAACAAAACAAAACATTTCTTTCTGTACTTGGGGGGAAAAAAAAAATCAAATCAAGCTTCTACTTGAGTGCGATTTACATCCCCAGAACGGAAGGGCTGCTTCTATCCTCCCCCGCTGCCGGCCTCCGCGCTAACCGTGTTTAACTGAGGCCGTTTCAAGTGCTCTAAAACACCCCTTGGAAATAAAATGTAAGCTTTAATTGCTGTTCAATTACTTGTCAGCATTTCATATGATTTATGACCCAGTTCTGGCGCATTTTTGACCCAGTTAAAGACTCATAAATAATATAGTTTCGCTAGAAAGAATGAGAAAGGGAATAGAGGTTTGTTAAAAGCATCTTTTTATTGTCACTTCAGTGCCAGCAAGCAGAATAAATATCTAGGGATGGACTCTCAAACTGGTTCTGTATAAAAGTGTGCACAGTGCGAAGAAACCAATAGTCCAGTTTATAGAGCGCCAGTTGGGTTTCCTTCGTGGAAAGAGCTGAAGGCATTCCGTTATAGCTAAACTATAGCTATTAAAAAAAGGTTTTTACCCTCAAAATGCCAGCCTCACCCTCACAGGCAAGTGTATTTCCTCATTAATTTTCCTCCCCATTCCTGGATTCCGATGCCTCTTTTTGCCTCACCTTTCTCCCTGGCTGCACAGACAGCCTCGGATCGACCCCAGGCCCTCCCAGGCGTGTTCTCAAGGAGGCCCCTGTCGAGGGTAGAGAGGCACAAACACACCTTCACTCTTCCAGATATTTTCGTAGTGCCGAGAAAATGTTTCCTTCTAGTCCCCATGCGTAAGGCATCAGGGAGCACAGGGACTGGAGGAGGGTGGTTTGGGGGAGCCAAGGGGTCCTCTCCACAAAGAAAACCTCAGTGGTTTTGGCTGAGCAGGGTGAATGGCTGCGGGATCTGCCTAGAAAGGGCACCACCGAGGCAGCGATGGGTAATTTCTGGCAGTGGAAATCGACAGGCGGTATTTCTCTCTTAGAAAACAAGAACAAATAAAAAACCTTCAGCAATCATAGATTATTATTTTTAATCACCTCGCCTGCCATGCTCCAAAAGTCGGTCCTGTGGATTTCAGCAGAGAGGCCCAAACCCCGGAGGTCTACATGCCAGGGCGGCAGACCCTACACTTGAGGTCAGAGCCCCATTTCTGCCTGCTGCAGCCAGCCACCCAGAAGCCACCTAATCTGGGACCGGCAGAGACCCTGTCCCGACCTCCGGCCCCAGCTTTCCCTTGGCTCCCGGGGCTCCTCGGGTCCAGTCCCAGCATTTTGCCCGGCCCTGGTCTTGGCGCTTTTGAAAAGGTACGCGCCCTGGATGCCCCGGCCCTCACCTCGGCGCCCTCGGCCCTCTTGGCCGAGGAGGTCCCCTCCCCTGGCAGGTTCTCACGGAAAGCTGGCCTTCCCTGCAGCTGGCTTAGCTGAGAAGGCGGTGAGAGTCGCGTCAGCAGTTTGGAGGAGAAAGTGCGGGTTGATTATTGACCCACGCCTTCTTTCTTCAAATGCCACATCCGACCCGGCCGGTTTGAAGAGAAAATGCAGCCGAGAGGACTTTTGCGGTGGCTCTCACCTCCTACGCTGCCCGGCTCCCCCTTTCAAGTTGCGCTGCTGCAGTATGCCATAAGGAGCAAGTGTTTGCTGTTTTGTGCTCTGTTTACAGCTTTGGGGCGCCGAGTCATAAATCTTGCCCAGCCATAAATGACAAAAACCATTGGTATGCATGAGGCCACCCTGGCCAGGAGTGCTTTTTGATTTCTCCCTTTTCCCTTGGCTTTGTTTTTGCTCTAAGGTGACACTTTGGCTCCCTGACAGTTTAAACATACTACTTATATTTTTAACACCTTCCTTTGAGAAGGACTGGCCGTTGACACCTTGGAATTGCATGAAAGCTCCATTTCTCTTTTTGCCACACACATACCCTTGCAGGGTTCACTTCTGAATCTGGAGAGTTGAGGGAGGCATTAGAAGGGAGGAAGAGCACCCTCCTTAAAGTTGTGGCAATACTACTGGGCACACTCGGGCCTTTCCTCTGCTTAGCGTCCCTGCAAACCACTAATAGCCAGGAAAACATAGACATTGTTGGCGTTGGGGTCAGAGTTTTATCTGTCGTTCCCTGTGAATGAGCTGCCTGTCCGTACTGGGAAGTGGGCACCGGAAAGCTGGAGACCCAGGTTTCTAGGCACTCTGGTGTGTACCTGAGCCCAGAGCATCCCATTTCACTGCCTGGACTTTGTCCATTTCCCCCAGGCTCCTTCCCTCCTGGCTGCCAGGATTGTAAGGGTTTCTGCCTAAAAATATAACCAAAGACAGCCCAGTTGGCTCTTGGGGAGGTCTCGTGAGAAAGGAAGCTCTACCTCTGCTCCCCAAAGATTGGCCTTGAGGTTCTCAGATTGGGGGTGACAGATGTGGTAAGGTGCCCAAAGTCTGGGGAACTCTCCTTCTGGTTCTCTTTCCCTTTGCACCCCAGCTGGAAGCGTCCAGGGCAGGGGTTACATGGTTTCTCAGATGGATTCCTAAGAAATAGAGCCCGGCTAGAGAGCCCCTTTGTGAGAGCCGTTTGTCCTCATTAACATAATTTTCCTGGACTTTAGTGACGCCGAGAAGCGAGGAGAGGGAGGGCGTTGGGGGTTGGGGGGAGGCTGCCCTCCTCCCGCCGCCGCCGCCGCCGCCGAGTTCCCCCTCTAGCTCCTGTCCCTCCCCTCGCCTCAGCCCCATCCCCCACGCCGCCCCGCGCTTCCCCAGCCGCCTCGGCCTCCCCTCCCGCCAGCCCCCAGCACCCCCCACCGCACCCCCCGACCAGACGCTGCTCCGCGTGTAATATTCATAAGAAACATACCCAAGTCGGTGCCACTAGCCCAGGCAGAGCCCTGCGCCGCGCTAGCGCTTATCTCCGGGCCGCGGCTGCTGCCCTCGGGAAGGGCAGGGGGCGGGGGTGTGGGGGAGGGGTGGGTGGGTGGGTGGGGTGGGTGGGAGGGGGGGTCCAAGCCACCCCAGTCCGCCCTGGGCGAGCCGTGCCGGAGCAGCGAAGCCACCGCGCTCTGCGCCGCGGCGTCCGGGCCTTGGGGTCTCCCTCCCGCCCGCCGTCTCGGCTGATGCTGAGGGTCGGTGCCCATCCTGCGCCTAGGGGACCAGGCCGGGCGGCCGGGAGCCGGGCCGGGGGCCGGGGGCCGGAGCCCGAGCCCGAGCCCGAGCCCGAGCCTGCGCTCGCGGCGCTCGTCAGAAGTTAAGGTAAGCAGGGCCACAACCGGCCGCTCTCAGCGCTGAATGGCGGAGTTTACGTCTCGGTGATTTATGGCTGCAGACTTAAATCTCGGTTCAAGAAGAGTTCACAAGCCGGAGCTTCCTTCCCGGCAGTGACTGATACCCTTACACTTCGAGTTCAGGCCGCTTTCCCATCCCCGCCCCCACCTCTTCCCTTTCCCCTAGCCCAGCCCCAACTTTTCTGGGTTTGGGGAGGGTGGGAGGGGTGGGTAAGGGGACACGGGGGCTCTTACCCGATATTCCCGCTTAAACTCGGGGTGAGGGCAGGCTGAGGAAGGGGCGGGAGTGGAAAGAGGGAGCGGTGTCTGAAGGAAGGAGGTTGAATTTGGGCAGATCTTCCAGAAAGACAATAGGGCTCGCTTTCTGCACTCAGTTTAGCCTCCTCAACTCTCTTTCAGCTCCTGCACCTGGGGGTTATTGTCCAGAAACAGATCTTTTCGGAGGAATCTCCTCCCAACCCCAAGCCCTTGGTTGGGGGGGGGCGGGTGCAAAGCAAGTTTCCAGACTGGCAGATCTCCAACTTCTTTACTAGGTTGCAAACTTCGGGGGGCGGGGGGGGGGGCGGGAGGGGGGAAATGTGTGGGCCCCATTGTGGTTGTCTGCTGACCTCAAACAATAGGAAGGACTTTGGTGGGATCTCCGAGGTGAATTCATATTTTAAGTTTATGGGGGCTGTTGTATGCTCTTTGGTTTTTCATGGTATTTTTGTTATTTGCAAGACAATGCACAACTTGATGAAAAGACTTAAGTAGCAGGCCAATATAGCTTGTGATAATGGATTAGCAAGTCGCTTGAAAGGTTGCACGTTCAAAATCACCTTAATTTTGTTGTATCTAATATCTTGCTGTTCAAGTGTCTGGAGTAATTTTCTTAACCTGGCATTTTATTTTACAATAGCCTAGTATCTTAAAAATGTATAATGGCAGACATTAACACTGCCAGATGTAATAGGACCTATTTTCAGTGAAAGAACAGGAAACTGAGACATTCAATTGCTATTCAGTTTTAAATTTTATTTTATTCTTCATTTATTTTCGATTGTGGTATCTGTAGCTTCCTATCTATTTCCAAAATAGAAACAATACTCCAGGGCTCAAGATCACGCACAGTAACTTCGGATAAGGGAAGCTGTAATTTTTAATTGAGGTTCTGGAAAATTAACTGTGCTTGTTTTCCAGATGTTGGTCAGATTGTTGGTTTAATAATGAAATCCAAAGAAGCCCATTATTAAAAAAATTATAATCATCATTGGTGGATGGTGTTTTCTAGTTAACAAAGTGTCTGCTATTCCTAGAGAACGTGAATGACTCCAGGACTCAAATATACATAGTTGGGGCATGAACTAAACCATTTTCTTCATGAATTTGTCATTGCATTTTTTTCTTAAATAGACTGTCATCCTGTGTGTGTGTGTGTGTGTGTGTGTGTGTATGAACTCACATGGAACTTTTCTCAGCTGAGAACCAGAGATTGACCATGCAAAGGTTGAAAACAAAAATAAAACATAGATTTCACTTCTGCAAACTGCTTTCTAAATAATAAATTTTAAAAAGGGGTTGAGAAGGCTTTCATTGCTTTTAAGATTTCCAGGGTTGACCTTTACTTGGTGTTTCTGAAGCAGGTAAATAGGCCAAGTAACAAATATCAACAACAGCACACAAAGATCAGGGAACTCTGGCAGGATTTTATGGCTTGTGCTTCCATCCCTCGTCCGGAGCCAAATGACCCCCATACATCAAATTACATAGCAGTTTCTAAGACAGAACCTATTATCGTTAAGTTGGAAGGAGAGTTCAAGCCGTGGTCATGGAGATGAACGCTGGTTTTTCAGGTTCCTGGTGGGTTGTTTTTTTCTCTAATCCATCATGTTTTAACAGGTAGAATTTGATAGTTGCCCTGAATAACAGCACCTCGGAAAGTCCAAGGCAGGAGGGTCTGGGGACCTTCTGTAACAGGGGAAAAGAGGTGGGAGTGGCTTGCTGGGTCATGCCTGAGAAATAAGGAGAGGAAAGGAGTAAAGAACTGTCCAGGATTTGAGTTTGACTTGCTGGAGCGAAGTGTTGTTGGTCCCTTCCCACACAGGATGTTTCTTGAGTTTTTTCTCTCCCCTTCTTGGCCACAAGGGGCCCATTTGGAAGAGGTAGGTCGTATCTCAGCACAAGGGTAGATTAACTGCCTAACAAGCTCAGCTTCTCAAATCCATCCGGGGTAGAGTAGGGCAATTGCCTGAAAATTTTTTGTGCATACCTCTGCTGGGTGCTGGAAGATCCAAGACGGGGCTGGATGGGAAGTCACCCCGCGTCAGGGCTCTTTTGCCAAATATCAGTCCTAAAGGGAGGACTGGAGAACAGATTGGCAACCTACGCTCCCCTTTGCCCCCTTGCCCCTTCCCCAAGATCCTCAGAGGCAGGGAGTCGCGGGTCTCGCTGGACGAGGCCAAAGAACGGAGATGAAGGGACACCCCCAGTTTCTCCTTCCCTGGAAACGAAGGATCCCAGCCCTGTTTCTTTCTAGCCCATCAGCCTTTCTTCTTTTGGACTCCAGCTCTGGAGACCCGGCTTCCAGCCCTCGCTTACTCTCCTCCTCTCTCCCCGGAAAACCCCCCAACTCCAGACGCAAGTTAAGCAAATATTTGTAGCTGCCAGTAAATTCCAGCGGCTTTTTATAGCGCGGCTCTCTGCGCCCGGGGCCAAGTCGTGCTGCTAAATATTGCTGACCACTTTTTCTTTTATGGCTTTCATGTCACTTAGCTATTGAGAGTAAGATGGATTTGCGCGGAGCCCTCACCGCGCTGCGATTCTCGCCCCCCAGGTCTGCGCGGGGCGGCCATTGGCGGCGGAGCGTCACGTGACCGCGGGGGCGTGCCAATGTGCGCCCTCACGGGTGTCAAGCCCCTGTCAGAGTGTGCGATCAAGATTGTGAAACAACGCGATGCAAAAAGCGACCTACTACGACAGCTCCGCGATCTACGGTGGCTACCCCTACCAGGCAGCCAACGGGTTCGCTTATAATGCCAGTCAGCAGCCGTACCCGGCGTCCGCCGCACTGGGCGCTGATGGCGAGTACCACCGACCCGCCTGTTCACTCCAGTCGCCTGCCAGCGCCGGGGGCCACCCCAAGGCGCACGAGCTGAGCGAGGCGTGTCTGCGCACCCTGAGCGGCCCGCCCAGCCAACCCCCAGGCCTGGGCGAGCCACCCCTGGCCCCGCCGCCCCAGGCTGCTCCCCCAGCTCCACAGCAGCCTCAAGCCCCGCCGCAGCCGCCAGCACCCGCTCCTGCCGCGCCCCCTCCCCCCTCTTCAGTTTCCCCACCTCAGAATGCCAGCAGCAACCCCACCCCCGCCAGCGCAGCCAAGAGCCCCCTACTCAACTCACCCACCGTGGCCAAACAAATCTTCCCCTGGATGAAAGAGTCTCGGCAAAACACAAAGCAGAAAACCAGCGGCTCCAGCTCAGGTAAAGCAGTGCCTTCTGGAGGAGGGTCCTCTGGCCTGGCTCCCCCCCCCACCCCCAAGTCATCTCCAGCCACAGCCAGCACGGTCTGCGAGCGCTGGAACAGTTTCAAGAATTCACTGCGCCCCCCTCCCTTCAACTAGGGAGGTGACAGGACTCTGTGTGACCAGGAAACCCCAGAGAGAGACCTGATGGGAGTCTCTCTTGACTTCTCCAAGAGCAAGTGGGGCCTTAGTGAGTTTGGACTTCCTTCTTATTCCACTCTTGGAGTTAGGACCTTTGGGGACAACAAACCTGAACTCCCCCCTTTCTTTTTAGCACAGCTCCTCATTTCTAATGAAACCGTGACATCCACTCCACACTGAAATGTGGCAGAATAAAAGCAGGCCTAGTCACCATCCAAGTAAGAATCAACGCTTTGCTTATAAGCAGAGCCCATTTTTAAATTTTTGCTCCAGTAGATGGAGTGGCTGCCTTACCTCTGGGAAGGCCCTACCCAGAGTTAGTACAGTGAAGGCAGCCAGAGACCTCCTGGGGGAGGGGATTTGGACTTGTTATGCTAATAGGAACCACATGGGTCTCCAGGAACTAGACTGGAGGACAGGCCCTGGGTCTTGGGCTTCCCAGCATCTTCGTTACCTTTTCTCCTGCCTTCTCCAGTTGCCAGTACCCTGCTCTGAGCCTGAGCATCTGGGATCCTCCAGAGTCAAGATTTGGGAGGCGGGATGGATAGGAGGGCACAAGATTAGTGGATGAAATTGGGGAGGCTGCTTGATTAAATGAAGAACGCTAATTAATAGGACCCAGCATCAGGGGCCTGGGTCACCCCACCAGAAATTGGTACTTTCATTGAGATCTCTTCCTTTGGGCACAGAAGGCCTTCCAGATTGGGGCTTCCAGTCCACCCTTCTCCACTGGGTAGACTAAATAAGTGGCCAGTTGAGGCAACTGTCCAAACCTTCAGTCAGTGAAGAGGGAAAGGTTTATTGAGTGTATATTAGGTGCCCCACATTCCAGTTACTGCGAAGGGAATGAAGATGGGTGACCTGCCCACAGGGAGCTTGTAGTCTGATAGGCCTGAAGGAACAGTAAATGATTCAGAAAGTGAATAGTTCCCGGACGGAAGTACAGACCAGGAAGGCAAACTGGGGGTTCTGCTTTTCTGTCCTTACCTCTCCCCCCTTGGGGAAGCTTATGACTTGCAACTTGACTGAATGGAGGGGCTAGCTACCCAGCTACTGGCACTATTTCCAGGAGAGAGGGCAGCACCTGGTTCCTCAACCTCTTTTCTGGGCACTGACAGAGGGATCTTGGGGCCTGGAGCAAGGAGGGGCCTGGCGGGGTCAGGGGTTAGGCGGGGCTTGGGGCAGCCCCTGATGGCTCTCTTCCTCTCTCCTTTGCTCTCTCCTCTGTCCTCACAGGGGAGAGCTGCGCTGGCGACAAGAGCCCGCCTGGGCAGGCGTCGTCCAAACGGGCGCGCACCGCCTACACGAGCGCACAGCTGGTGGAGCTGGAGAAGGAATTCCACTTCAACCGCTACCTGTGCCGGCCGCGCCGGGTGGAGATGGCCAACCTACTGAACCTCACGGAGCGCCAGATCAAAATCTGGTTCCAGAATCGCCGCATGAAGTACAAGAAGGATCAGAAGGGCAAGGGCATGCTGACGTCATCAGGGGGCCAGTCCCCAAGTCGCAGCCCCGTGCCCCCCGGCGCGGGCGGCTATCTGAACTCTATGCATTCGCTGGTCAACAGCGTCCCATATGAGCCCCAGTCGCCCCCGCCTTTCTCCAAGCCTCCCCAGGGCGCCTATGGGCTGCCCCCCGCCTCCTACCCCGCACCCCTGCCAAGCTGCGCGCCCCCACCGCCCCCACAGAAGCGCTACACCGCGGCGGGGGCGGGGGGTACACCCGACTATGACCCGCACGCGCACGGCCTGCAGGGCAACGGCAGCTATGGGACCCCACACTTACAGGGAAGCCCCGTCTTCGTGGGGGGCAGCTATGTGGAGCCCATGAGCAACTCTGGGCCTGCCCTCTTTGGCCTAACTCACCTCCCCCACGCCGCCTCGGCAGCCATGGACTACGGGGGTGCTGGGCCGCTGGGCAGCGGCCACCATCACGGGCCCGGGCCAGGGGAGCCGCATCCCACCTACACGGACCTTACCGCCCACCATCCTTCTCAGGGAAGAATTCAGGAAGCCCCCAAACTCACCCACCTGTGATGGTGGGCTCGGGGCTGCGCGCCAGGAGAGTCCCCCCGCCCCCACCGTTCTTCTACGGTTTACTTTTTATTTTGTTTTGTTTTAAGGTTCTTCCTGCTCTCTCTTTTTTCTCCTCCGCCCCCTCTACCTTCCCCCCACCCCGTTTTGTTTTCTTTGGTAACGCGTTTTAATAGTCTATGTGACGTAGCAATCTTGGTTGCTGGAATGGCCGTCTATCCGTAGCGATGTTTATCTCCTCCCACCCCTCGCTCGGCCGCTGGCCCTGCATCCTTTACCTTCTCTACTCTTTGATCAGAAACAGGGTATATGAACAAATTTTCTAGCCGAGTTCTTCAATGTGAATTTGTTCGTACATTATGGCTCCCGAGGGGAAGCAATTACTTTTTTTTTTTTATTTTTAGGGTTTTTTTTTTCTTTTAAATTGCACTTCTTGTAAAGAGCGAGAAAAAAATCAAAGGCGCTTTGAAACAGGGGCTCCCTGTGCAAGGATGACTAAGTGTACGTCTTTCCGTGTGTGTATGCTGGTGAACAGTCAGATTTATTTATATTTTTTTTGCAAGCATTGAATAATCTAAGTTTTAAATATTATTTATCCCCATCCGTTCGTATTTATATTAAAGAAATTCTGTACCCTGATTGTTCAGAAGGTTTCTTGGGCCTTTTGTTCAATAGTGTATTGGCGTACATAGAAAAATTTTTATTTGAAAGGGAAATATAATTCCTTTATAAAAACGGTAATGATGCAATAATACCAGAGAGGATCCAGCTTTTGAAAACAGTGATTTGGGTTTGTAACATCCGGCGAAACTGAAAAAAAAAATCTGTAAACGTGAAAAATGCTAGATTTGTTTTGAGAGTTCTACATTCCTTGCTGCTCACATTCTGAGAAACTAAACAAAAAAATAAATAAAGTTTTTATTCTGAATAATATCGGTGTTCAGAAGGGGTTCTTTGGCCGAAGATGGGGGTCTGCGTGGAATTCAGGCAGAGGCGAACTGGCTGAGCAGGCCGCGGCAAGCCTTCCAGCTCCGGAGTGGGGCCTGGCCAGGCGGTTCGTCTGGGGGCACAGCGAATTCTTGGGAAGGCTGCAGGAGCTCCTGGAGGCGAGCAGCTCTGGAAACGCCGAGCGCCAGCCCGCTGGGCTGCCTGATTCCCAGCTGCCAAGGAGGGGCCTGCGCGGGCGCCGGGGCTGCGGACTGCTGAGTGCGGGAGAAACAAAAGGCAGCCAGCCCGAAGCGCGGCGGGCACTCACAGGTGCCCGAGAGGCCCCGCTGGGGAGTAAGGCAGGGCTGTCTTCTCCAAGATCTTCCTCCAGGTCAAAGCGGACCAGCCAGTGCTTTAACCTTGGGAATCATCAGCTGCGCGGAGGATGCCGAGCATTTTCTGGAGCAACCGGACTCTCTGTGGATGCTCTTCGGTCCCTGATCTCTCCAGGAGGAAAGAATGACTCCTAAAATCGCCCCTGGGATCAAAAGAAAGGCTGAACTCCCAGGAGCTTCCCCGCGCCCTTCCCTGGACTGCTGGAGTCCCAGCTTCGTCTTCATCCCGGAATTTAGGATTTGGCATCCCCTGGATTTATTTCCTCTCCTTCATCCCTCCTCACTCTCCTTTTATGGCCCCAGGGGGAGGAGAAGAGAGAAAGGAGATTGGTATCTTTCTAATAAAAATGCAATTTTAAAAGTACTTCTTTCATTTGATGCTGCAGGAGCTAAACATTACATTTCTACTCCTGGATTTAAGATAGGGCTGCCTACTGACTGGCTGGCAGATGCAAAAGCAGGCACAGGAAAGGGAAATATTTTTGTTTTCAAATTAAAGAATTGCTTGGAGAAGGAACCAAATTCAGAAAGTGAAAACCTCAGAACTGTATCCCCATCAACATCCCCTTTCTAAACTGGAAGTGAGAAACCACCTGCGTCTCGGGATCAGAAGCATCTGATGTGCGAAATAAATCCTCCTTCTCCCTGGATTGTATCTTTCAGAGACGGAGGTGAAAAATGTCGCCATTTTGTTTGCGATCCCAAATATCCATCATCATGGCCTCTATCTTTCCCCTGAGAAGCTCCCTCAGATGATCTTTAGAAATAGGCACTGGAGCCATTTTGGGGTATCTCCTGGGTTCACAGGAGCTGCTTTTAGGGAACCTTCTCACATTTTAAGAAAAAGAAAAAGGCTTAGAAGATGCAAAGCCAGGCAGCTGTAGAGATCTGGGTGTTTATCTCACAGCCAGAGATGCTTCTCCCGCATCTGTTCTGGGGCTCTTGATACACACACATATATATTTTTTATTTTTAAAGAGTTTGGGCTATGGAAGGAGTAGATTTGCTCCCCACCCCACTCCAACCTCCCTGCCGAAATATGGTGCACTTCAGAAATGCAGAGTCTGGAAAACCAGTCTTTGTGAGAAGTGGAGCTTCCGCTCTTTGGTTGTTCAGATCTGAACTGAACAGGCCAAACAACCACAGAAGTGTTCTTATGAGTAATAATTTTACAGAAGTATATAAAATTACCTTGTAAAATAAGGGAGACTGGAGAGAGAGTGCAAGAGAGAGAGCGAGAGCGAGCGAACGAGCGCTATTCATTCACAGAGGAAAATCTTTCAGAGATACCACTATTTGAACCCGTTTCTAAAATCTGCTGTTTAGCTGAGAGGGGAGTGGTTTGGAGGCAACCTCCTTCCCTCAGGGCACAGATTTTTAAATGAGATTCCAATACGATTCCCCATATCTTGGCAGTCAAAACATTCATTTTAGGTTTCAAAGAGAAAATATTGGTCTCACCTCCAGCTTCAAAGATATTAAAAATAAGTCGTTATTAAAATATTCCTGAGTTAAAGTAATAGATTTGGGGAAGATTTCAATGTTGAATGGCCAAAGAAAAGGGTTTGCTTCCAGATGGTATTTGAATTAAGGCTGCTGAGGCGAGCAGAAAGCTCTCACCCACGCAGCCCCTGACAAAGCCTCAGCGATATGGGGGCAGCGCTTCTCCCTTGCCATAACTCCCCCTCCCCTTAACCCCTCAGTATTATTTCTGGTAAAAGCAAATGCCAAAAGCCACTATCCCAGAATATGCAAAAGCACCTTTCCTAAAAGCAGCTTATAACTCTTCCTGCTGCCAAAACGATATCTTTAAAAAGACTAGTTTTCCTTGTTTACTTGCGTTTCCTGCTCTCCTCTTTGCTCGGCCACATTTGATCTTGGAAAGAGCTCGAAGCTGAAATGTGTTCTTAAGGGCCAGAAGCTGTCAAGGCTTTTGGTGAGCAAGATTGATCGCACCCAGACTTCCTTCAGAGCTTTGTTTGGAATAAAAGCAAGAAAACTGAAAAACCTCACATTTTCCAAAATAGCATCCCTATCTGTAAGGCGATGCTCTGGGCTAGTCAATGATGGAGGCCACTTTATATCTAATTTCCACCCAAGCCCCCTTTGATGCTGGCCTCAGAAATGGAGCCCTAGCCTTGTGCTGTGGTCAGCCTTTCTTGTTTTCTACGTAGATTTTTCTCCCCCACCAACCTCTCTCTCCCTGGCCATCAGAATGATTTATTTTCCTGCCACGGATGCCTGCCGGCCTGGGGGAGTCTGATCACTTGGTCCATTTCAAAGGAAGCAAAAGCGAATCATCATCCTCAGGGTTTGAGGGAAAAGAGATACCTTCAGATTTTTCTCTCAGCCTCCTCCCCTCTTTCTGGCTTGGTGGATTTTTTAAAAGTTATTGTTTGGTACCTAAAGGTGTTATCTTTTTGAACCCTCCAGCACAGTCCAGTCCAAGATGCCCTCAGTCTCAAGTCTCCGAATTGGGAAAAAAAAAAGAGAGAGAGAGAGAGAGAGAGAGAGCGAGAAAAGAGAACCTTTACAATTCCTCCTGAGGTTGCCCTCTCTCACCTGCGGTGCTTGTTTCCCACAGCAGAACCTCAGTGCAAACATCCCTGGTGGCCAAGGAGCAGAAAGGTGCGGGAGCCAGTTGGGGCTGCCAGGGAGCACGCTTTGCCTCTGAACCCACAAGCCCCCAGTCGGAGCGACAAGGACCAGGAGAAGAAGGAGAGGAAAAGAAAAAGAAAAAAAAAGAGAGAGAGAGAGAGAGAGAGAGAGAGGAACAAGCACCTTCTCCCTCCCTGCTGCTAACTTCCAACAGACTTCCTGGAAATCGGAAATACTCACCGCACCCGAGCCCTACGGGTATGAAACCCAGAATGCCAGGAGCCGCAGGAGCCTGCTCGGGGTGGCATTGCTTTGGCTGGCCGCCGCCCTGGCTACAGGGATTTGGACACATGGACCTGGGGTTGTTGTCTTGCTTGGCACATGCATCTATCTTTCTCGAGCCCCTCTGGAAAAGTTGATGGCACAGGAAGGTTGGGAAGCTTTGAGAGCCGCCTCCCGTCTTCCGCTTCCTTCTGGAGCCAGATGCATAGCTGCCTTGGAAAAGCCGGCTAACAATGGGCCGGGGTCTGGGTCCGGGGGGCGCGCACTCCGAGCTGGGCTTTGGGAGGGGGGCGAGGGCATGCGGGAGGGGTTTGGCGAGGGAGAGGAGGATAGAAGTGAGCGGGAAGGGGAGAGGGGAGAAGAGGAAAAAAGGAAAAGAGGGAGAGACAGAGAGGAAGGAAAACAGGGATCACTTCTGAGATCCAGGAACTGGTTTTAGAAAAGGGGGAGGAGGAAAGGGGAATAAAAGAGGGGAGACCCCAAAATGAATCCTTTCTTTTCTGTGTCTCCCCTCTCTCCTTCTCCTTCTCCTTCTCCTTCTCTCTCTCTCTCTCCCTCTCTCTCTCTCTCGGCCCCTCTCCCTCCCTCCCTCCTTCCCTCTCTCTTTCTTCTCCCAGTCTCACCTCCCCTCTCCCTCTGCTCCTGCCTCCAGCCTTAGCAGAACTTATGTGGCTGGGATGCGGGGCTCTCGGGTGTCAAAACTTTGAAGATTAATGGATTACTTTGTTAATGACCGCAGGCGTCAGACTGAGGTGCTTAAATGATTTGTGAGGTGCGAGGCGTCTTCCCGACAGTCCCAAACAATGCGCGGAGTGTGCGGGGCAGGCAGAGGGCAGCCGCCGGCGGGCCCGGCAGCAGGGCTCACACTCGCACACCCTCGCGGGCGCACACACCAGATCTGTGCCGATCAGGAGGCAGGCAGGCACCCTCGCCCCCACGCACTCCCGGGCATCCCCACCCACACCCACACCCACATATATGTATTTTTGCCCTGAAAAAAGTGTAAATAAAGCCTCGCTGGCCCCCAATGAGGCGTTCCTTCCCGACTTTTTTGGATCAATCAAACAGACAGTGGCTTCTTTTGATTAAAGCCCAAATTGTCATTGGGCAGAAGCAATCATGTGACAGCCAATTCGGTCCAATTTCAACCTTGTCTCCATGAATTCAATAGTTTAATAGTAGCGCGGTCCCCATACGGCTGTAATCAGTGAATTAGAAAAAAAACACCCCAGCAGCGATCTTCTATGATAGATTTTTTTTTCCCTCTGCTCTCGCCTTTTTCCTGGGCCTTGCCCCCCCAAAGCCCCTCCAGAAGAGGGAACTTTTTCTCCGAGGGGGCTCCAAGGAGAAGGCCATGAATTACGAATTTGAGCGAGAGATTGGTTTTATCAATAGCCAGCCGTCGCTCGCTGAGTGCCTGACATCTTTTCCCCCTGTCGCTGATACATTTCAAAGTTCATCAATCAAGACCTCGACGCTTTCACACTCGACACTGATTCCTCCTCCTTTTGAGCAGACCATTCCCAGCCTGAACCCGGGCAGTCACCCTCGCCACGGCGCTGGCGGCCGCCCCAAGCCGAGCCCCGCGGGCAGCCGCGGCAGCCCAGTGCCCGCCGGCGCCCTGCAGCCGCCCGAGTACCCCTGGATGAAGGAGAAGAAGGCGGCCAAGAAAACCGCGCTGCCGCCCGCCTCTGCCGCCGCCGCCGCCGCCGCCACCGGCCCTGCCTGCCTCGGCCACAAAGGTCAGTCCGAAGACTTGGCCCCAGGTCCCCGGGACCCTTTTCCCCCTTCTGGGCTGCCCAGGGAGCGACTATGGGGGAGGGGAGCGTGGGCTGGGAGAGAAGGGGGAGAGAGGGAGAGATGCTTGGCTGCCTTCCCTTCCCCTGTGGGCTCAGAAGTGGGTCTGATGGAGAGAAAAGCGATCCTGCGCTGCACAATGAGACACATATATATTTTTAAGAAGAGGGGGGGAAAACTTTCCCTAACTTGTGTAATGTGGGATGATTTATTTGAGTTGGAACTGACCTCCTCTTGTCTAGTTGTCCTAGAGTTTGGCTTTTTGACAGTAATGAAGAGTGATAGATCGCTCTTGCTCAGCTAAGCAGCTGATGCATTAATTATAAATTGTGGTGTGGCTAATATAAAGTTTGCTCCCGGATGGAGAGGTTGGGGGGGAGCCACAGGCAGCAATTTGATGGAGGTGGAAGAGATGGGGGTCTCCCCGGGCTGGGCTCCCAGGAAAGGCACAATAGCTCTGCTGCATCCAGGGGCGGCCATTTTGTTGCAGTTGATCTTTTCTGCTATATTTATTCTCCAGTGGAATAACCCCGCTCGGACCCCTCCACCTCCAACTGTGCGTGTGTCTCTTGTTGGTTTCCCTTTCCGCAGAATCCCTGGAAATCGCCGATGGCAGCGGCGGGGGCTCGCGGCGCCTGAGAACAGCTTACACCAACACGCAGCTTTTAGAGCTGGAAAAAGAATTTCATTTCAACAAGTACCTTTGCAGACCCCGAAGGGTGGAAATTGCAGCGCTGCTGGATTTGACTGAGAGACAAGTGAAAGTGTGGTTTCAGAACCGGAGGATGAAGCACAAGAGGCAGACCCAGTGCAAGGAGAACCAAAACAGTGAAGGGAAATTTAAAAGCCTCGAAGACTCTGAGAAAGCAGAGGAGGACGAGGAAGAGAAGTCGCTCTTCGAGCAAGCCCTCAGCGTCTCCGGGGCCCTTCTGGAGAGGGAAGGTTACACTTTTCAGCAAAATGCCCTCTCTCAGCAGCAGGCTCCCAATGGACACAATGGCGACTCCCAAAGTTTCCCAGTTTCGCCTTTAACCAGCAATGAGAAAAATCTGAAACATTTTCAGCACCAGTCACCCACTGTTTCTAACTGCTTGCCAACAATGGGCCAGAACTGTGGCTCTGGCCTAAACAATGACAGTCCCGAGGCCCTCGAGGTCCCCTCTTTGCAGGACTTTAATGTCTTTTGCACAGATTCCTGCCTGCAGCTTTCAGACGCAGTCTCGCCCAGTTTGCCAGGGTCCCTGGACAGCCCCGTAGATATTTCAGCTGACAGCTTTGACTTTTTTACAGACACACTCACCACAATCGACTTGCAGCATCTGAATTACTAAAAACATTAAAGCAAAACAAAGCATCACAAAACAAAAACCCCTTTGACCGGGTGGTTTGGCCTTCTTTTATTCCGAGAGTTGATTTTTCTTTTCTTTTCTTCTTGACCTACCCTGTCTCTCCTCTAAATGTGGAAGATTTTCTGTTTAGTGGTTCTCCTGATCCAGTTTCAGAGCCACCTTTTCCAGATTATTTTGGAGTTTTAGTTGTTCTGAATCGAATCCAACGACCCTCTATGTGATTTCCTGAAAGCAATATAGGAGGCCTGCAAGAAAGTGATCATATAATTGTATCTTCACTTTCTTTTTATTTTTGTATTACATTAGGATGCATTGTCATGAGTATTTTTGGTAGAATAAATTCTCCTTTGCTATAAGTAGCTTTCTTATTTTTTTTCTCCCCCCTCTTTCTCAAAGATCATAACGGTTTCTTTTCCCTCTCTTAGTCTAATTTGGTAAATAAAATTCTGGTCACAATTCATCTTCTTTTTCAATTTTAATATATTTATTAAGGGGGCATGTTCAAAGTCTTCAAAAGACAACAACAAAAAAGAAAGCCAGAAAATGGTTAGGACTTCTGAGAAGTGTTCTTTTTTTTTCTCTTTTCTTTTTTCTTTCTTTCTTTTTAAAGGGAATGGATTTGGTTTTTCAGTGTAGAGGTTCAAGCCATAGATTTAAATTGGTAATAGAAACAGGATTGGGCAGCCTCAGAGTTGGGCCAAGCCCAAGCTTTTGAACGTGGAGAAATAAAGTGCCTACAGAAACCCCCAACTCCAGGAAGGAGGAACATGGAGTTTCTTTAACAAGCTACCAGTCTGCAGGTCCATAACTGAGTTATCAACAATTCATTTATTTATACACATTTGTTTCAAACATCTACTTTCCAGCCCCTCCCCCACAATCCCGGAAACATTTTCAGTGTGGTCGATTAGTCTCCCAGCTGTTGATGGGTCCAGGCAAACAGACCTAAAAGGTAGAGAAAAACAAAAACAAAACAAAACAATGGTTACTAGCTGGAAAATGCACTTCAGAAAGGGTTCTTTCCAATCCTCTGGTTCAGTCATTCTACGATTCTTTTTTCAGGGTCAGAAAAATCAATATTTCATTCTTAAATCTGTTTACATGGCAAATAATGGATCATTAAAGCTGTGAAGTCAGGTTACCAAGTTGAGATTTAAATTGGAGAGTTTGTGCGCCCTAGGTTATAAATTAACCCAATTTCTAGAGAGAGAAAGAGAAAAAGCACTTTAAATGAAATACCAATAAAATGTGATCCAGGGCACGTTACTGGGTTGTTCTGTTTCCCCCCCCCCCTTCTTTCATCTCCCCATGCTGATTTTTCCCTTACTGAGCTCTGCTACTTACCGTGAGAAAACGCAGCGTGTAAGCAACATGTGTGGGGGGCGGGTTGATTTAGAAACCCGGCTCTTAACAGCTAAGGCTTGGAAGTTACAATGAAATCGCGATCTTTCTCCATGGGTTTGCACCCTACCTTCCTCCACCCTTTTGCCCCCGAAATCCTGGCAGCGGCGGAGGCGTGTGAGGACCCCGGCGGGTCTCCAGCCCCAGGCGCGGAGCTGAGCAGGGCCGCCCGGCCGCAGCCAGGGCTGAGCCGCTGCTGTTTGCGATTCGTCCTACGCTCATAAATCAAACGCTTTCTATGAATGAGAATGTCATCAAAGAGATCAATTGCAGGAACACATGCACAAATAAAAATCCTCTTACGTATTTGCCGGGGATCCCCGTCCGAAAGCATTAAGTTAGAAGGCGTTTAGTCATAATTCATTTTTATTGCTCTTTTAAAACAACAGCTTGGCTGAGCCGCGGATGCCATGAACAGCTCCGGGCCTCCGCGGCGTTTTGTCTCCTCCTTGCTCCTTCCCTTTCTAGTAGAAGAGCCCTGAAAGAGGCGTTTTGAGCCCAGCAAGCCGCTTGCAGGCCATCATTTAACTAGTGACCAAGCTCTCCTTTCGCCCACTCTCCCAGGGCATTTAAAGAGACTTTAGCTCGAGTCCTGGGGCTCTGGCCTACACGCTCAGAAAACCAGGGTCTTCTACATCGCGGAACGAGCCCCAGGATTTCGTGGGGGTGGGGAAAGAACTGAGCTACGGAAGCCTTACGGGCTCGAGGCCAGAGGAGACTGCCTTTGTAAGCAACACCGGGAGAGCAGCGCTCTGGGCGGCCAGCCCGGGCGGAGCAGGCTCGGCTGCGAGCCGGGAGTCGGGAGCACTGCGCTGAGGTGGGTCGGTCGCCGGCCCGAGTGCTTGCGGGCTTAAGTGCAAGTGCATCCATGTGGCCCCAAGAAAAACACCCCCACCCGTGCTGGCTCTGGAATGAGGTCCGGAGGGAGGAAGAGAAGTGGAAGGAGTGGAGCGCGGAGGCCGAGAACTAGCGGAGTAAGGAAAGCGGTTGATGCCCGGGATGGCTTTGTGGCTCAAGCCCTGCGGCCGAGGGGCTTGCGCAAACCCGGGCTGAAGAAGCCAACAAAGGGACAGGAATGAGACCAGGAGAAAGCAGACCGTCCGCAATGCCAGCTCGGACCTTCTCACGTTCTACCTCCTCCCCGACAGGAGCCCCTTCTCTTCCCATCGTTGGAAGCCTGGCGCTCTTAAGAAAGCCGCCTCCAGGAGGGCCGCCTTTCCTTTCCCCTTCTCGAAGATGAACGTCCCCAGGTGCTGAAATTGGGGCAGGAATGACTTTTCCTGTCTGTGCTCTCTCTTAACCGCGGTTGGGGATGGGTCAAAGGTCAAAGAAAAATACCATTTCAAAAGAAAATGTTTGGGGGAAAATGTTTCTTTGCTACTGAGGGAATCCGTAGTCAAATGTCTGCAAGAGTTTCCCCTCATGGAGGGGAGGGGGCAGGTTGGGGGGGAGGGAAACTTCTATATGTGGAGAACAGAATGCAGAAGCCTGAAAGGTTGACTAACACATTTGAAATGTGCCTGCCTCAAGCAAAACTTCCTTCTTCTAACTGGGGAGGGAAAGCTAGAGGGGAGTGGGAACCCCATCCTCAGATAAATTTTATCTGTCCGATTCTGGTGTGGTAAACAGGGTCAGGGAAAAATCTCTACTGCACTGGCTGCAAAAGCTTCTTGGATGATCCCTGGATTTCTTTTACCTAAGAACGCATCAATTCTCGGTCTCAGTTTGGCATTTTCTCTTTACAAGCCAAGGGTTGACACGAAACCTAATAGTAAACAGCAATTAACGACCCCGTCAGCATCAGGGTAGGATGAGGGTGATGGAGAACAGGACCCCTGGCCTGGGATGACGCTCAGATTTGCACGCGTCTCTCTAGGGAAAGACTTGAAGGTTCACACAAGGAACTACACAGTCAGTTACAAAGGGGAGGAGGTGTTGGGGAAGAAGAAAATATCCCGTCCACCATCAGCCATCTGTCCACCGCCCCTCCCACCTGCCAGCCCCTACCCACTTCAGACGTGCAGTAGAATGGCGGGGGGGGGGGGGCGGCTAGTGGATAAAGGAAGCTCTACCACTCCTAACATCCCCCTCCAGAAAACGAGCACCATTGCGGGGGGAGTTCAGCGTATTTTGCTGGCGCTGTGGTCTCGCCCTTTGAGGCCCCTGCCGGAGCGCGCAGACTCCTGGGTCCCGGGGAGCCGGCAGATGGCCTGCAGCGCACCGCCCGGCCCCCACGCTGGCCACGTCCGCTAGCGTCATCTTTCTCCCCCGCCTCCTACCCTTCAAAATCCAGCGGCAGAGCTGCTCCGGATCCCGTAGGGCTCCCGGAGCAAAGCTGAGTGGGGAGGAGGAAGGGGCGGAGAGCGAGGAGAGAGGGAGGGCGAAGAGCCCGGCCACCCCCGGCCTTTTCCGGCAAGCTTAACTACTACCAATCACCCGCTCCCGGGCGTCGAATTACAGAAGCTCCTCATTGCCTTGCTAATAATCAGTTGGGGTGGAGGGAGTAGGGTTCGGAGACCCTCCTTGGAGAAGGGAAGTTTTGTTTTGTTTTGTTTTTTCCTTGCTCTTGTCCCCTCCACGCCCACCCGGAGTCCTCCAGGCCAATCCTCTGCGCACTTCCCTCTCCCTTCCGAGCTTGGAGAGCTGGTGGCCTGGCCTCGTCCTACGCCACTGCCCCGGCACCACAGCAGGGACTGTGTAGGGAAAGCGCCCGGGGAGCTACCCTTCCTGCTCCGCGCACTGCGGGCTCGGCCCCTGAGCTAGTGGCAGGCCGGAGAGCTCTGGCCCCCTGATTCCCGACCCAAGAGAGACGGAGCCCACTTCCCTTCTCACCTCTTGCCAGTTCATCTTTCTGTGCACGGTGGGGAGGGGGCGGAGACGGGGATGCCTCCTAGCCCCCACCTCCCGGAGGGGGGGAGAGCGGAGTCGGCGCGCGCAGAGGGTGGCTTCTGCTCCCCTTCGGCCCAGCGCTCCGAATCTGCCCTTGCAGCCGCCGCAGCTGCTGCCGCCGCCTGGGCTGCCTGGGGGGGCGACTGCGCGTCACCTAGACTGAGGAGCGCCGGGGATTTAAATGCCACTGAAACGGTGATCCATCACCGCGGGAGCCAGCAAACTTTCGCAGGAGGCTCCGCCATTGGCTGACATAGTCACGTGCCCCTCCCCCGGCGCCCTCCGCCCTCGCGCCCCCCCTCTTGCGCACTGTACATTCATATCATTTTTCTTCTCCGGCCCCATGGAGGAAGTGAGAAAGTTGGCACGGTCAACCAGGGCTTCGCAGGACCCGGTCCCTCAGTGACAGATGGACAATGCAAGAATGAGCTCCTTCCTGGAATACCCCATCCTCAGCGGTGGCGACTCAGGGACCTGCTCAGCTCGAGCCTACCCTTCCGACCATGGAATTACAACTTTCCAGTCGTGCGCGGTCAGTGCTAACAGCTGTGGCGGCGACGACCGCTTCCTAGTGGGCAGGGGGGTGCAGATCAGCCCACCCCACCACCACCACCATCACCACCCCCAACCGGCCACCTACCAGACTCCCGGGAACCTGGGGGTGTCCTACTCCCATTCGAGTTGTGGTCCAAGCTATGGCGCGCAGAACTTCGGCGCGCCTTACAGCCCTTACGCGTTAAATCAGGAAGCAGAAGTAAGTGGTGGGTACCCCTCGTGCGCTCCCGCAGTTTACTCTGGAAATCTCTCATCTCCCATGGTCCAGCATCACCACCACCACCAGGGTTATGCTGGGGGCGCGGTGGGCTCGCCTCAGTACATTCACCACTCATATGGACAAGAGCACCAGAGCCTGGCCCTGGCCACGTATAATAACTCCTTGTCCCCTCTCCACGCCAGCCACCAAGAAGCCTGTCGCTCCCCTACATCAGAGACGTCTTCTCCAGCGCAGACCTTTGACTGGATGAAAGTCAAAAGAAACCCTCCCAAAACAGGTCAGTCTTGCCATTCCTTGGATGTTCCTTGATGGTTCTGGAAGGAGCTTGTTTGCTTAGTTGCCAAGGAAAATTAATACTTTTTTTTTTTTTTGAAAAGTTCTTGCTTCCCACCGGTGTTGTTGGGTGTGGAGAGATTGCCCAGGTGTGTGGGGCAAAGGAGCATCTGGGACTGTTGTGTTTTCCAAAGGGCTGAGTTTTAGAGGTTCTGGAATAGGAAGTGGGTAGGGGTATGTGTGTGTGTGTGTGTGTGTGTGTGTGTGTGTGTGTGTGGTGGGGGGGTTGGTTCTGTTAATATCTCCAGGCTCCATTAATCACGGGTCTGACCATGCTAATGGTTGATTTCAGATTAACACTTTACACCTCATCAGTCACCTTTCCCAGCCTAGTTTCTGTTGAGAAATTCTTGATCTCCCCTTTACCTGATTGTTGCTCTGAAGCGTGTAGGGGATCTCATATGGATTGTAAAAATTTTTATCTTTCTCTCTCATCGCTCCCCATCATGCCCCCAGGGAAAGTTGGAGAGTACGGCTACGTGGGTCAACCCAATGCAGTGCGCACCAACTTCACCACGAAGCAGCTCACTGAGCTGGAAAAGGAGTTCCACTTCAATAAGTATCTGACGCGTGCCCGCAGGGTGGAGATTGCTGCATCCCTGCAGCTCAATGAGACCCAGGTGAAGATCTGGTTCCAGAACCGCCGGATGAAGCAGAAGAAACGAGAGAAGGAGGGCCTCTTGCCCATCTCTCCTGCCACCCCGCCAGGAAGTGAGGAGAAGGCCGAGGAATCTTCAGAGAAGTCCAGCTCTTCGCCCTGCATTCCTTCCCCGGGGTCTTCTACCTCAGACACTCTGACTACCTCCCACTGAGGCCCACCCAGCCCCAAGACTCCGCAGCCCAGGCTCCTCTGAGGGCTGGGGACTTCCTACCCAAAGCACATTCTTAGCTTATCTTCCTTTCCATTTACAGTCTCTCTCTTCCTTTCTGATCCTATCTGGGGAGCTCCTGGCCAGGATAATGTGTTTCCAGAGAATTCTAGATTAGAGGCTCGATTGGTGTGTGTGTGTGTGTGTGTGTGTGTGTGTGTGTGTGTGTGCTAACTCCTTCATGCAGATTAGGTGCCATAATCAATGTTTTGATGGCCCCCAACACCCCTCCCTACTTTTAGGAGATTTCCACAGAATCTGTTCCTTTCAGATGTCCTTTGGCATATAGTCTCCTTTGCCAGCAGAAACATGTCAGAGGGAGGCCTATCCTTTACCTATCTGTGTATTTACAGTTCTCTCCTACTTTGCCCTTAAAGTGGGATAGAGAGAAAGGAGAGTCCAGGAGCTCATAAAGAAGAGATGCACTCTGAGCGTGTTTACACAATTAAATCATCCCTTAATTTAATTCAATTTCATGTGTGTGTTTGCTGGTTGTAAATACTTTGTCCTGAGAGATTTATCTTTATACAGATTTTCTAGAAATGTTTAGATTAAGTGACTAAAACAGGGTGGGTAACTCAAACTGGTACTATTTTATATGTGATTATGGGTTAAAGAATAAAATTGCTCACTTAAACTCAGATGCCTCAGAGGGTAGCCTGCATTTGTTCTTTCAGTGAGTTAAGAAGGCCTGTAGAACACAAGGTTCAAAAACCTTGCTTCCTGTGCTAAGTCTCTCCCCATCCCCACCCATTTATTGTTTCTCTGGCCACACTGTATTTGAAATTTGTGCTGGATTATTCAGAACCTAAAGGTATTATTCAAACCAGCTTCTTCCTTCCACAGTTATCTTAGCTGGATATGATGTATTTTCAGCTCAATTGTTAATGTGATGGATGGCACAATGAATGTATATTTTGTGTGATTCGTGAATAGTCTTTTGCATGTCGCACAATGTTTTGATGTCCCTGAAGTACCATACTGAGTTATATCAGTTATTCTTTGTGAGCCTATGATATTCCCCCTTTCCTGTACAATCATGAACAGCTCTGAGATCCTGGAGTAATGTGATCCAGAGCAGAGTTTACGGGTCTTAAGATGTCTGTAATAAATATATTCAAGTTTCACATAAGCTTAAGCATCCCTATATTTGGCTTGGCTACAATTTGTTGGCTTATTTCACGTGGGGAGGGGGGAAGGGTGATGTGTACTTTCAGAGGTGGGCCTTTTCTTGAAAAAAATAAATGCTTTCCATTATGTAGCTGAAACTTCCCCTATGAGTGTCATAGCACCTAGCTGATGCCTATTTAATAGGTTGATTTTCTTTAAAATAACAATAGTTCCTTTATTATAATCCAAGTTCATAATGGAAAAAAATGAATGGTGAAGAAATTTATGAAGCAGATCTATTTTTGAAACAAACATGGATACTTCCTGGGTCAAGTGCTAACCTTTTCACCTCCAACTGAATGTTGACGTATATATAAACAGAACCCCCTTCAAAAGCCCAAACTCTTCAGTCCGTCTTTCCTCACATCAGTGAACCAAGAGCTAAGAGATTCACATTTAATGAGCTCCAGTATAAAGCTGTTTGAGGACGAGACCTCCACCTCACCCCTCTTCTTTTCCGGCTTGTCAGGCAGTGTTCCAGTATAGTCCAGCCTTTAAACTGAGTATGGTCTATCTTCAGTAAACCCACTGCATCTGTCCTCCCATCCCTCCTGTCAGTGTCTGTCCCTGCCACTCTCTCCACGTCCTCCTGCCCACCCCCTCTGGGTTACACATCTCATTCCCATCAGATTCAGCTTTGATTTCATAGCCAGCATGGCTGTCAGGGGTCTACTCTAATCCATAACCCAGTTCTAATTCCCTAACCCAGGAAAAAAGTTTTCATTTTCTTCCCTGGGCTCAACAGATTCTTCCAGGAGACCTTTTGAAAGCTGCCCTGAAGTGTTTCGATATTCAAGTTGCTTCCAACCGAGGCAAGTGTCTGCTCTGGAACAGAGGAAGCCAGCAAATCAAATTGTTCAAAATGGCTCTCCCCCCAGACCTCTTACCACTTTTCCTTTACCTTCGCACATTTTCAGAGGCTTTAATTTAGCCCCAAGGGTAGAGGAGAAATACAGCATCACAAATAGAGGCATATGACTTCCTTCCTCTCCCAAGCGTGTTTTACAAAGGATGGGCTGGCAGTGGGAGGAGAAATCCTACAAAAACTTGGAATTTGCAGGCCTCCTAGAGCACCCAGGAGATTTCCTGTACTTCCCTGTCAAAGGGGGCAAGCCTGGACTTTGCAGGCACAGTTGCTGCGGCCACATCAAGGGCACCCGCTGCCCTCCCCTTGGCTCTGGGATCCTGGGCTCCGGGATTGCCTCTAAAAGACTCAAGTGGATGGAGGAGAACTTCAAAGTAGGCCAACTCTTTCTTTCATTTCCCACCCTGACCTTATACAGTATCTTTTGTTTATTAGTGTAAGGCCACACAGCAAAACAGATGGCTGGTTTCCAAATTCTTTAATGTGTTAAAGTGTCATTTGCATGCCACTGCCGTAATTTCAATATCTAAAAGCAGGGCCGGACCCGCTGGAATCCTGGAGATTCCAGTCTTCAAGGTGCTGGTTTTAATGTAGCTGAGAGAGAGGAGAACAATTAATTATGGCTAAACATCCAAAGCCTTCTCTAGATCGTGGAATAAATCAGTTAACAAACAATGCATTTAGGAAACATTAATATACCTTTCAACAAGGAAAACATTTGTATCTTCTTAGTTGCCCCAATCGATTAAATCAGAGGCACTTAACCACATCCCATTTCTAGGTCTCTTTTTCCGTTTTGGTCTCTTGAGGAGCATGGTTAGTTCCCTGAAAATGACAGCAATGGTGACTGAAACAACAAAAGATGGAAAACAGAAAATAGCATTTTATTGATAAATTTCAAAAGGACAAGAGCCTCAATTAGGGACTTGGGATAATTACAATACAAAATTCCAGTTTTCAAACGCTTTCTCCTCACTTCCTTCACACTCATTCAAAGTACTCCTGAAATTCAGGGTGTCTCCAACCTAGGGCTGAGTTGAGATCTTGCTCTGAAGTCTGCTCCTGGCTTCACCTTTGAAAGTTTACTTTTGGAGGCTATTCAGATGCCATGGTGTTTTCCTCTGGGGCAATCAGATTCAAACCGATCAATATTTACTCAGTCTGAAAGGGTTGTTGAAAAGGCTGCTAACAACAAACTGCTTAGCTGCTCACCCCTGTTTAATCTCAGGTTCACTGAAAGTTCAAGAAGAGATGAATGCAGTGATGGGTCACTTTAGAATGAGTCCCAGCGGTTTATCTGAGCTCTCTGCTAAAGGCAACAATTATAGTTCCATCCCTCTTTGGGAAAGGGGCAACTTTCCTATTATTCTTTTGCTAAACTGTGTTTACTAGAAACTTAAAACACTTTCCTCTCCCTTCCTGGCTTTTTTTTTTTTTTTTTTTTTTTTTTGGAGGTGGGGAGGGAGCTTCCAGTCGCCCTTCCCCAGCCTCTCTCCTTCTCTAGCTTTCTGCCAATCCACTAGGTTTCATTTGAGTTAAAATAAATTACAACGAAGATTTTTAAAATGTTAAATTAGCCTGACAGAAGAGATCCGATTTATTTCAGATGCCAAGAGCTATGAAATGAGGCTCTTCGGGCTGTTAGAGCTTATCTTCCTTGCGAGAAAGTACAGGGCAAGATTGAATTGAAATCCATTTGCGTTTGAGTAATACTGACAATCAGAGCCCCAATATCCATCTGAGATGACTTTTTAGACAGGAGGTGAGAGGAGGAAGGGGTAATTTGCTTGTGCAAAACCAAGTACCTCAGGTAGAAAGTCAACTTTAAAATTTTATACTCTCCTAGTGCATAGACTATTGAGATGAGAAAGGAAGACCCAAGGAAGCCAGTTGGGAATGATGGGAGAAGATGCTGACCACTGAAGCTAATTGCTACAGCTCTTCAGAGGTCAAAGTTCATGTAATCACTGCATAAATGCATACTAAATAGGGATTTATTAAGCTTTTCTGATGGCTGAGCACGTCTGTGGAAAAAAAAAAACAACAACGGTCACTGCTGTTTGTGCTCCTTCCCGAAGAATAATCATTCTAGCAGTAGAAGCTCTTGGAGTCTGTGTCTTTAATTTACTGTTTTGAATGACAGGATACCCTTCTGTTTTTAAAATTTTGAAATCAATGCATGGACAACATCTTTATTTTGGATGGGATTGTAAAATAACTCTCTCACTCTTAGAAATGCTATGTTTTTTTTCAATACACACAAGAATACAAGTTAGCTCGTCCTTATCAGAGAAGCTACTCATTAGATGGCTAACTTTGGTGACCTTCTCCTCTAGACAAGCCTACTTTTGCCTGCATTTTTGATAGCACACAAAAGTTCGGTCTTAGGACCTCTTGTGCCTAGATGATCAAAACTGAAAGGGACCCATTTACCCAGCCTCTCATTTTATGAATCAGAAAGATAAGGCGCCCAGAGGTGGACTGATTTGACTTAGTATTATTACCCTTACTTCCTAAATAAAAACCAGGGTAGTTTATATTCTGAGGCCCGTGTACTTCTTGATTCAAAATTCCTGATTTGATTTTGCCCCTTCCCATTTATTCTATGTGATTTTTTTCAGTCTGGATATAGTTCACAGTTTTCCACTTCTGGTTTACTAGCCATCCACTAAGTCCTTGATTTGGAAGCCATCAAGATTACTTGAATCTTTGAAATGACCTTCCAGTTGAATGTTTCTGCCATCTTCCTTGAAGGTTAAAATATTGGGCTGCTTGCCGTTAAAGACGTACGTTCTTAAAATATAAAAATAGAACAGGTAAAATTCAACACACATATATATTTGTTGTTGTTGTTTTTGAACCTAGACTAGGGAAGAATAGATGAAAGAGGAGTTGCCTGTGCCCAAGTTCAAGCTCCATTAAATTGTCAGTATCAGCTAGAAAGGGCTTAGAGACTAGCTAAAAAGGGCTTAGAGATGCAAGGAACATTCCAGGAGGTGTCTTAACCCTAAATTTTCTGTGTTTGTTTCTGTTTGGTTTATGGCATAGCATAGCCTCCGGAACTGTTCTGGTCCATATTTCTTAGTTTTCTTCACGACTCACTCATGTACCAAATACACATACAATTTAACAAAATTTCCTTGCAACACAACTTTCCACATTTTCCTTCCTTGGTGGGGTCCTGCTGATCTCAGCAGAACCTGCTGCCCAAAGGGACACCTATGGCTGTCAGTGGAATCCCCAGCGTTTTAGCGCCTTCAAATATAGCTAAACTTCAACTTCAGAACAGCAAAGCAAATAACAATCAAGCAATTCTAGTAAAGCCTAGCCTATGAACCTCCCCCCACCCAAACTCAAACCCCAATTAAGCCCTGTAAAATAGTCTGGAAAGACTGCATTTGGGTTTATTGGAAACAAATGAAAAGACCGACGTTTCTTTTTCTCAACATTTCCAGACACAACTAAAATATGAGTCTCCACTTTTTTAAACAGCCCATTAAATTTTTTTCCTATCAAAAAAATGTGGTGGAAAACGTCCAGTCACAAGCCTAATCTATAGAAATCAGATTGTTTTGCGTTTTCATTTTAGGCGTGGGCGTTCAGGGGAAAAATACGCGACGGCTTGCAACAGAAAAAAAAGCGCAAAAATTTATTGATTTTGTTTTGTTTTCTTTTTGAACTGGGATACTTTTAGCCGCCCTGGACATTTTAGACTGCTTCCTTTTAAAAGAAAAATCGCCACAGAACCACAGCGAGAATGCAGAAAGCCACGATTCAAACGAGCAGGGACCCTCCTCCCTCCCCGCCAAATATCGGCAATACGGTTCCGGGAATCTGCCCATTCTGAGGAACAAACGAGGTCCTTTCCTCAGGACGCGCCGGGGCAGCTGCCAGAGGCTCGGCTCCGGCGATCGCTCGCGGGGCAGCGCTGCGTGGTCCCAGCCGCCCGCGGAGGCTGCTGCCGCGGGGAGAGGCCGCCGGGTCCTCGGCGCCCCGCAGCGCTGGAGCGGGGCCTCGCCACCAAGGAGAAGAAGGCTTTTGCCTTCCTTAGCTTCCCCGCCTCCTCTCTCCGAATTCTTCGGCAAACGCCGCCGCACCCTTCCAGTCCCGCGCGGGCCCCACGCAGAGCCGGGCGGAAGCAGCATCCGGGCCCTTCGCGGGTGTGCGGGCGGCGCAGCCCGGCCGGCCTGGGGCCTGCGCGCCTCCCGGCCGCGGCTGGGGGCGGGCTGGCTGGGAACCGAACGTGGGTCGGGGCACCTCCCGGGAGGCTGCGAAGAGCCCCGCTTTGTCTCAGGGGGCCACTGGGCCTCCAGTTCCCTCGTTCTTTCCCCGCCAGCATCGCCTTGCTTCCAGGTGCTTCGGGACGCGGCCGGAGCTGAGAGGTGCGGCCTCAGATGCCTCAGGCGGCGGCCTGACTCCTCCTGGTGGGGGGCTCCGGGCTTCCATTCCCTGGATGAGGGACGGAGCATCTCTTCCCCAGGAAGAGAAACCCAGGTCGGAAGCCTAGTCCCCTAGTTCATCTTCTAAGATGTGAAAGGGGGAGGGAGATTTTACATCCTGCTTGCTTCCTCCTCCCAGCTATTTCCAAAATATATTTAATTGAGTAACATACTCATTCTCCTTCTAGTTCAAGTTAGATGTTTTGAAGGGTCGAGGTGAGGATTGCAGGGGTGATGAGAAGTTTCTAAACACTGGATGTTCCTCGAGCGACTAGTGCTTCTCTAGTCAAGCGAACTCGTTGCTTCTCAAATGTCCTCTTTTCAGTTGCAGAATCAAACGGCGCCTTGCCGCCTCAAGTCTCACTTCTTTCTAGAAAGTTTCCTGTCCTGCTTCCCACTCTTTGAGCTGAGCCCCTCGTCAAAACACCTTTTACACAGCGAGCTTTGTTCCACAGCACCCAACTGGGAGGGTGAACTAGACTATCCATTGGTGTTGGTCTTGGCTCCCCAAATGGATCTTAAGCTTCCTGAGGGCAGGGCCCTCGACGACTTCCGGTGACCTGAAGAGACGGCCCCTTTAGAAAGAGCTCTGGACAGGAATTCAGGACACCTGTGTTCAGTCTTTCCTCTTTCACAGTATGGGTTTGGGCAGAACTCTCAACCTTTCTATACTTTCAGATCCTTAAGTTATAAAATAAGGTGATTGTTCTTACTGGCTTTTAAGTAATTCTCTAAAATTTATATGGTTTTTCAGTATCCTGAAAATCTGGTATTTATTTAGGATTGCTCTGAGCCAAACCTTATGTCAAATACTATACATACACTAACTCATTTAATTCTTAGCCCCAAGAAAGAGATATTTTTATTATTTTGATTTTACAGCTAAGGAAATGGAGGGGTCCAAGATGTTAAGTAACTTGTCCACTGAGTCCAGAGCCCAGACTCTTATCCACTGAATTGTAGGGCTTCTCCACAGGGCCAACCACATACATCCTTTACAGAGAGTTATCAGGCTATCTCTGTTTGACCCAGGCACTATAGTGGGTAATTGCTCATTGGTAAAGAATTAGAGAGCTGGAGAAACTGATTTTAATATCAGACATCTATGCAAACTGTAGCTACACATTTTTGGGAAAATAAGCAAATGACAAATCCTTGAATGAAAACAAAGCTAAAGAGAGAGATCAAATTTCACAATAAAGTCAATGAGAAGACTAATTTAACAATAAGAGACTTTTCATATCTGACACTGATTAAGAGAACAATTTGCAGGGAGAAGAAAGATACCTTTTATATTCACAAGTTATGTCTGTGACATGCCTAACATGTGGACGGAAATGGAAATATTCAATATGAAATACAGATGTTTTGTCTCTATGAAAGCTAGCATCCGCAAGATTGGAAACATTTCAATACACGATATTCCATCTCCCAGTTTTCATTTGGTCTTTTTATATACTGCAAATCCAGTCACAATTCACATTTGGAGAAAAAGAGAAAAACTTACCTTCACTCGTAGTTTACAACTTAGCACCTCTTGGGGCACCTGGCTGGCTCAGTTGGAGGAGCATGTGACCCTTGATCTCGGGGTGGTGAGTTCAAGCCCCTCGTTGGGTATAGAGATTATTTAAGTAAATAAAACTTAAAAACAACAACTTAGCATTTCTTGACTGAGAATAACCAGAGGAATCAGGTTCAACAACTTGAAGGAATATATTATGAAGCCTAAAGAGAGCCAGTTTTTAAAAGCTGATTATTCCTAGTACTCTATTACAGGAAGTGAGATTGAGTTGTATGGAGAAGAACATACTTTTCTCCTTCCTACTTTTCTGACTTTCATAAGTGAACAAGGACTTGCCATTATTACAAACATTATAATGTTACTAATATTATGTAGTTATAGAATCACAGATCATCTAATCTGGCCTTTCTATTATAGGTGAAGAAACTGAGGCCCAGAGAGGTGCTAGCAGCAATAGTGGTAAGAAAAAATATTTGCTTATATCTTTAATATGCACTTAAGTGGATATTAAAAATGGCAGGCAAAATTAATCTCAGGATAGATATATTAATAACATCAATAATTAATTACTATATTAAGTATAGTAATTACAGTAATTAATTACACTAATAATTAAATACTGAAGATCTAAATGTTACTAAGAATAGGCAGATTTGAATAACTAGATATATGGCCAGAGGGTTTCTTCCTTCCTACTTACCTACATGACTCCTACAGAAAAGGTGGTTGTACACATCCCTCTTATCCCATGGTTAGAGAAACGGGATGATCCATTTTATTTCTTCCATTTCAGAAATTCTCTGTGTGGTTTGACAGATGAGGCAGAGACAAAAATCACGAAGAAAACCAAGCTTCTTAATTGTCCTGACCAAGCCACTCAGGTAGCATGTTAGCTCCCTGGTTGCTGCCTGATTCAGGCACCTTGGAACTTGAGGGCATCCTGGCTACATTGATATGTTCCCTATGGACCCTAAGGACTTAATTTGCAATTCATTATGTATATAAAAAATAATACCTCTACTAGAGAGATTCAGACTTTACCAAGTTGTGACAACTTATTTTTTATGTTAACATTTATTGATAGCTTTCTTTGTACCAGATGTTGAGCTAGGAGTCTTAGTGAATGATCTCAGTTTTTCTTCACGGTAGCCTTATGATGTGGGTTTTATTATCCCTATTTACAGATGGAGAAACTGAGGCTTAGGGAAGTTCTGTAAGTTTCTCACCATTACATAATGAGTGCTTAATAAAGTTAAATTTGCAGCCTATTACAGTTAATCCTCACATGCTGGAGCCTCATATCTTAAGAATGTGAGATAAAATATTTTCCTTCTCAAGCTAAAAAATAAAATGGGAGAGTAACCTTAAATTTAACTTCAGACGAATCTTAAATTTAACTTCAGCTTTAAAATGTTTGTATTTTAGGTGTAGGGAATTTCTCACTGTGAGTCAGAGAAGGCCACATCACTGCTTTCTTGGAAGAGCCATCTGTTTTAGCACAGCCCTAGTGAAGGTGCTAGAGATGGCAGTATCAGGTCTAGTGCTTTGGCAGTGTAGTTGGCACCATCAGGGTTCAGGGCAGAGGCAGGTGTCTCGCCAGACATGCTAAGCTTTCCATTTCTCTAGCCTGACTTTCAGTCTTCCTAGCAATTTTCTGAGCTACCTGTATGTTCCTTTTCCAGTTAAATCACCAATAGTCAGTTTCTGTTGCTTACAACTAAGAATCCTGATTCACGTACCATGTGGTATACCAAATGACGGTGCTTTGAAATCTCTTTTCTTAAGAGACTTTATTTTTAAGTAGTCTCCACTTCCAATGTGGGGCTCGAACTCACAGCCCTGAGATCAAGAGTCACATACTCTACCGACTGAGGCAGCCAGGTGCCCCAAGGTGCTTTGAAATTTTTTAAGGCCAGTGGGCTGTGGCAGGGAATCATAGGAGGGAAGTTGGACTCTGTAATGTGGGAAGTATCTGTATATATAAGATGGGCCAGATAGCAGCTTCTTCAAATTCTATTTTCTCTTCTTCCCCAACTCTGGGCTCTTTTTTTTTTTTTTTAAGTTTTATTTATTTAAGTAATCTCTACACCCAAGGTGGGGCTCGAACTCCAAGCCCAAGATCAGAAGTCACATACTCCTCTGACTAAGCCAGGCAGGCACCCCTAGGCTCTTTTAATGCCCATCCTTTTTGCTTTGTTAAACCCAAACAAATATATTGGGGTGCCTGGGTGGATCAGGCGGTTAAGTGCCCAACTCTTGGTTTTGGCTCAGGTCATGATCTCAGGGTTGTGAGATGGGGCCCCACATCTGGCTCCTGACTCAGCGCTCCAGCGGGAGTCTGCTTGAGAGTCTCTGCCCCTCCCCTCTTGAAATAAATAAATAAATCTTTAAAAAATAAAAACCCTGAACAAATGTATTTAAAAAGCCAAAGATGGCCCTGTGCCCAATAAGAAAATGCAAATTATCTAATTGAGCTGTGGAACACAGCTTATTTTCTGTTTTATTTCACAGCTTTCCTATCTTATCATCTTGAGTAGTTATTCTTCTGAAGCTGATGCTTTATGTACAACAGTGGCTGACACTTGTTGATAACTTACATAGTGTGAGGCACTATGCTAAGCACTTTTGTGGATTGGCTCCTTCCAATCCTCTACACTATGAGGTGTAGGCAGGTACTATTATAATCCCTATTTTAAAGAAGAGGAAACTAAGAAGAGAGATCACTCAGAAAATGGCAAGGCTCACTCTTAAACCGAGCAGTCTGGCTTCTGAGCGCTCATTCTTCAAAACATTGCATATACTCTTCCCCCAAAGTCATTTGACTGATCCAACTTTTCTTTTTCTTACCTTTCCTCTTTCTCATTCTCTCTCTCTCCCTACTTTTTTCTTTCTTAATTGAGGATAACTTGAAAGCATCCAGTCCAGTCCTTAATTGAGCATCTGTAACTGTGTGAGGGGACTGATTCCCTATCTATCAGCAGCAGATGCCCTTGAGAGGCACCTACAGGTTTACTCTTCTGGCCCTACGAATTCCTTCTGGCTTCACCTTTTCCTGACCTCCACTATCCCTCTTCCCCCTCCCCCCGCATGGAACTTCTGTCTCATGACTTTGCTCCTTCCTTAGTTAAGACATTTATTCAGGGATGATGTAAAATTTTGCAGAGAGAAGGTACCACCCCTTTCCAAGGAGTTTATAAAGCATTATGAAGCATATAACCTATTACCTAATTTATGTTATATTACATTATGTATTAATATTTTTATTAGAATTTAGTTAGGCATTTAAGCTTTTAGGATTTTATTATGAAAGTCCTATAGAATGGGGGCACCTGGATGGCTCAGTCAGAAGAGCATGGGACTCTGGATCTCAGGGTCGTGAGTTTGAGCCCCACATTGGGTGTAGAGATTACTTAAAATAAATAAATAATTTTTTTAGAAAAGTCCTACAGAACAGTTGGAGGTGACACTTCTTTCCCTCCAAAATGTATAACTTGAGAATAAGTCTTTAGTTCTGGTTGGGGCAGTGATGAACGTGTGATTTGGGTCCAATGCTAAGGTTTTATGATGACATTTGCTGGAGAAGACTGGGGGTCTGGTAAATCTTAACATAAACTACATGCCCTCAGTTTGACTGTGAAAGGCAAGGGAATGGAAAGAGAAGAGAATAAGAATTATAGGAACT
The DNA here is from genome assembly GCF_003265705.2 of Callorhinus ursinus. Classification (NCBI taxonomy): domain Eukaryota; kingdom Metazoa; phylum Chordata; class Mammalia; order Carnivora; family Otariidae; genus Callorhinus; species Callorhinus ursinus. Next base: position 42,770,292 of record NW_027397074.1, on the reverse strand, counting down.
TGGGGCTTTTCAAGTATTTGTGAGTCAAAAAGGCTGAAAAAGGATGATAAGATAGATGGAAATGACCCTGGGGAGATCGTATGTTCAGGACGAAAGGAATCTAATTTTGGGTAAATTCTGCAGATGGAGTCTAAGGATGCTACCAAGTCAGACAGAGTTCTTATGGTTTCAAGGTGATCAGTTTTTCTAGATCCAGTGCTGGAATATGTGAAAGGTGAAGAAATTAAAAAAAAACAAAAACAAAAACAGACAGACAAACAAAAAACCCCAACTATGGTTTAGTTTTAGAAAGGAAAACAAAGTTAGGAACCCCTGTAAAAGCAAAGATCACTTACCCATAATTTAATATGTCTGTGCAATTACACATGTACATGCATATATATCTCTTTAGGAAGAGCCTTTCCTCCTGATGCCACACTGCTCAGCTTGTTCACCTGCCTTTTTGAAATCCCTCCAAAGAACCATACTCTTTCTTCCCCAGGGAGTTTGAGACCTGGGATGAATCCCCCCTTTCCATTTTTTCCTAAGTCCTTGAGGCCTTAGCTAAATACTGCTTCCTCAGAGAGGCCTTAACTTCGTACCCTCTTTGTTTTCTTTACACACTTACCACAGTTTGCAAATGTAGTTTTATGTTTTTTGTCTCTCCTTCTCAACCTATATCCGAGAGCTTTTCTGTCTATTCAATACTTTTTGCCCCTCCCCCTCCCATACAGTTCCTGTTAGTAACTGCTAAATAGACATTGAAAGAATGTTTATATTAACGAGGCTCTGGCTAGGCTGCTATAACAAAGAAGTCTAAAAAATACAGTGGCTTAGGGGCACCTATTTGGCTCAGTCACTTAAGCATCCAACTCTTGATTTCGGTTCAGGTCATGATCTCAGGGTCGTGAGATCCACCTGGGGCTCCACGCTAGGCATGGAACCTGCTTAAGATTCTCTCTCCCTCTCCCACCCGCCCCTGCTCACTCTCTCTCCCTCTCTAAAAAAAAAAAAATAATAAAATATATACAATAACTTAAATATGGCTGAAGGTTAATTCTCTTGTATGTAAAATTTCAGAGGAAGGTGAGAGCCCAGACTGGTGGGGTGCCTTAGCATCACGAGGTCATTCCCGATCTGAGTTTCTTCTACTGTGCTGCTCTAGTATTCCTTAGGTCTTGTCTGCATGGTCAAATCTGGGCCACCTCCACATTCCCATTCCATTTGTAGGAAGAGTATAGAATGAAAGTGGAGGGCAAGCAAGCAATTTCCTATAAAGCAAGTGACTTGTAAGTAGCACACCTCACTTCCATTCACGTTTTGTTGTGATAAACTTAGTCAGATGGACACACCTACTTGTAAATAATACCAGCAAATGCAGTCTCTGGGTGGGTAGCCATGAGCTGTCTAAAACGGAAGAAGGAGAGAATGAGAATTGGGGATTAACTAACCATCTGCCCTACTGTTGGGTCAATGCTTGTTGAAAGAATGAATATTCATTCTTACATTATCAGAGGTTGGAAAAATATAGGGGTTTGAGGGCTCTGTTTTAGAACTTCAAAAAATAGGGATGTGATAAAAAAATATTAGACACTGACTAAGATAGCATCAAATATGCTCAATGATACAACCTGTTCACCTGCAAGTTTGGGGGCAAGGAAGGGTTAAGGATCAAGAAATTTAGCAAAGCAGGTGCAGGGCAGCTCTGCGTATTGTGACTACATACCTGGCTTTGTTGGAATTTGGATATAAAATCTCTGCCTTCAGCAAGCTTCCAGAAATCAGCCCTTAGCTAATAAGACTAGCTTCCCTCCAATCCTCCCCTGGCAGGGAAGAAGCTATTTTGAGGCAAAGACATTACTTGACTACTTACCTGTTTCTCTTTGTTATCCTAAATTTGACACTAACAAAGGTTTTAAAATTTTAGGCCAAAAACAGAGCGAAACCAAATAGTAACTATTTTAAAGGATGTGGATAAAGTTTACTTTTCCACTGGTATATCCTGTACAAAAATACCATTTTAATGAGTGTAGGCTGAGTATGGACTTGTACAACAATGCTTTGCACCCGCCCTCCCCTCTGAGGAGCTGAGGGCATCTTGGCAAGGCTTATCGTCAGCTGGCCCAGCCGCATCAGGGCAGATGAGAGCTGGTGGCCCAGCTGCTGCCACAGCCCGAGTTGTCGTCAGGTCGGTGGTTGCAGGAGACACTGGGCTTGGCATTAGTCCTTCCTTCCTTAAATTCCCTCAGCACAAAAGAGCTAAACATTCCCCTCCCATCTCCCCTTATATTTGGCCAAAAGATGAGGAAACCCGTTTTGCACCTCTCTCTGCCTTGTGCCCTGTCAAACTTCCGTGAGCTGAGCTCATGGGTCTGTCCTCTGTGAAACCTGCTCCAGGGAAAGTGAATTCCTGCTCTGCTGTCCTCCCTTAGCCTTTTCTACTCGTCAGAGCACTTAGCACTTTGGGAGCTGAAATTCTTCTGTTGGTGCCTCTTCTTTGTAAATTTCTCCAGGATGGACACCATATCTTATTAATCATTGATTCTCTCTGCCTTCTATAATACCTGGCACATGGTAGGCAGTTGATAAATGTTTGTTGAATGCATGAGTGAGTGAGTGAGTGAGTGAGGGGACAATTCTTTGGGTTCTTTTAGCTTCTCAGCTATTCTAATATGCCCATGATTCCCAAGTCTTAGGAACATAAAGTGATTCCAAGTACTTCCAAAATGTTGTGGGGTTTTTTTGTTTTTGTTTTTTTTGTTTTTGTTTTACTTGCTTACTCATGTTAAATCGAAGTTCAAAATTCTTTAATGGAGACTTGATCTTTCATTATGGAATGAGGTATAAAATGGTTTAAATGTAAATGTCGTTCGAATTATCTACTGACTAAAGCTCAATGAAACTAAAGGGTAACCAGGCAGTCAATCAGAAAGTGTAAATAACTGATACTTAGAGTCTTTTTTGTTTTGACAGGGGGGTGGAGGTCAGAAAAAAAGTTGGCGCTTGGGTCTTAGTGGGGGTGGAAGAGGATGGGAGGTCAAAGGGTCGTGTAGGTAGAAACAGAGAGAGAATAGAAAGGGGACCTAGGGGCCATTGATTTAGCACTTCCTTGATGTCTCCATTTTAGGGAGAAGTATGGTACAATGTGCTCATGCTTGCAGTTTTGTGAGAACGGTGTTGGGAACTTTATGGCGCACAAACACTGCTGTACAGGATTTGTTATGATTTGGTGTTTATGCGTGTGTGCACTTAAAAAAAGTTGACTTTGTTGCAGAGGATCTACATTTTCAGAAGAGTTAATTAAAGTTTATATAACCCAGACTGTACCCTAAAATATCTCTGCTGGTAGTAGAACACTTTGGGTACATTGCATGACTGACTAGTTGATATTGGAGATGGACCTGGACAGGACAGGTTAGAAGTTATGCCAAGATTTGATTTTGAGTTGGAGCCTGGAACAGGGGGCACTGCCCTAATCTATGTTTCATGTTATCGGAGGATCCCTGATACCTCAGATTTTACAGATAGAGCTGCTTAAATAGCTCAAGGCACTTTTCAAACTTCCAGTTAGTTCTCTCAGTACCTTTGGAAGCGGAGAGCAAATATGTGCAAACAGAGGTCCAGTGCTACACAATTGGTTTCAAGTTTGCTGTTGATGCAATGCCAAATTATCAGTTTGACTTTTTAAAAAAATCTTCCTTGAACTGGAATTGAGCTAGAGTGCTAGAGTATTAGTTTGTGAGTCAGATGCCCTAGGTTTGTTTCTGGCTCCACTTTGAGTAGCTATGTACCATATCACAGATCACTTCTCTCTGGGTGGAGATGAGACTCTGTATACCTTAGGGTTCATTCCAGACCTAAGGCATTCTGTGTTAGTACTCCACTGCAAAAAATTAGAGCATTTGGCATAGCAAACCAGTAGCACAGTTTGGACTGGAACACATGTCTTAAAACCCATTTAACCTCTACTTTTGTTTTACTTTTTAAACTTTTTTAATTGAAATATAGCATACACATGGTAAGTGCATAAAGTGCACTAATCTTAAGTATACAGATTGCTGAGTATTTTTAAAGTAGGTATCAAGTTGTAATTTAGCTATCACAGGATTCAGCCTCTTTAAATATATAGTTCAACGAGTTTTGGTAACTGTATATTATCATGTAACACCACCAAAATCAAGTTACAGATGATTTCTATCATCCCAGAAAATTCGAATGTGGCCCTTTACAGTCAATCCCCTCCTACCCCAAGCTCCTGGCAACCACTGATCTGTTTTCTATCCCTATAGTTTTGCCTTTTCCAAAGTGTCATGTAAATGATAACGTACCATATGTAGACTTTTAAGTCTGACTTTTTTCCCATAATCTTCTAAAGATTCATCACATACGCATATAATTGCTACCTAGATCAAGATATAGTGCTTTTCTGGCACCCAAAATGTTCTCTCATGTCCTTTTCCAGTCAGTAAACTCCTCCCACTCTTCAGACCTCCACCATTGTATTAGTCTTATCTATTTTGTGTTTCAGTTAAATAGAATCATACAGTAGGTACTATATGGCTTTTCCCTTTTCATGTAATATCTGTAAGATTCCTTCATGTAATAGCTAGTAATAATAGTTTGTTCTTTTAAAAAAATCATTGTGTGGCATTCCATTGTATGAATATGCCACATTTCATTTATCCATTCTACTGATAGAATTTGGGCTGTTTCTAATATTTGACTATTTTGAGTAAAGCTGTTATGAACATTCTTATTCATGTCTTTTGACAACATTCTTTCGAAAATTTGCATTCATATGTCTTGGATATATTCCTAAGAGTGGAATTGCTGGATTATAGACAAGGCATATGTGTGGTTGTACCAATTTATCCTCTCACCATCAATGTATGAGAGTTCTAGTTACCCCACAGCCTTGTCAATGCTTGGTATTACCAATCATGTTTTAACCCCTCTGGACAGTTGTAGAGTTACCACTAATTTTTTTCCCCACTTTCTTTTTATTGTGGTAAAATATACATGCATATAAAATTTATTATCATATCAATTTATAAGTGTACAGTTCAGTGGTATTAAATACATTCATAACATTGTGCAACCATCACCACCATCCATCTCTAGAATTCTTCATTTTGTAAAACTGAAACTGTATACCTATTAAACAATAAGTCCCCTTTCCCCTCTTTCTTCCAGCCTCTGGCAACTATCATTCTACTTTCTGTGTCTATGAATTTGATTATCCTAAGTACCTCATATAAGTGGAATCATACAGTAGTTGTCTTTTTGTGATTGGCTTATTTCACTTAGTTAGCATAATGCCCTCAAGGTTTATCCATGTTGTAGCATGGTTGCAGAATTTCCTTCCTTTTTAAGGCTAAATAATATTCACATCCTCCTTATCTACTCATTCAATAGCAGACACCTGGGTTCCTTCCTTGTTTCAACTATTATCAATAATGTTGCTATGAACATGGGTGTACAACTATCTCTTTGAGACCCTACTTTCAATTCTTTTGGGTAAATACTCAGAAGTGGATTTGCTGGATCATATGGTAATTCTATTTTTAATTTTTTGAGGAACCACCATACTGTTTTTCATGATGGCTGTACCATTTTATATTCCTACCAATAGCATACAAAGGTTCCAATTTCTCCATATCCTGCCAACATTTGTTATTTTCTGGGTTTTTTTTTTTTTGATAGTAGCCACCCTAATGGGTATGCGGTGGTATCCCATTGTAGTTTTGATTTGCATTTCCCTGATGCTTCCTGATATTGAGCATCTTTTCATGTGCTTATTGGCCATTTGTATATCTTTTTTGGAGAAATGTCTATTCAAGTCCTTTGCCTATTTTTAAACTGGGCTATTTGGTTTTTTGTTGTCATTGAGTGTTAAGAGTTCTCTCTATATTCTGGATATTAATAAACCCTACTTTTATTTATTTATCTATTTATTTATTTATTTTAAAGATTTTATTTATTTATTTGACAGAGAGAGACACAGTGAGAGAGGGAACACAAGCAGGGGGAGTGGGAGAAGGAGAAGCAGGCTTCCTGCCGAGCAGGGAGCCTGATGCGGGGCTTGATCCTAGGACCCTGGGATCATGACTTGAGCTGAAGGCGGATGCTTAACCGATTGAGCCACCCAGGTGCCCCTAAACACTACTTTTAAATAGAGTAAAATTGCATGTGCAACACCAATAGTGCAATTCAGAGGTGTGGAAAATCAGGAGTGATTAGTGACAAGACAACCAACAGGGGCAAACAATGGTAGAGCCACCTTTTGTTACCCAAAAGACCCAAGTTAAAAAAAAAAATGTAACATATCTATCTCACTAAGAAGTAGTGGTGGTGGTGGTAGGGAGCCTTTCCTCCCTGATTCGGTTATCTCACCTCCCCTTTAATATTTATTTAATTCCAGTTTCCCTGGAAGGAATATCTAGGGGATTCGTTGGTAAGGAACTCCTACTTTGGCCTTATCAAAAGAAATAAGTGAGTTTATCCCTCTTCGTTTGAGATGGACTTTGGAAGCCAGTATCAAACCTCCACTGAAATCTGGGTAATAAATATTCAAGAACTGCAAGGTGGTTAGTTGCAGAGAATCCGTGAATGCGGTGTGGGTCTGTGTGTGTGTCTAGAGCAAAAATAGGCTTTATATTTGCAAAGAGAGTAGTTTCCAAGAAATACAGTGAGGCTAAAGCATTCATTTAGGATTCAGCTGTTATTCTTGATGTTGATAGCACCAGGCAGGTTTGAGTTGGTGGGCTATGGGTGGGCCTTGCAATGTGGTTGTTCATCTGATAGGATGCCTGTGAAAGTACAGCTAAAACTGTCAGAGTTTTTTGTACTCTATACCTAATGTAGACTGTATAATGGAGTTTTACGTGTATCTAAGAATCACTATGCATTTTAGAATATTTCTGGCCACTCTACAAATACATGAATCAGATTAAAGAATAGTCAGTCAGACTTGAATTAAATATATATTCCCATAATGGTGATTATCTTTTTTTCTTGGCTTGACATTATTATAGCAAGCTAAAATAATAGGAGATAAGTAGCTATTATAAATGAACCATTAAAAGCAACAGTGAGCCAAAGTTATCATTGATCTCTCCCTGTCTCTTACTTTATAAAAACTAATGTAGTGAATTGCCTTGGAGTTACCTACTTTAATAATAAATCTGTTGTGTCAGGGCAGTGACCTGATGTTTTCTTTTACTCATAATTTATAGTCTATTGATTTAATCCTCTGAATATCTCACCCTATTTGTATAGCATAAAACCATTTCTTAATTGAAAGACAAAGGAAGCTTGGATGAAACCACATGGCAGAATATTTTTATTTAAGATTTCTACTTGATCAATAGCCAAATAAATATGAACTTATTTTCAGTGACAGTTTCAAGTTTAAAAGACGAAAAAAGGAGATGCTTTGATTCATCATCTATGTGGGTAATCGATTTATAGATGTATTTAGAAATTTAGATTTTTTTTCCAGGGGCAGGAGAGTGAGGCTTCTGGAAACATTTTAAGGAGATACTAGCTTTTTTTATTGAGTCATAAACAAGAAGGTAGAAAATGAACTCAAGTAGCAGACAGTTTAATGTGACTACATAAAACATTGATGTTGTGTTGCTAAAGCTCTTCCCTCAACTTGTAGAAGAGAAAGCCAGCACTTTATGGTCGTCCAGCCAATAACTGGCCCCTTTCCATTTCACTCCACACACCGGGATGCCGGCTGCCACACCACCACTCTCTCCCTTGAATGGAACTAGCTGCCGACTTCCTCTTACTGACAGTTTTAGATTTCTGGCAATGAGTATTACCATAACCCTGCCATACCCCCTGGCCATCTGCACAGAGCTTGAGCTTACTGTCCTGTTTCTGAGCTTTTTTTCCCACTTGTCTCAAGCAAAAGTGTAATGAGTACCATCGAATATCACTGAGAAAAGGTGAAGAAATAGCAAATACAATAGAGATGAAACACAGGATTAATTTGGCAGAAGGCTTTTCTCTATTTTTGTCCACTTGCCTACTTATATATTTGCTTATTTTTCTTTAGATGTCATAGATCTTACCCAGGTAAGCTAAAAAAAAAAAAAATGACCATGCATCATTGTCATGTCACCAGCATAACTCAGCTTAGAAGAAAGCAATTTGAGGATGGCTATCCTATTACCATGCTTTATTTTTTCTTCACCTAATGCAGATAGCTATAGAGAATATGGAAGAGTACCTTAACACTCACCCCTTAAAGAGAAAGCAGTGATTTTTTATGGTGCTTGTAATTCATGCCATCAATTTTATCTGTGGTAGGTCCATGTCAAAATCAGAGTAATTAAATGGAATGGCAGTCCTGTTAAATGTGTTCATGCCATTGCATTGGCAATAAAGCATGTGCAAATTTACAATTAAGGCTTGTCTTTCTCCTTAGCCATAGAGAATTGTGACAAACATTAAGTTGCACAGGCATACGGATCCAAAAGGGTATTCATCAGAATAAAAACACCAGGTGGATAGTCTCAGGATTGTAATATCTCTTATGCAATTACTCTTTTTCACTGCATATTTTTTGACTGAATAATAATTACTTTTGCACTTAGAATAGGCAGGATCAGCTAGTTTCAACTTGTTTTATTACAACCCCCCTTTTCAAAATTTTCAAGGCAGCATAGAGCCATAACTGTTTATTCAGATAAAAGTATATTTGTTCCAGTTCTTAGCTTTCAAAGGGTGACAGACTGTTTCAAATACAGCACACTGAGCTTTTAATACAGGCAGTTTGGTGCTACACAACACACCATTAAGATGCTTATGGATGGTGTGGTTAATTTCCTAACCTATCACTAGGAATCATCAATATAACAGAGATAAAGGAGTTTTGAAACCCAGGGCAAGTAGTGAATTGACAGCCATCTTTAACCACCATGACCTAAGAATGACCCTGAGCTCTGCTGGGTGCAGGAGTTAGATATGTTGCAGAGTGCAGGAATCAGATATCTAACAGGCCTAGAGGCCTTCACTGTGTGGCAACTGCAGAATCACTTGCAAGTTCTGATATACAGATAGGTGACAAGCAATGATGCCAACTCCATGCTCTTTCTCCAACATAGACAGAATTATGCATGTTTAATGTTCATTACAGCTGCTCCCTCCTTTGTAGACTTGTTAAGATTCATAAAAGAACAGTTATCAAGTTTTTATATTATTTAAAATATTCTAATTTGACCATGCAGGTCTACACATATTGGTACTATGTGTATACACATTTTGCATATACACTTATCAAGAATTAATTTTATAGCAATGGAACAATATATTCTAAAGTGCTTAAAATTGCCCATGACGTTTTATGATAAAATGTACCTTTTTGTTTTGTTTTGTTTTTGGTAGCTTTTTATCCCTAAGTCTTGCTTACATTTTAAATTTCTTGCTTAAATCTTCATAACTTGGTCAGTAATGATAGTTTTGGGAGAATCACACATGCAGAGCTGCAGAATATGGATTTAGGCTCCATTGCCATGCTCCCTTGTTACAGAAATGCTATGTGAAAGTTATTGTAATAAAGCCCAGTTGTTAATAGGGGGATAGACATTTGGAGGAGCTAAGGAATAGGAATGCAGGCTACCTCACTAGCTTTCGGTGACTACAGTGGAGAGTTTCTCTTTCATAACACTTCTTTTCCTAGGATTCTCATGAATGAAAAGTAGATATATTCACCTTTTAAAAAAGATGTAAATTAAATTATTTGTATTATTAGCATATGCAGAATGACTAAAATGTTTACCTATCAATCAGGGAAAATGCAGCTGGGATGATATCTATACAGTTTCCTCCACCTGTAAAATGCATTTAAAAAATTATTCACAAACAATAAATAAACGTAATAATCCTCTGTTTCTCTGAACTCTCTCCGATTTTCAGTTTTTCAAAGACCACTGCAGCTTGCAAGTAAATCCTGCATTTGGAATTTGCCAGAATCACTTTGGAAGTTCCACAGGCAGCACCACAGGAACTGCACTCACAGGTCTTTGTGGGGTCTATGACCCTGAGGCAGTGCCAAACACAAGAGTAGAGCTGGAGCTCCCATCCTGACCTCTATTGCTTGGGAGTGAGGTGGGAGTGGGGAGCCCTCCGCCTCCTAATTGCAGTGCTGAAAAATAGTAGAAGTTTTGAATCAAATCTTCACAAATACCAAATTTTAGCCGAATCACCACCTCCCCTCCAGGGTCATTACAAGATGCCAAATTCAACTGCTGCATTTACTCTCAGGCCCATGCTTTTCCCAGGATGGCATTTCATGGTTATTATTCCTTGCTGTGTTTTTAATGAGAGAAACAGGTAGTGATGTGCATACTCTAATTGGTAATGCTTTCTAATAGTATTGTAATCTGGGTTTATATAATAGTTCTGTGAAAAGTGTGGAGGGATCTGTGGCTCAGGGAAGAGTATTACTTCCCTGGCTCTGTGACAAATGAGGATTTTAATCTGATTCATAACCTTTTACAAACAGCTCCATCTTGACCAGAGCACTGTATTTGGTGACCTATGCAATTTATTAATGTTCACATTGGGCCTAAGTGCCTACAATGGAGAAATGACAACAAGTGAGTACTGGTGACCTCATTAACTTGGCTAATACCGCTAAACGGATGGCTTGGCATTATGGAAGTTTGCCCCGTGGAAACCCTTCTACCTGAGGACAAAGATAGTCAAACGCCATCTTGCTGTTGGCTGCTGCAGAGATTTATATGTTTCAGCCGCTCTGTTCATTTGCATACACCCCAATGCTGTTTATTTTCTAAGGACTATCTTTTGTGCCCAGATGACACCTCTCTGTAAATGGGATCCATCTTTGGCTTGGCTTTTTTTTTTTTTTAAGATTTTATTTATTTATTTGAGAGAGAGTGAGAGAGCGAGAGAGCGAAACAGAGCATGAGTAGGGAGGAGAGGGAGAAGCAGGCTCCCTGCTGAGCAAGGAGCCCGATGCAGGGCTCGGTCCCAGGATCCTGGGATCATGACCTAGGCCAAAGGCAGCAACTTAACCGACTGAGCCACCCAGGCGCCCCTGGCTTGACTTGTTTATCATCACAAATCTTTAATGCTTTAGGAAGTAGAATGTTTCATGGTTCAGTTTCAGGAAGCAGAGACCATCCTAGCTCTTTTAAGAAGAGACTTAAATATAGAGAATTTTGTCCTTATACAGTCGGAGTTGTGAACTCAGTGTTGGTCTACAAAAGTGACTCCTAGAACTGTACTGCTGAACTAGCCTGAAATTTTAAGTTACTATTTGATCAGGAAGGTGGGAAATTAGGAGGCTGTCATGGAACAGCAGAATTCAAAAGCTCACCTCAATAGCCTCACAAAATTGCTGACTGGACGCTGGAACTTCACTGCAGAAAAATCTACTATCTCACTTCCCAGCCCTACTTGCCAGCAGCAAGAGAAAGAACAACAGGGCGATTGCTCCCACCTCCTTTGCACCTTCCAGATCTCATGTGATTGCATCTACTTGGTGGGTCCTAATTCCAGAACTCTTGCTGCAAGGGAATATAGGGAATTATGTTTTTCTTTGTTTGTTTGGTTGTTTTTAGCTTTCTAGTCTCTGCAGTACTGGAAGGCACACTCGGGAAGTTGCAATGGATGCTGATTGCTGATTTACCATTTCCATCTCATAGCCTAAACAAGCAAAAACGTGTCACAGCAGAGGAAATCCTTGGGTTCTCTTTCTCTTCCAGATACCCTTTGGTTTTCATTTAGACAAGTGAATTTTTTCCACAAAAGTAATAAAAATAATGATGATTCCACATTTTTTTTTTTTATGGTTTGTCTGAAATAGCTTGGCAACTTCATAGCCCTTTCCCAGGTTTTGATTGAAGATGTACTAACCTGGGTCTCAGAGATTCCCCGTCTTCTTCTATCTTGTGTTCCAACCAGTTGCTCCTGATCTCTCCTTTGGCTCCCGCTTGTTTTTGTCTCACTCTGTGCCCATTCCCCTCACATTATTGCTTTGGTGGGATGGGGTTTTTTGGCCTCAGCTTTCTTTCTGGAAGTTGTTGTTGGGATCTTCTGTGTTCTAGGCTCAGGGGCCAGAGGAAGCCTTAAACAAATGCCCATCTCTTACCCCAGCTTGGATGTGTCATTTGGACCCCCAATCATCCAGGAGGGAGTTAGGCCAGTAATAGTTATGTACTGAAATGCTTTTAAATTTTCGTGTTATAAAAATCTCAAACAGAGCCAAATATGTCACTGAGTAAATAGAAACATTTAGGGACTGTATTTATTTCCTATTGCTGAGCTACCCTGACCTTGCTGGAATTGGCACCTAGCACAGTCACAGAGTAGGTATGCAATATTGGTTGAATTAATCATGGAATTTGATGGCCATGATGCCACATTTTTAGAATTCATTTGTATATTTTGATAAGTAAGAATTATGCCTTAAATTCACGCATCTTTCTTTGGAGTGTAGACTTTACAAAGTGCTATGCTGTCAAGCCATCTGTTTATATAGTGTGGCTTAATTATAAAAGGGGGCAATTACACTATGTGTTAGAGCTCTTCAGGTAACTTCTTGGCTCACAACTGAAAGGCCAGGGGCATCTGGTCAGAGCTCACAAAGTGTCATTAGAACCTGTCTTTCTTTCTTTCTTTTTTTTTTAATTTTTAAGAAGTTTTTAGAAAGATTATATTCATTTATTTGAGAGAGCGAGCACATGCACTAGCAGGGGCAGCGACAGACAAAAGGAGAGGGGGAAGCAGGCTCCCCACTGAATATGGAACCAGTCGTGGGACTCGATCCCAGGACCCTGGGATCCTGATCTGAGCCAAAGGCAGGCGCTTGACCGACTGAGCCACCCAGGCACCTCGAACCTGTCTTCCTTTCACCTCCAGTGGATATATGGCTACTTTCTGCTGTATTCAATTCATTGTCAAGCTATAGAAGACGGCTTCAAGCAACTACAAGAACACATCAACCCAATTACAAAACCAGTGGCAAAAAGAGTTCACTTTCCCAAAGCACAAAGAGAGTCTAAGACCTGAATCTCCTTAGCCAGGATTGGCCTGATTTAGGTCATGTGCCTATTTAGGAACCAATCAGTGGCTGGGGGAATGGGATGGTCTGATTGATTTAGTCTTGGGCTTAAACTCTATCCTCAAATCCAGAGATAGAATCTGCTTCTTCAGAATGGGCCTGGCGTGGATCCCTACATGGGAATTCAGGAGTTGTTATCCCCGGAAGCAGAGTAGATGTCAGATAGCAGAAAGCAACACATGTCTACCACAAGCAGAAAGCAAGCTACCTGTATCAAGAAGATACTATGTCCCCAGAAGCTTAAGAGAGACGAAATCAAGAGCCATCCTGAAATTTCTGGCTTTTTGTCAGTTTTGTGGGCCACAGGCCCATTTGATAATCTGAAAGCATTTTTTTTCCATAGAACATATGAAATAAAAGCTGAGAGCCAGCTTTAAGGATGTAAGTCTAGAGTTGAACTGAGATGGATGGACCATGATGGAATGCACCCTGCAGTTCTCAAGAATGATTCAGGACTCTGGGCACTATTTGTCTGGATTTCTGTTTTTAATTTGAAATTGTTTTTGCAATAATATAACACTTAAAAAGAAAAAAAACCCTCAAGCATACACAAATATAGACAGATGGTAAAATGACCCCCCCATTTACTCACTACCAGAATTAAATAGCTAGATAGATTTTTGTCATTTTCTTCATCTATCATCTTTTGCCTCCTTTGCCGAAATATTCTAAGGCATATTTCAAATATCATGCCATGTTACCCCTACATTTCTCAGTATGAAATGTTTTTTAGAAAATAGCCTTTATTTACTACAACTGGGAATGATTCAGCCAGAAACCCAAATATTTTGGAGCATCGGGAGCTTAAACTCCTTTCTCCTAAAACATATAGATGCCAAATTCACCTGTGACTCAGTACGAGGCCTACTAAGTATTCACCATACTGAAAAGATTGCAGCATTCCAGACAATATGAAAGGAATTAAAAAGATAGGTGTGTTCTATGCCTACATGGACAGAACTTTGGCTGGTTTCCTACTGTAGCAGTTCAGACATTTGTAAGGTACCATGGCTGCCAGGTGGGTGGATCTGATCATCTTTAACAGTTGTCCTTTTATTAGGGACTTAAGGTTTTCTTCTTTGAGATTTCAACATGATTGTTTTCTGGAAATTGGTCTCTTTAAAAAACTACTATAAAATGAGTGTGAAGCTCAAAGTTTATTTTAATGTTATTAATACTATCTTAGGTTTCAATATAGGCACCCCAATCTGGCTAGCTTGAGGCACTTTTTTTTTTTTTTAAAGATTTTACTCATTCATTTGAAAGAGAGAGAGAGAGTGAGTGAGAGGGAGAGGGAAAGAGAATCTGAAGCAGACTCCACACTGAGTGCAGAGCCCAACATGGGGCTCGATCCACAACCCCGAGACCATGACCTGAACTGAAACCAAGAGTTGGGTGCTTAAATGACTGAGCTGCTTGGGCGCCCCTTGAGACTTTTTTTTTTTTAAGATTTTATTTATTTATTTGACAGAGAGAGAGAGAGAACGCGCGAGCACATAAGCAGGGGGAGTGGCAGGCAGAGGGAGAGGGAGAAGCAGGCTCCCTGCTGAGCAGAGTCCGACATTGGGCTTGATCCCAGGACCCTGGAATCATGACCTGGGCTGAAGGCAGACGCTTAACCGACTGAGCCACCCAGGTGCCCTGAGACATTTTCTTATATAAAGTTTGATATGCAGGGATAATTGAGTTCTAAAAGAAACTCATGGTTAGAATTTTTACATTAAAAAATTTGATTGGGATTGTTGTCAGGGAGATTATGAATCAAAGTTTAGATATGTGGTTTAGCAGTATCTCTTTAAGTAAAATATCTGGTATGTTTTTACAAAGTTTCCTGTGAACCTTGTTCCCTGAACCTATAATCCAGAAGGTCTCCTGAGCCTTTGATCTCTGGCAGCGTTGCCATTGCTATTGATCTAGGTGAAACAAGGCAGGGGTGGAAAAAGCATCTGGAAATAGCTGTTGATTTATTTATTTGACACATATTTATGGAGTTTCCGTTATGTGCTGGGCACTGTGTGAGGTACTGTGGATAAATTAAAGAAGAAATGACAAGGACCTTGGTTACAAGGTGTTTATAGTCTACTGGAGGTAAGACCTTTACACAAAGTAGAATATGAAGTATCATAAAATGAATATGGGAATTCTAACGAGGAAAAGAGTTGTTCTTTTTAAATTCTGGGATCTGAGACAGTTGCATGGAGAGATGGCAGAGGAAATGAGCTGGAGAGTATATTTTGAATTTGGACATGCAGACATGGTCAGGAAAGAAAATAATGGCTCCGCAGACTATTCCAAATCATTGTATCTTGTACAGAAGAGCCTTAGAGACTGCTGCCATTGTCCTTCGGGTGTGCAAACAAACGGTATCGCTGTTTGTCACTGTATGTCTCATGTATTACTTATGTATTGTGTACAAATATTTATTACTAATTGTAAAAGGGACACTTGTCAAATATGCCAATGCTATACCTTATCAGTATTCTGTGAATCTGTTGTAGCTTTGCTTCTGTAACCCCTCCAGGATTTGGGGATGAATAGGGAGCAAGCTGTTGCTTCCATCAGTCTTTAATGTGAAATAACTTTAATTCATAAACCTTGAACCCCATCCCCATATGTAAAATCACAAAAAGTATAAATAAAAGGGGATAAAATGTAATAAATAGCAATGATTACGTTCTGTTTTACCTCCTTAAGTCTCTCTTGAATCTATTTTTCCCCATGTTCACTATCCAATTCCTAGGTTGATAGTTCTCACTTAGGACTCCCTGCCTTTACCTCTGTGCTCTTCCATTCCAGTTTCCATCCTGCAGAGTGAAATTTCCACAGCTCCAATATGAGAATATTTCTTCTTGCTCAGGAACCCTTCAATGACACTGCATTGCTCCTAGGGTAAAATTTGAATATCATTGCATCAACCAAGGCCCTCCATAATCATTTGATCAGGATTGAGGTGTGTGATCCAAGAGTATCTAAATGTAATATAAGCAACTGAAAAAAAATAGTTGAATGTTATGTTACAGATAGTAAAATAGATATCACATTTACTCTTGAATATATCTCGTTTGATATTTTTCTTATCCTGTGTCTTACATGAGCCATTTAACTGAACCTTTATGGAATAGATAGAATCTTTTCTCTATAAAATTTATTTCTGAATTTTCAGTCTTTTCCACACTGAATTTCTTTACAGAATTAGAAACTGATCCTTCCATAAGGTCTATTGACCTTAAAATAAAAAAAATTTAAACTTTCAAACATCTTATGTTGAAAGGAAATGAAATTAACTTAAAGTTTTAATATGTAAGTTTATGTATATTTAATATATAATAAATGTTATATATTATATATAAATTATAAATATATGGTTATATATCATATGTAATATATATTTAATACATAAATTTACAGCAGTTAGGGTTTTTTCTAGTCTTAAGACAATGAAATAAAGGTCATTCTAGAAAGATGCCAATGACTTGATTGAATATAATGCAACAGAATGAATAATCATAGTTTATCAATCCCAAATCTCAATAAGCTACATCAAGGTGGTGTGTGATTTTCACATTCTGTTTCTTGGTACATTTAAAAATTGCTGACATTAGGAAACACAGGCTGATCTGGACAAAAGAAGGAGTAAGTTACAGAAAAAAAGCCAGTGCAATGATTTAAAATCAACAATGGGGCTGCTTGGGTGACTCAGTCGGTTAAGAGCCTGCCTTTGGCTCAGGTCATGATCCCAGGGTCTTGGGATCGAGCCCCACATCGGGCTCCTTGCTCAGTGGGGAGTCTGCTTCTCCCTCTCCCTCTGCCCCTTGCTGTCTCTCAAATCTCTCTCTCTCTAATCAAGAAAATCTTAAAAAAAAAAACAAAAACCAACAATGACTTTAAAAATGGGACAGTGGAGGGGTGCCTAGGTGGCCCAGTTTGTTGAGCGTCTGACTTTTGGTTTCAGTTCAGGCTGTGATCTTGAGGTCGCGAATTCGAGCCCCACATCAGGCTCCGTGCTCTCGGAGTGGAGTCTGCTTGGGATTCTCTTTCCTTCTTCTTTTGTCCCTCCCCACCACTCTCTCTCTCTCTAAAAAATAAATAAACAAATCTTTAAAAAAAATGGGACAGTGCATTTATTGACACTCAAAGGGAAATTAACTGATAAGAAAGTGACATCAAAAAGATGTTACTAGGGGCGCCTGGGTGGCTCAGATGGTTAAGTGTCTGCCTTTGGCTCAGGTAATGATCCCAGAGTCCTGGGATCGAGCCTCACGTTGGGCTTCCTGCTCAGTGGGAAGCCTGCTTCTCCCTCTCCTTCTGCCTCTCCCCCTGCTCATGCCCTCTCTCTCTCTCTCTGTATCTCTGTGTCTTGAATGAATAAATAAAATCTTTAAAAAAAAAAGATGTTACTAAAACATAGGCCAGGGGGTCTTGACCTGTTGAACAGTTTGCTAGGATGATGCTTTCATTCATTCATTCATTCATTCATTCATCCATTCATTCAAATGCTTATTCTATATTCATTCAAAAATATGAGGCACACTAAGTAAGCCCTGGCAATGTAATGGCAAAGACTTCAAAGTTCTGACTCCCTTAGAATTTTCAATCTAGTGTGAAGGTTTGGGGAATGGTTGGGTGGAAACAGACAATAAATAAGTATATAATAAGTAAGAAAGTTAACTTTTGGGGCATGTGGGTGGCTCAGTTGGTTGAGCTTCTGACTCTTGATTTCAGCTCAGTTTATGATCTCAGGGTCATGGGCTCTGCACTCAGCACAGAGTCTGCTTGTCCCTCCCCATCTGCTTTTCCCTGTGCTCACACTCTCTATCAAGCAAATAAATAAATAAAATCTTAAAAAAATAAAAATAATAAAAAAATTAACTTTTGATAGAGGTAAATTCCATGAAGGAAATAAGACAATGGGAGTTGATAGGAATTACAGAGGAAGTGGTCATTTTATCTGGGCTGGTCAGGAAAGAATTTCTAAGAACAAAGAATAGAGGGTCACCTGGGTGGCTCAGTCAGTTAAGCGTCTGCCTTCAGCTCAGGTCATGATCCTGGGGTCCTGGGATCGAGCCCTGTGTAGGGCTCCCTGCTCAGCAGGGAGCCTTCTTCTCCCTCTCTCTCTGCCCTTACCACCCCCCACCCTATGCTCTCGCATTCTCTCTCAAATAAATAATAAATTCTTAAAAAAAAGAACACAGAGAATAGATTTCTATGATGGGAAAGAGACAGAGAAATAAAGGACTGATTCTGGTGGAGGGCACAGTAAATGTAAAGGCCTGTAGGTAGTAATAAATTTGGCATGTTTGCCAGAAATTCAGGAGCAAGAGGAAATGTTGAGGCGGACAGGCAGGGAAAAGATCATACCAGGCCATTGAAGCCATGGTAAGGAGTTTGGATTTTAATTTTATTTATTTATTTTTTAAAGATTTTTATTTATTTATTTGACAGAGAGAGAGAGAGAGAGAGAACACAGGCAGGGGGAGTAGGAGAGAGAAACAGGCTTCCTGCTGAGCAGGGAGCCTGATGCGGGACTTGATCCCAGAACCCTGGGATCGTGACCTGAGCAGAAGGCAGACGCTTAACAACTGAGCCACCCAGGCGCCCTGGACTTTAATTTTAAATAAATTATTGAAAACTTGGTTTGCCAAATGCTGTCTTCAAGGAGTTCACAGTCTAGTAGAGGAGACAGACATATAAAAAAATAGTGACAAGTCAACAAGAAATAGTTGATTTCCATCTCCTATCAGTGGTTCTCAGATCTGGTTGCAAAGTGGAGAAAGTTAAGAACTACATATGCCTGGGTACCATCCCCCAAATTTCTGATTTTAATTGATCTGGGCTGAGATTGGGCCTCCATATGTTTATGAAGCTGATTAAGAAGGTGATTCTAATGCCATCAAGGTTCTGAACTACTAGAGAGAACAAAGGCTTAGTTCCAGAGGACAGATGTTGGTAGTTTCCAGGCAGGTTCACTCAAGAAACCACAAGTACAACACTGGAAAGTTTCCTTGAAGATCAAGGCTGGAATCAAATAGCTTATGTCATGTCCAGAAGTTCATATTGCAAAGAAATGTGTTCAAGGGATAATCACAAAGCCCTGAGCAGGTAGCTTGATGAGTCTTGTAGAAAGAAAAAAAATTAAAAGAGCAGCTTTTCAGGAGAAAATTGATACAAGAAGAAAATCAGAGGTAACATACATATTTTAGAAGAGAAATAAAAATGAAGCTATCAATTTGACACTCAAATTACTGAGTCCTGATAGTTAGCCACTATTTGATGTTCTAAACTGTGTGAGACATCTGCCCTACAGCAAGGGAGGAACAAAGGGAGCTATATAAATGCTGGGCTTTTAAAAATGCTTGGCAGATGTTGTCTTCCGCAATCCAGTGATTCATTCCATGATTTGTGGAACTGTTCTTGGTACACACACAATATATAACAGGGTTTATTGGTCTTTACTTTTTCTCTTATTGTATACTTTGGGAAAGCCAAGGTAGTGACAAGTTATATTGAGGTCAGTGTCATGATCCAGAATTAAAACTGGGATACTACTAACTCCGTTTACAAATATATTAAATAAATAATAATACATCTTAGTGACTTGGAAAAATTAGAGGCAACACTTCAAAACTTACTTTTTCCTTAAGTTTTGTGAAAAATAGAGTTGAACAGGATGTGCATAAATGTGTTGTTGATTCTGGTATCTCAGTTTAGTGCACGTACACTGACCTTATAGTTGCTGAGTTGTATGGATGTGTGTGTGTGTGTGTGTTTGGAAATAGTTTGGACCATTTTAACTCATATCCTGCTCATTCTATTTGTACTTACAGTTTCTGTATTAAATTACTCTATGTAATAGTTTCTCTTTTTTTATATATTTTGAATTTTTTACATTTTACTAAATTACTTTTGTTAAAATCTATCAAGGAGATGTCAACAAATAATGAGCCTCTAATCTGTCACCATTAAACTGCTCCAATCCTACCATTCTACTACTTAGAGACCATTCAATTGCCTATGGAATTAAACATATACTTTTTTCATGGAACACTGCATCAAAAACTAATGATGTAATATATGGTGATTAACATAACAATAAAAAATTAAAAAAAAAACATATACTTTTTTCTAGATGACCTCTAGGACAATGATTTCTAGACTTTTGGATCTCATGTACTTGTAAAATCTTAAAATGAAGTAGGGAAATTCATATGTGGTTGCAAATGTTTTATTTTCCCAAGTAAGGCCATTAAGGAAAATAAATACTATCTAATAGAATTATCAGTTCATTAAAAAATGTTAAATCCAAAAAAGTAAGAAATGACTGCTATGATATTCTTTCTAATTCTAAAGTTCAATTTTAAATGCTGATTGTTTAGAGGTGATAATTACCTCTCTACGTTCCTTTATAATAATCGCCACCATACTTAGCACAGTGCTAAATATGTAAGTGGTGCTCAGGAAATATATATTTTTTCCAGGAAATATTTTATTTTTTGAAAGATTTTATTTTTAAATAATCTCTACACCTAATGTGGGGCTCGGACTTATAACCCCAAGATCAAGAGTCACAGGCTCCATCGACTAAGCCAGCCAGGCAACCCCATGAAGTATTTTAAAATTGATATTCTGGTTGTTTTATTCATTTATTTATTTTTAAATTTTTAAAAAAGATTTTATTTTTAGGTAATCTCTACATCCATTGTGGGGCTTGAACTCAAGATCGAGTTCAAGAGTCTCATGCTCTACCAATTGAGCCAGCCAGGTGTCCCATTCTGGTTGTTTTAGACTCATGTGTTATCTGGCACAGCAGTAGCTGCTTAGTAAATGTTTGTTGAAGGAATGAGTGAATAAATGAATGAATGCTTTTTGTTAGTATATCCAGAGTTCAGACAGTGATTTTTGTCATTTTGAGCAGGTAGGTGTATGATCACCAAGCCTGATGCATGGATTCTTCTCTACATCTGTCAATGTGCAACTATAAATAA
Organism: Callorhinus ursinus; assembly: GCF_003265705.2. NCBI lineage: Eukaryota > Metazoa > Chordata > Mammalia > Carnivora > Otariidae > Callorhinus > Callorhinus ursinus. Next base: position 42,749,232 of record NW_027397074.1, on the reverse strand, counting down.
AACAGCCATACTCAATGGAAATATACATTTTGATTACAAATGGTTATATTTCTGCTACTGATTAATTAGTTCATTTTATGTAGGTAATTTTAATAAGTACTTAATATATTTCCAATTTAGCTTTATTCTTTTTCAAAAAGATTTATTTATTTATTTTAGAGAGACAATGTGGGGAAGGGCCGAGGGAGAGAATCTTCAAGCAGACTCTACACTGAGCACAGAGCCTGACCTAAGACTCGATCTCAGGACCCATGAAATCATGACGTGAGACGAAACCAAGAGTTGGGTGCTCAACCGACTGAGCTACCCAGGCACCCCTAATTTTTATTCTTGAATGTGAACTGATCAATAACTTTGTAAGCAGTTTTGATATCTTTCATTTGTTCCATTCTAGCCCTTAAGTACAATAATCTTTTCTTTAACTACCTAACATATTGACATTGAAAAGGTGATGTGAAAGTTCAGGTAACTTCTTAGGGAAATGATACATGTGTTTAAATGTTTTTCAATCTTGCTTTGATCAGCAGCTTGCATGCTTCTGTTGACTGCTGAATTGGATACAAGTGACTTGGCTCATTACTCTTTCATTGAAAATTATAGCAATTAGGATCAAGAAACCACAAATGGATCTAGGTCCCACCACAAAATTAAAAAAAAAGGTAAAAGTAATATTAGCTCACTGAAAATATTCAAATGATACAGAAGTATTTAAAGTAAAAAAAGTCCCCTCTGGACCATCCCCTTTCCGTACTTCTAAGAAGACTCTTGTTAACAATGTGGTATTTTATTCTGATACACACCCATATACATACAAATTTTTACATAATTATATATTTTTAAAAATTATGGTAAAAAACATAACATAAAACTTACCATTTAAACTACTTTTAAGTGTACAGTTTAGTAGTATTAAGTATATTCACATTGTTATGCAGCACATCCCCAGACCTTTTCATCTTGCAAAACAGAAACTCTATATACCATTAAACAACTCATTTGTCCCTCCCCTCCGCCCCTAGTAACTACCATTCTACTTTCTCTTTCTATGAATTTGACTACTTCATACACTTCAAAAAAAATAGGATCAATCTACATCTACTTTTTAAGTAACGTGCTTTTAGAAATTTTACCATGTATGAAGAATTTTATTCCATGTCCCCATTTTTTAAAAAAGTAAAATTTGTTTACTTTCAGTTCCTAACCCATTAATTTATTATGATTATAAAAATACCACATTCTTGGGGAGCCTGGGTGGCTCAGTTGGTTGAGCATCTGACTTGAGCTCAGGTCATGATCTCAAGGTCCTAGGATTGAGCCCCGCTTCGGGTCTGTGATCAGTGGGGAGTCTGCTTGTCCCTCTCCCTCTGCCCCTCCCCCTGCTTGTGCTCCTCTCTCTCTCTCAAATAAATAAATAAAATTAAAAAAAATATTTTTATACATAATTTTTAATAGCTGTAAAATATCCCATTCTTTCTATTACCATGATTTGCTTTAAGCATTCCCTTTGTTGGGCTTTTAGATTGTTTCCAGAATTTTGCTATTATAAACAATTCTGGCACATCTTTGGGGATAGTCAACATTTTGCATTACTTCCTAAGGATGGACTCCTAGAAGTATTAGTACTGGGTCAAAGGGTGAGATGATTTATAAGGTTTTTGATTCATATAGCCAAGCTGATTTCCAGAAAGGACCAATTTATTTCCCAAAATGAAGTGAACGTAAATGTTCATTTCATTGCACTCTGACCAGTACTGGGAATGAAAATAAATTACAGTACTTTCCTATTTGTTTTTGGAGATGGTATTTCATCATTTCCAATATTTTAAAATATAGAGGTTATTCTCTTCTCCTTACTTGTTCTTTTTATATTGGCACATTTTATGTTTTAACAAATTCCCTGCGTAGAATCTAGTATACATGGGAAGAAAGCTAACAAATTTAGGATCTATGATTCTTGAATGTAAATAATTTGTCAAAACTTGAAGTAAGTAGCTAATAGTGCTATATGAGGAGTAATAATGTTTGTAGCTGGAATAGAGTCCTCATGTATCAGATTGCAAACATTGTTAAATTATACTAATACCTCTTTACCACTATCTCTATAGAAAAGAAATCTGAAATGGCACTACCAGGAAAATTCTGCATAAATTCCTACAATAAAGAAGCTAGCAAAAGCAAGTTTTATTGTGAGGTAAAGAACAAGAGTTTTATTTAAATGAGTGAAACATTTCCATTTAATTTTAATGTCTTTAAATGATAGATTTCCCACTGTTAATAGCAGTAATCCCCATGGAGAGTAACGTTCTTGTTAAAGTCATAATAGATCTCTGTTCACTCATTTAACAGCTTGAAGGTATACTTTTTAGACAGTAGAATGGTAATTAATCTTTGATGCAATATTTCTTCAATGACTTGTGAAAAAGCAGGGGTTTTGTTAGAGTATTGTTACAACTGGTGAACTTGTGGAATTACTACTATACATTTTAAAGGGACTTTAAAAAATTTTATCTATTTTTTAAAGATTTTATTTATTCTTGACAGAGAGAGAGTGTGTACAAGCAGGGGAAGCAGCAGGCAGAGGGAGAGGGAGAGGGAGAAGCGGGCTCTCTGGGATCATGATCTGAGCCAAACGCAGATGCTCAATCGTCTGAACCACCCAGGTGCCCCTAAAATTTTTTTTTTAAAGATTTTATTTATTTATTTGACAGAGAGAGACACAATGAGAGAGGGAACACAAGCAGGGGCAGTGGGAGAGGGAGAAGCAGGCTTCCTGCCGAGCAGGGAGCCCGATGCAGGGCTCGATCCCAGGACCCTGGGATCATGACCTGAGCCGAAGGCAGATGCTTAACAACTGAGCCACCCAGGCTCCCCAGGAACTTTAAAATTTTTCATTAGAGATTACCATTTACAAATTAACAGTCATGTTTACAAATTAACAATTTTTTTCTTTACAATTATAAATCCTAATTTGTGGCTACAGAAAGAATTACGTGCCTTTGCATGTCCACACTATGCTTCTCATTGAAAATGTAGGTCAAACTGTTATTTGATATTTAGCAAAGTGTTTTAATATACTAATAGTCTAATTTATATTCCATGACCAATAATCTTAGTTATAATCCAAGAATATATTTCTATTAAATTAAAATTTCACGTATTATATTAGAAAAGTAGGCTAGTTGAACTGGGTCTTTATATTAGTTTACATTCATTTTCCATTTTCGCTAAGTCTCAATATATTTTATAGATATTTTCCTAATTCAACAGTTATTATTATTCGTTTTGAAAGAGAAACCAAGATGATATATGTTAAGTGGCTTTCCAGGGTCATAGAGCTAAGAGGAAGATATTAAGATTGCTGACTCAGTCCTTATCCATTAGACCAAACTGTTAGTATATAATGATGTATACCAGTTGTTAACCTTTTGGGGCCTCTGGAAAACACATATGTGCATATGAAAGGGGGCGTGTTCTAAATCAATGCACAGCTAAACCAAGACTTGATTGAGGAAGAACTCATTAAAAAGGAAGCATTGATAACTATAGTAGTTTTCATTGACTTATCTCAGCATACTTGGAAAGTATTATGATAAATACTGTAATTTCCTTTTCCTTATCAAAATGCAAGAATGGATATATTTTTAAAAAGAAAACAACTCCATAATTATATTACTCTGACATTACATTACTCTCACTTGTATATAAAGTGCATTACTGTTTGTGGATTGTTTTTCAGGCTTTGCTCACATCCATGATTTTTTTAAACATAAGTTCAATAATATACATACAAGTTACTATTTTTATAATTTATATTACATTGAAGTTTAGGTAATTTCCTAAGGACTCATATGAATTGAAAATTCATAAACTGACAAACAAGTCTAAGCATTCTTACTCATAAGTTTAAGGCATACAAGTCTAAGCATTCTAATAATCTGTTGCATACTGAAACTATTTTGCAATACAGACTATTTTGTGAAACATGTTTGACTTCTTACTGATAAACTGCTGGAATCATGTAATTAATTCTTTAGGTATAGTTGTGAAAGGAGAACAGCAATACAGAAATTCTTAATGATATATATATATCATTAAGAATTATATATATACATATATATATGCATATATATAATATATGTATATATATATATATATATATGTATTTTTAAGAGAAGTAGAGTGGGAGGAAGGAGGGACAGAGGGCAGGGGAGAGAAAGAATCTTAAGCAGGCTCCATGCCCAGCACGGAGCCCGACATGGGACTTGATCTCACAACCCTGAGATCATGACCTGAGTCAAAACTGGACATTTAACCAACTGAGCCACCCAGGTGTCCCTCAGTGATGTTTCAGAATAGTCAGGCATGAACCAGCCACCTGGGGCAAAAATGGCAGGGTGAGAAGGAATACGACTGATCAAACTGAAGTTTTTGAAATGGTCATTATTGTGAGACTCTGGGTGGGTCTAGAGAGGAAGTCCAGGCTGGTGGGCACTCCATGGCAAATGAAGTTGAAGACATGCCAGTAAACTTATATGTACCTTGAAAATCCCATGTGGGGATATTGTTCTTCAACAGCCATGCAAAGCCCAGGTACAGAGAATCTAGGAGCTTGTGGTATTTGAAAACTGGCGTGGTCAGTTTGGTATGACAAAACCCTTGCCTCAGCATTTAGGATCTGCTGCAAGATCCTCTTCCCTGAGAGGGGCCTGACAAGAGCCTGGCAGGGTTACAATCCCCAGGAACTGATATACCAACTCAGATTCAGAGAATGAGACCATCAAGGATTCACTTACCACAAATGGAGATCTGGATAGACACTGACCTATGGAATAAGACCAAAGTGCCCTTGACAAAAGTGGGCCAGTTGGGCCCGTCAGAAGAGGTAAATTGAACTTGGTTCTATACTATTGAGTTAAAACTTGTTAAATCATTATTGTCTAAGGTTAGGATTGATTGTAGAGACAAGGGTCAGAATTGAGCGTAAGAATGGGAGAGTAGGGGGAGGGCGTGAGGATGAGAGTGGGATGAAGTCACTTTAAGCTCTCTGGAAGCGGGAGAGAGGGTGGGGGGCCTGTCAGGGGTGGATTGAGGGGATGCAGCTGAAGCACACTGGGGGTTTTCAATATTCTTTACAACTCAAAATAGGAAGTCAGAAACTTATTTCCTAGTTTTGGGGATACTTGGGGTAAAAATTACCTGAGATTTTTCCATAAAGATGCACAAGTATTTAGGCAAAATAATATAGTTATTATACCAGCTATGTGAAAGCTGCAGTTGCCATTTTTTATTATTTTTTTTATTTTTATTTTTATTTTTATTATTATTTTTTTAAAGATTTTATTTATTTATTTGAGAGAGCGAGAGAGTGAGAAAGAGAGAGAGAGCCCAAGACGGGGTAGGGTCAGAGGGAGAGGCATACTCCCTGCTCAGCAGGGAGCCCGATGTGGGACTCGATCCCGGGGACTCCAGGATCATGACCTGAGCCGAAGGCAGTCGCTTAACCAACTGAGCCACCCAGGCGCCCTGCAGTTGCCATTTTGTAATGGCTTGTCTCTACACCCAATGTGGGGCTCAAACTCACCCCCCTGAGACCAAGAGTTGCACCTTCTTCCGACTGAGCCAGCCAGCCACCCCTTTTAATGGTTTGTCTTAATGATCAAATCAGCTTTTAATTTTTCCTGAGATAATCTCTTTTTCTGGATAAGTACCTGAAGTTGCTTTTATTTAGTGAGTATTATAATGATGTCCATGATTTGACTTTCCCCTTTTCGTCTTCCATTCTTTTTTTTTTTAACTGAGATATATAATTGATGTATAACATTATATTAGTTTTGGGTGTACAGTGTAATGATTTGATATTTGTGTATATTGTGAGACGATCACCACAATAACTCCAGTTAACTTCCATCCAAAAGAATAGTTAGAAAATGTTTTTGGTTGTGATGAGAACTTTTAAGATTTACTCTCTTAGCAACTTTCAAATATACATAGAGTATTATTAATTATAGTCACCATGCTGTGCATTACATCCCCAGGACTTATTTTATAGCTGGAAGTTTGTACTTTTTGACCCCCTTTGCCCATTTATCCTATCTCCCACCCCCCACCTCTGGCAACCACCAATTTGTTTTCAGTATATATGAATTTTTTTTTTTTGTAAGTGAGATGATAGGGTATTTGTCTTTGTCTGTTTGCCTTATTTTGTTTAGCAGAATGCCCTTAAGGTCCATCCATGTTGTCACAAATGGCAAGATTTTCTTCTTTATGGCTGAGTAATATTCCATTATATAGATATATATCAATATATATAGATTTATATATCTTTTTAAAAAAACTCTCTTTTTTATTTTTTAATTTAATTTTATTTTTTTTTTAAGATTTTATTTATTTATTTGAGAGAGAGAGAATGAGAGATAGAGAGCACGAGAGGGAAGAGGGTCAGAGGGAGAAGCAGATTCCCCGCCGAGCAGGGAGCCTGATGCGGGACTCGATCCCGGGACTCCAGGATCATGACCTGAGCCGAAGGCAGTCGCTTAACCAACTGAGCCACCCAGGCGCCCTCATCTTTTTTTAATGTTATTTAAAATCAATTAATTAACATCTAGTGTATTATTCGTTTCAGAGGTAGTTTAGTGATTCATCAGTTGCGTATAACACCCCGTGCTCATCACATCCCGTGCCCTCCTTAATGCCCATCGCCCAGTTACCCCATCTCCACCCCCTCCTCTCCTCCAGCAACCCTCAGTTTTTTCCCTATGGTTAGGAGTCTCTTATGGTTTGTCTCCTTCTCTGATTTTGTCTTATTTTATTTTTCCCTCTCTTCCCTTATGTTCATCTGTTTTTGTATCATATCTTCTTTATCCATATGTCTATCAGTGGACACTTGGGCTGCTTCCATAATTTGGCTATTGTAAATAATGCTGCTATAAACATAGGGGTACGTGTATCCTTTTGAATTTGTGTTTTTGTATTTTTTGGGTAAATATCCAGTAGCACAATTAATTACTAGATTGTAGGGTGTTCTATTTTTAATTTTTTGAGGAACCTCCATACTGTTTTCCACAGTGGCTGCACCAGTTTGCATTCCCACCAACAGTGCGCGAGGGGTTCCTTTTTCTCCACATCCTTGCCAGCACTTGTTTGTGTTTTTGCTTTTAGCCATTCTGACAGGTGTGAGGTGATATCTCATTGCCGTTTTGGTTTGCATTTCCCCGATGATGAGTGATGTTGAGTGTTTTTAATTTTTTGAGGAAGCGTCATACTTTTTTCTATATTGATGGCATCACTTCACATCCCCACAAATAGTGCACAGGGGTTCCCTTTTCCCTCCACATCCTCACCAACTCTTGTTATTTCTTATCTTTTTTTATTAACTAGCCATTCTAACAAGTGTGAGGTGATATTTCCTTGTGGTTTTGATTTGCACTTCCCTGATGATTAATGATGCTGAGCACCTTTCTGTGTACCTATTGGCCATTAGTGTGTCTTCTTTGGAAAAATGTCTATTCAGATCCTCTGTCCATTTTTAATTGGATTGCTTGTTTTACTGTTATTGAGGACTATTTTTTCAAGAATGTTGGTATAGCAAACAGCCTCAGAGGAGGGTATCTCTCTCTGGAGCAGAAAGAAAAGATTGAGGCTTTCTAAACTTAGAGTTCCTCTTCTTTAACACAACCCACTCTGTGTGCAGGTGTCTCCTGGCCCCTCTTGTGTCACCCTGTGGGAATTGGGACTTGAAGACCTGGCACAAGAAAACGATCCTCTTGCTACTGCTATTCTGTGGGTAATAAACTGTCCTTTGTCTCTAATCCAGGAGTCTTGTGTCTTCTGCTAACATCCAAGAAATTGTGGCATGCTGACTTGTTTGTTTGCAAACAGGGTAAGTCTCAAACCCTTCATATTTATTGCCATCTGATGACAGTTATAAGTAACTATACAAACGTGTCACTACTAAACAACAACAACAACAACAAAAACCGAACATGTCACTACTATAACTACTACTACTAGTACTATTATGAATTCAGTTGAAATTTAATTTGTGCATTTGAGAATTTTTCTCCCAAAGAATATTCTAAGATTAAAATCAGCAAAAGCAAAAGTAGGCATCACTGGATCTGGTCTCATTGATTTCAAGGTAGACTGTTTTAATCTTTAATTAAAAGTAAATTATAATTTTATCTCAATGTACCATTTAATTGTTTAGTTCTATTGTAAACTGATTTCTTAAAACTATGTAGCCTATTTGAACTCAAAATGTATGCGCATAGAATTCTTTTTTCTAGCATAATGATCCACACTTTCAGGGAATATATAAGTTTTTTTTCTGGTGTGATGATGAGGTTGGATTTATTACTATTTTTATAATAGCTTTATTGAGATTTAATTCACACACTATGCAATTCACCCATTTAAAATATAAAAGTTCAGTGGTGTTTAGTCTAAGAATCACGTAACTTGGTGTAACAAGAAGCATGTAATAAGACGTGCCAAATTCCAAGTTTCCCTTTCTTCTACCCTAACTTAGCCCATTTTCTCTTTTTTTTTTTTAACCTCTTGAACCTTCCTTAACCTTTTTTAAGTATTTCAGGAGTGAGACACCCTTACAAGCCATAGAATTTTAAGGTGGCAGATAATTGCAAAGAGATACAATGCACCCTAATGATAACATTTAGCACTTAGGCAGTGCTTTAAGAACATTAACCAATTGATTTGCACAGTACCCCCTGTGAAGCAGTTAAGTAGCATTTTCTCTACTTTCACAGTGAGAAAATGTACAGACAGAAGCTAGTTGACTTTCCTGAGCTATTAAAGCTAGTGAGATCTTAATACAAATTAAAACTGCCCTGTATTCAAACTTTTGAAACTGGCTCCATTCATGATAGTTTATTTGAGGGTCCTTGGAAAAGGTGTATTTTTTAGGCTGTGTGTCTCACGTATATTCATATTATATATTTGTTTTGCAAAGCATATTATTGACATTCCCTTATCTAAAAGATAGAAGTCCTTTTATTGACCAAATGCTTTGAGTTAAATGATCTTTCATAGCAATCACAAGATTATTGTCCTAAGAAGTAGGCCTATGTGACAAACTATTTTAGTTATAATAAAATGAGATGGGGTCAAATATTAGTTTGTATTAGTTTAAGGATCAGTAGTAATGTTACTATCTTACTCTTTTCTTTTTTTTAAGTAGGCTCCACATGGAGTCTAACGCAGGGCTTGCCCTCATGACCCTGAGATCAAGAGTCGGACGCTTAACTGACTGAGCCACCCAGGCAACCCTATTTTACTTACAGCTAAGTTTAATATGATGAAATATTGGAACTTTCCATATCAAAATGATGCAAAGCTCATTTACTATCAGTTTCATTTCTAAATAATTTCTGACTTATCTATTGTGGAGTGGTGATGAATTGTGTTAAACTATTTCTCTCTCTCTCTCTCTGTCTGATTCTCCTTGCATCCATGAGGGAGATGCTTATTGGAATAAGATATGAAATTGTGACTAGAACAAGGCCAAAAGACTTTTTTAAGGAGTGAGCCCTTGGCCTCAAGTGCTTATACAAATAAACTGAGCTAATCAGCTGCAGTGCTATTGCAGTATGGTACAACTTGGCAATTGCTTCTCAGTAAGTCAATTATGTTATTGTGTCACTGGTATAACAAACTTTTATTGAGCATTTATTATATGTAGGCAACGTTCTAGATTCTGAAAATAAGAGGTAAAAGAAACATACTTCTTGAAAGAACTAGATGATTATCTATAGCTAGCGAGTAATTTCAAAATTCCTTAGTTGTGAATCAAAATATAAGACTTCATATACGAACCATATTTTTGTGTAAAAGGTTTCAGTGCATATCCATGGACAAAATAGCCAGTGTTCTCTAGGAATGAGCAACCTTGTCAGCTTGTCACTGTTTCTCCTGTTGGTGCACTGGAACATGTATGTGCCAAAGAAGTGGTGTGTTTTCACAGAAAGGAACTGGTCTAGCTTCATGGCATTTTGTTTCCTCTTAAAATAGCATCACTAGCAGATCTTATCCTTGACCAGATTTGGGCACTTGATAAGACATTTGGATCAGTTAGATGTGAGTGGACAAAATCAGTGAAAAAGCATAATGGGGCACCTGGGTGGCTCACTTGGTTGAGTGTCTGCCTTTGGCTCAGGTCATGATCCCAGGGTGCTGGGATTGAGCCCTGCTTAGTATGGAGCCTCTTTCTCCATCCGCCGCTCCCCCTGCCTGGTGCACTTTCTCTCTCTCTCTCACACATAAATAAATAAAATCTTAAAAAAAAAAAGAAAAAAGAAAAAGCATATTAGTAAGATTAACTTGACAAGTAAGAACAATGACAATGGTCAATAAAACAGGTCTTATTCAAGTGCTCTAAAGGGAAGATTTAGGCTTGGAATAAATTCAAGGATTTGACTTCTTTTTTTCCTCAGTAAAAACTGCTCTCTATGTAAGTTAAATCAATATACATGTTACTAGAAAGAGAATGGGAATTACAACCTTCCCTAAGAGATGCGCTTTAAAAAATACATGACAAATACCTGAAAATGAGAAACAAATATTTTGAATTTAATATTCAAGGTAACATAAATCACTTACATTCAAAATGTGACCTTATGGATTTCTGACCAAAAGAAAAGAAAGGCTTTTTTTTTCCTTAAAAAATTGTTTTTTCCTAGTAGGAAACAATTCAGTAGCCTGGGCTACAGTTGAAAAATTTGTTAACCTTAGCATCTGATGGTAACCTAGAAAAGTACTTAAACTTGCTGAATACATGGGCAAAGATGATTCTTTCAAACAAAGCAATTTTATTTAAGAACGATAAGGTTCAGAAGTAAAAGTAAAAGGTAGCTCCGGATTCTGAAATAGGCTAAAGATAACATCAGCATTATGACTCAGAGAGCTAGAACAGGTCCTCACAGTGGTTGACAACATATCTGAATAACAAAAGGGGAAGGAGTGACTTTTTGTATTCACTGGTTAAAATTATTGGGGTTATTTTAAGTACAGGCAAACAAATCTGGTTAATTTTTTTTCTTGGTTGTCTAACAAACTGTTTAAAATATAACATAGCCTAATTTAATTTGTTTATTTATATTAAAAAAATGACCAATTTCAGCACCTATATACAATAATGAAGTAATATAATCTAAGGATGTAATATTCATAGCTTTTATGTAGCTATTTTTTGCAATTTATGTAGCTTTTTAACTACTGTTCAAAGTTCATTTTTCTTTTTATTTTCAAAGTAATATGTATTTATTATATGATATTTGGAAAATACAAAATAAGAAGTAAAAATACTCAGTAAATATTTACTCTCAAATAACCATAATTAGTATTTTGGTATACTTCCTTCTAATCAATTTTTTTTGTGAGTAGATGTTTCCTTTTTACATACTTGTCAAATCAGATGTATAATTTTGGTATTCATTTTTAAAAACAGTTTATGCATTTTATTATTTTTTAAGATTTTATTTTATTTACTTGAGAGAGCGAGAGAGAGTGCACGCACATGAGTACGGGGAGGGGTAGAAGGGGAGGGAGGGAGAAAATCCCAAGCAGACTCTGTCCTGTGCTCGAGCCCCACTCAGGGCTTGATCCCAGGACTGTGAGATCATGACCTGAGCCGAAACTGAGAGTTGGACACTCAACCAAGCCACCCAGACTCCTTATATATATATTTTAAAGTAACCTCTACACCCAACATGGGCCTCAAACTCACTACCTCAAGATCAAGAGGCACATGCTCTACTGACTGAGCCAGCCAAGTGCCCCTCATGTTTTTCTTTTAATATTATATCTTAAACATTTCTCGTGTTGTTGGCTTTTACATCATCTTTTAAAATAATTTTCATGATTTAAAAATGGTATATAATATTTTATTAAGTTAATGTGCAGTAATTTACTCAGCCATTTTATTTTGTTGGGTGTTAAAATTATTTCACGTTTTATACCATTGTAAATAATATTTGAACAATGTTTTAAAAATTATTCTATGTTGGGGTGTCTGGGTGGCTTAGTCGGTTAAGCATCTGCCTTTGGCACAGTCATGATCCCAGGGCCTGGGATAGAGCCTCACATCAGGCTAGGCGGGGAACTTGCTCAGAGGGGAGTCTGCTTCTCCCCCATGGAGGGGGGGGTCACTCTCATGCTCTCAAATAAATAAATAAAATCTTAAAAAAATTTAAAATTATTCTATGTTCACAGTTTTTCCTTGAGATTGATAACTAGAAATATAATTAGTGAGAAGGAAAAAAATGAAAAAATTTAAGGCTCTTGATTAATACTGTCAAATTGCTTCCCAAAGAATATGTAGCACTTAAAAAAATGTTTTCACCTTTATTGTCTAACTTGATGGCATAGCAAACTACAGTTAGGCAGGACAGGTATTGTTATGCCCATTTGCTAGATGAGAAAATTGAGGTATATAAAGTGTGAATGTCTCACCCAAATTCATTTATGTGATCATTAATTGAGTCTGAACTAGGTGATATGAGAAAAACAAAATGAAGAAACTAAAAATTGAGCTGAAGAGATAGATGTAGACACCAATAACTATAGAACAAAGTGACATGGGAGCAGCTGCAGAAGATACTAGAAGGGCAATGAATGAGTGCCCAGAGTTTGGCCTTGCACTTGGCTGTGCAAGGCTGGAAAGAATGTTCATGAGGCATGGTGTGGAGTTAGAGGGGAAGATGGAAAGATGAGGCAGGGTATTCCAGACAGGGCAAGCCAAATGGATGAGGAGAGACTGCAAGAGGTGATATTTAAAGAATAATTTTTAGCAAAATAAACGATGATTTTTGTGTTTTAAATATACTTATTCTCTTCTTAGGCTCTATTAAAAGGATTTTGCTAAAAATATTGTTTCATCTTATCCTATTGTTGGCTTTTAGTAAAGCACAAAGCATTAATATGTGATGATACTTTATTTTTAAAAATTATTTCTTTATTACATTAAGATACCTAAGAATAAACCTAACCAAAGAAGTAAAGGATCTGTACTTTGAAAACTACAGAACACTTATGAAAGAAATTGAGAAGACACAAAGAAATGGAAAAACATTCCATGCTCATGTATTGGAAGAACAAATATTAAAATATTATTAAATGTCTACGCTGCCCAGAGCAATCTACACATTCAGTGCAATCCCTATCAAAATACCATCAACAGAGCTGGAACAAATAGTCCTAAAATTTATATGCAACCATAAAAGACCCTGAATAGCCAGAGGAAAGATGAAAAGGAAAACCAAAGCTGGTGGCATCACAATTCCGGACTTCAAGTCAAATTACAAAGCTGGTAATCATCAAGACATTATGGTACTGGCACAAAAACAGACACATAGATCAATGGAACAGAATAAAGAACTCAGAAGTGGACCCTCAACTCTATGGTCAACTAATCTTCAACAAAGCAGGAAAGAATATCCAATGGAAAAAAAGACAGTCTCTCCAATAAATGATTTTGGGAAAATTGGACAGCCATGTGTAGAAGAATGAAACTGGACCATTTTCTTACACCATACACAAAGATGAATTCAAAATCAATGAAAGACCTAAATGTGAGATAGGAACCCATCAAAATCTTAGAGGAGAACACAGGGAGCTACCTCTTTGACCTTGGCTGCAGCAACTTCTTGCTAGACATGTCTCCAAAGGCAAGGGAAACAAAAGCAAAAATGAACTCTTGGGACTTCATCAAGATAAAAAGCTTTTGCACAGGAAAGGAAACAGTAGGCAAAACCAAAAGACAACCTACGGTATGGGAGAAGATATTTGCAAATGTCTTATCAGATAAAGGGCTAGTATCCAAGATCTATAAAGAACTTCTCAAACTCAACACCCAAAAAACAAATAATCCAGTCAAGAAATGGGCAGAACAGACATTTCTCCAAAGAAGACATACAAATGTCCAACAGACACGTGAAAAAATGCTCAACATCTCTCGGCATCAGGGAAATCCAAATCAAAACCACAATGAGATACCACCTCATACCTGTCAGAATGGCTAAAATTAACAAGTCAGGAAACAACAAATGTTGGCGAGGATGCAGAGAGAGGGGAACCCCACTGCTGGTGGAAATCCAAGCTGGTGCAGCCACTCTGGAAAACAGTATGGAGGTTCCTCAAAAAGTTGAAAATAGAGCTATCCTATGACCCAGCAATTGCACTACTAGATATTTACCCGAAGTATACAAACGTAGTGATCCAAAGGAACACCTGCACTCCAGTGTTTATAGCAGCAATGTCCACATTGGCCAAACAATGGAAAGAACCCAAATGTCCATCAACAGATGAGTGGATAAAGAGGATGTGGTGTGTGTGTGTGTGTGTGTGTGTGTACACACACACACACACACACAAATATTACTTGGCCATCAAAAAACGAAATCTTAGGGGCGGAGCAAGATGGCGGAGGAGTAGGAGACCTAGATTTCATCTGGTCTCAGGAATTCAGCTGAATAGGGATCAAACCATTCTGAACACCTACGAACTCAACAGGAGATCGAAGAAGAGAGTAGCAACAACTCTCTGAACAGAGAAGCGACCACTTACTGGAAGGTAGGATGTGTGGAGAAGTGAATCCAAGGCGATATTCAGGAGGATAGATGGCGGGGGAGGGGCCTCCGCCGGCCGCTTCTGGTAAGTGATAGAGCCACGGAGCACAAAATCGGACCTTTTAAAGGTTGGCTTGGCTGAGGGACGTCGCTGCAGTGGCTAAGCAGGGGGTGGAATCCTCCTGGGACAGTGGGGTCTCAGGACCCTTGAGGTCACAGAAAGACCGGGGGTGCCTGAGTGTGCCAGAGCTCCCAGGTATCAGAGCGGGGAAGCCGGCTGCAGAGATGGAGCCGAGGCGCAGGCTCTCAGCTCGGGGTTGCCATAAACTGTGATCCGTGGCCCAGTCGGGCCACTACTCCTCCAGCATGAACCCAACAAGCGGCAGAGCTGGGGAGACTCCCCTTCCTTCCCGGGGAGGAGCGGCGCAGAAACGAACCGCAGGGATCTGCTGGGTTTGGGGACTCCACACGGGGTCGGGTGCCAGAGATAGAAACGCTCGGTCACAGGCCGGGTGAGCACGGAGTGTGGCCGGAGACCAGGGAGACGGGAGTGACTGCTTTTCTCTGGGGGCACACTGAGGAATGGGGCCCCGAGTTCTCAGCTCCTCCGGGTGGAGATTGGGAGGCCAC
>NW_027397074.1:42546126-42714023 GCF_003265705.2 Callorhinus ursinus | reverse complement strand
TCGCTTAACCAACTGAGCCACCCAGGCGCCCTGACAAGGCACTTTCTTACTGCTGTATAAACATTATCTTATTTAATCATTGCAGTATCCTAAGGAAGGTACTATTATTAGCCTCCATTTTATAGATCAGGAAACTGAAGCTTAACAAAGTTAAGCACATTACCAAAGGTGAGCAACTCACAATCACATAGGTTAAGTCCAGAAGCAGAGCAGTTGGGATTTGAACCCAGGTAGTTTGACCAACAATCAGCTTACTTAACTGCCTCACTCCACTGCTTTCCTAAATCACAAGCAGTGGGCCTGTCTCAGAGCAGGTTCAGACACCAGTTCCCCTCCCCTGGGAAGCATGCCTCATGCTGACATTCCCCATCCAAGTGAGAAGTCTGCAGGAGGCAGGGGCCCATAGAACATAGCTCTGAGCTCTCTCAGGCCTCCACATGTTGGAATGTTCTATATGGATTTTTGTTTTCTCATGGCTAGAACATTGACATCCTTCACAATTCCCCTGAGGGAGGACAAACTTTTTTCTGACATGTGAGCCTCTCTCTGATTGCAGATGGAGGGTGTGGATTGCATCTGTCTTGGGCAGCTTCTTTCTTCTCTCTCTCTCTCACTTACCAGCTGAAATGCCCCAAGCACTTGCCTGCTTCTTTCGTTTTCCCACTATTTCCCACAGTTTTTTTTTTTTTCAAAGGTAAAACATAGATCTTTCTGTTTCATGTTACAGCAGCTGTCTGATTTGCCCCCTTTCACCTCCTACCACCAATTGGAGCAAATGGAAAGGAACACATTTGCTAAAATGGGACTGACCCAGGCGGCCCACCCCTGTTGGCTCAGTGGGTACCCTCTGCAGGGGAGACAGTGTGAGTTTTTGTAATCTTGCTACTCTCCCTGGGAGGTCTTTTAAGGGCTGGGGACCTAGGGATGTTTTTCTATCAGACCTTCTTTTTTTTTCCCCCTACCTAGGTTTGATCTTGCATTCCATTGCTAAATAAGGTAACAACACTAATACCTGCTATGGAACTTTACAGTTCACAAACTTCTTTTTTATTCAGTCTCTCATTTAACCTTTACAACCACCTGGTGGCAAGTGTTATTCACACACTGAGGGATGAGAAAACTGGCTTAGAGAGACAAGATCATGAAGGCCAAGATCTTTTGCCAGGGAATTCTGGTCGTTTCTACTATATGATGTCACAGTAGCTTTTTTTTTTTTTTTTGGTCACAGTAACTTTTAAGTAGCATGATCATCAAGTTGAGTGAAACCCTTAGAGATGCTTCGTACCATGGAAAGTCTTTGTAGTGGAGAGCATTTTGGAATGTGGAGGTCAGCATAGTGCCCAGGCCTTAGCAGGTGTCCTATAAATTGTTGCCCTAAAGCTAGTCAGACATTGTCACTAACTTGCAGTATGCAGTTTAGCCTTAGGCCACCCTTTTAACCTCCTTTGCCCTTCATTCTTTATCTGCCCTGATGGTCTCAGAGGGTTGTTGTAGGCATCAAATGAGATGAATATACAGCTTTACAGAGTGATATAGAAATATAAGGAATTAACTTTATGCCATTATTTTAAATCTGAATTTCGCTGGCAAACTCCATACTTCTGTTTCCTTTATGGATATCTTTCTTTGGGATGATCTTGTCTCAGAAGCTCTGTGGGAGTATTTTAGTGACTAACTGCATACTTCTTTTTAAAAAGAAAGGAAGAAGGAAAGGAAAGAGAGAGAGAGAGAAAAAAAGAACAGGGCTTAATGGGAAGGGTTTAAGTGTTAGCCCAGGGAGGCAGCACTTTTAAAGAAAGATAAACAGCAAGACAGTTGAAGAGCAGGTAAAATAGCAAATATTACGCAGTTCTTAATGTGAGCCAGGGCATGTTTTCCATGCTTCTTGGGTATTAATTAATCCTCATGGTGACCTTATGAGCACTGTCTAGATGATGAAATAAGGACTTAAATAATGTGCACAGACCGTACAGCCACTAAATGGTAGAGCAGACCTTGGGGCTGGTCAGTTGCTGCAGGGCTCAGGCCCTCACACTTCACCTTCTGCCTTTGGAATCAGAGGTGTGAAGACAGCACATGGGATGTCTTTTTGTAAATTGAGGCAAGTGCATTCAATCCTGCTATAATTCCTCTTCAAAATACTTTTTGCTCACTTTTAAAACACAGATGCAAATTGGTAAAGGTATAGGATTTGTAAATAACTTTTTGTAATTATTATTGTAAATAATAATTTGGAGGTCTTTTAGCCTGTTCTTCAACCAGAATCAGTTGTAGCTTCTTTCACTGATACTTTTCTAAATTTTATTTCTCTATTTCCTGATAACTTATTCTCTCTACCAGAGTGGAGACTTTCTTAGTATTTCCTCTCTTTTTCTTTCTTTCTCTTAGCTTCCTTGCACTGAAGAAAGCTACTATTTCTTTTTAAAAATTTAAATAGGCACTATAATCATATAGTTCATAACTAAATGAAAAAATATAAGAAGGTATATCATGAAAATTGTCCTTCCTGCTCTCCTGTCCCCATCATGCCTACTTCCCAAACACTTCAACTCCAGTAAGCAGTGTTAAGTTTTCACTGTATCTTTTCAGAGTTCCTTTATGAATGCAGAAGCAATTTTGAATGTTTTTCAACTTCTTTAATGCAAAAGGTCATACTATTCTTATCTTCCTTTTTTTACTTAATATATCTTGGAAATCTCTCCATATTGGTACTTAGAGAACATCCTCATTTCCTTCCTTCCTTCTTTTCTTTTTTTTAACAATACATAGTAATTCATCTTATGGAGTACCATAATGTATTTGATGGACTTTTGAGTTGTCTTTTCAAAGCTGCCATTTTAAATGCCTTAGTAAGGGAATGTGGGGGACACAGGTAAAATGAGGACAGGAAAATCTAGAAAATCTCCAGATAAGTTGTGACCTGGCTCTGCACTGTGCTGATGCACATCTGGAGTGCCAGAGGCTTGCATTCTGACTACACCTGTCCTAGTCGGAGGAAGAAGGAAAACAGTCAATTCTTGTGAAGCTTCAATACACCTGAGTTTGGTTTGCTGCAAAGTCTCAAGGTGAGGACAGATTGACAGCTGGTGTATGAGCTGTCCAAAGGTAAACTCCTGTAATAAAGAAATTGATAGCATGATAGATCGAGATGAGATAAGGACTATTATGCACAGGTAAAGTTCTTTCACCAGGCTGCTACCAATTCTCACATGTAACTTGCAATAGAAAAAAAATTGGTTCAACAGCTCTATTCTTAAACCTTTAAGTGAGCTCTGACACCTTATCAAAGAGCAAGAGAGAAGATTTATCTTTGTATCTTGGACACATGTCAAATGAAAACCTCAGTAAAGGATAAAGTATTTAAAATACAAATGACTTATCTTAAACATACAATATTTAGCAGTTTATTAAAGGCTTAGTTGAATGACAAGATCAAGAAGCAGTTTAATCTTAAGCTTTCCAAGGTTAGTAATTATATATGTGGGATTTTATGTCATAGTTTTGATAAGAATCCATGGTTTTCCCTCTGTTAATAAATAAGGGATAGTTGCAAGCTAATATAACAGATTATCATTGTACTTAAAAAAGTGAAATATAGAGCGCCTGGATGGCTCAGTCGGTTAAGCATCTGCCTTCGGCTCAGGTCATGATCCCAGGGTCCTGGGATTGAGTCTTGCATTGGGCTCCCGGCTCAGTGGGGAGCCTGCTTCTCCCTTTGCCCTTCCCTCTTTTCATGCTACGTGCGTGTGCATGCGGGCTCTGTCTCTCACAAAAATAAATAAAATCTTAAAAAAAAAGAAATATACCAGAAATATGCAACTATATAATTTAGATCAGTGTTACACAAACACTGTTTTATGGATAGATAGTGAAATGGAAGATACTTTTAATTTATTTTGCTATAGAGAATATCATGATTTGCATGGTTAAGGAAGAAAAGTTAGTATTACTACTGATGTTCAGGTGTAAACCCAAAGATTGTTCGTTTATTCTTTTCTCTTCTTTTTTCTTTTCTTTCCGTCCTTCTGCCCTCCCTTCCCTTCCATCCTTTCCTTTCCTTTCCTTCCTTCCTTTGGATTATTCTCTTTTTTTTAAGGGGCCAGATGAAAGGAGACAGAAATGTCAAAGAAATATCAATTTCATCTTTATAAATATTTGTCCCGAGTGGATGATAATAAGGAAGTTACAAAAAAGAAGCTTAAGTATCAAGCCATAAAATCAGATTTCTCTAAACTTGTACCTTTCCAAGAGGTACATTCTATGGGTATAATTACTGTATCAGGAATAGCAAGGGTCAGGGACACCTGCGTGGCTCAGTCGTTAAGCGTCTGCCTTCGGCTCAGGTCATGATCCCAGGGTCCTGGGATCGAGCCCCGCATCAGGCTTCTTGCTCAGCAGGGAGCCTGCTTCTCCCTCTGCCTGCAGCTCCCCCTGTGGTGCTCTCTCCCTCCCTCCCTCTCTCCCTCTTTCTCTCTGACAAATAAATAAAATCTAAAAAAAAAAAGAAAAAGAAAAAGGTAAGGTTCTTTAACTATTGTTGTTAATTAAATTGTAAGGAACTTATCAGGACTCATATAAGTAACATTCTTTGTTACTTTGGGGAACTTTTCTGAGGTTCATTGAGAAAAACATTTTTAAATTCTAAATAACTGTGAAATACAAGAACTCTGGAAGGAAAAGCAAACTGAGTAACTTGTTTTCTCATCTGTGAAGACTGATAAGGTAAAAAAATATCATTTAACCAAAGGAATTTTTTCTCTAAAAAATTTGAAATAATCTTGGAAAAGTTTCATTTTAATTCCAGTTTAATAACCTTATGCTTTTGAAAAATATTTTTTTGAAGATTAAAGGTGACAATTTCAGAAACATCACCAAATATCTTGCTTATTCTTTTTTTGTGTGTGTTAAGAAATACTAGTTCTATTTGACCAGTTTTCACAGTTGAATATTTATTCTATAAAAACTTTACAGATTGGACAGTTTATTATATATAGTTCAAACTACTGAATGAAAAGGTAGGTCCCCCAGTTGCAAAAATACTGCACCAACCAACCTAAGGTAAAGACAGATTTCCACACTGAACAGCTCTCCATGTGGCCCGGAGGTAGTCGGTTCTCAGTGTAAACTTCAAAACCGTACAAAAATAAGGTTTTCATTTTATTTCATTCTCCTTAGTCGGTTCTCAGTGTAAACTTCGAAACTGTACAAAAACAAGGTTTTCATTTTATTTCATTCTCCATAAATATGATTGCAAACCCAGAAGCCTAACTAATAATGGGCGTCTGTAATCAGGAATCAGTCCCCGCTCCTGAAAGGAATGTGGCTGTCTATTTACACAGGGCACACTGTACTCCGCATGTTGTATAGACATGAAAGCAGTGACCAGGAACATTAAACAGTTAATAGAAAGGAGTTCTTTTTTTTTTAAAGGAGTTTCTGCATTTAATAGTGTGCCAGAAGAATTTTAACTTATTAAATAAAATATATTCTAAGTGAACCTAAAAATAACATTTTATAAACTTAAAAATACCTTTTTTAAGGTATAATACATCAATCATATCTGCAAATAGAAAACCAAAACTGTATATAAAGTAGTATTTCTCACACAGCAATAAGAAGCACTTACATAATTACTTTTCAAAAGGGTCAGAAAAACTATTTTTAAGGAGTTTCTGCATTTAATAGTGTGCCAAAAGAATTTTAATTTATTAAATAAAATATATTCTAAGTGAACCTAAAAATGACATTTTATAAACTTAAAAATACCTTTTTTAAGGTATAATACATCAATCATATCTGCAAATAGAAAACCAAAACTGTATATAAAGTAGTATTTCTCACCCAGCAATAAGAAGCACTTATGTAATTACTTTTCAGAAGGGTCAGAAAAACTATTTCAAATCCACTGAGACTAACTTATAACTTAGATATTCATACTGAAGCTATTTATTCAGTGATTCACTAATACTGCAAAACAATCTTTCTTCTAGAGACACAGTGGTTTCTTCATGTTAACTGGGTAAGAACTGGACATATTAAAAAAGAAGGAAGAATCAATGAATTTTCCAGCATGAATCCTAAGTTGCTTCTTTTTTTTTTTAAGTTTATTTAAGTAATCTCTACACTCAAAGTGGGGCTCAAACTCACAACCTCAAGATCAAGAACTGCATGCTCTACCAACTGAGCCAGCTACAGGCCCATAAGTTGCTTATTATTTGAACCAAAAATTTTGAACTCATGATGAAATAAATCAAGTCAGGTCTTCCTCAGTAGTCCACTTGGACACTGACTTATTACCCTCTTCTACAGTCTACCAGTTCAGTTTTTCTGAAGGTGTGAACCAGTTATATTGGGATCCCTGGGGTCTTTAGGTATGATTATTGTATTGTAGCCATGTTAAAAAAATAAAGTCATTTTCTTTTAGAGACCCAAATTGGAGTAGTAATGGATAAAATACTAAGATCTGGGATTATCTTCAAAATAAATTAGTGTTGAAAGGGAAGTAGTGGCATATAGATGAACTAAGACTGGTTCGGTGTTGTCTGTTGAAGCTGGGTGATGGGAATGTGGGTAATCGTATACTACTTTCTCTAATTTTGTACGGTTTAAAATTTCCATTGCAAACAATTAAAACAAGAATCTCTTGTGGTCTTGTTAAAAATTCAGGTTCCTGGATTCCACCCAAGATCTCCTGAGTGAGAGTCTCAGGGGTGAGACAATAGATAAGACATGTTATGTAGCCTGCTTTTGCTCACTGAAGTTTGCAGACTGCTGATGGAAGGTTACTTTGTGCATCTGATTCACTGTATTTGTGACATCCACACATGCATTTCCTGTTTTCCACACATTAGCCCATTTCAATTCACAGAACACAATTGCAAATTAAAGCAATTATTGTGTTTGGGTAATTGACACTTTAAAGTTTAGTTTCAAAGAATTTATAAAGTGAGGGGCACCTGGGTGGCTCAGTCGTTAAGCATCTGCCTTCGGCTCAGATCATGATCCCAGAGTCCTGGGATCCAGCCCCGCATCGAGCTGCCTGCTCAGTGGGAAGCCTGCTTCTCCCTCTCACACACCCCCCTGCCTGTGTTCCCTCTCTCTCTCTCTGTCAAATAAGTAAATAAAATCTTAAAAAAAAAAAAAAGAATTTATAAAGTGAAACAAAATAAAACCAAAATACATCTGCTTTGAACTGAAATAAATATTCAGGCAACTAGGTTAGCTTTCTTTCACTTTCAACTGAGAATGGATTGTTTTTTACGAATGTCTTATATTTCTTCTCTTACCAGGGCATTAACATCCTATCCCAGACTTCTACTTGCTCTTCACAGTAGTTCCTTGCTTTTTCTGAAATGTACCATGTTACCTGGCACCTCTAAGACTTTACGTATGGGGTTCTCTTTGACTGAAACATTCCTCAATCCTCTCTTGATTTCTATAACTTTACCCCACCCCATTGCCAAGGTTGTGTCCTACACAGGAAAGCCTTTATTGTATGTCTAAGGGGGATGAGGTACTGTGGACTTTGTAGTTCCCCAGTCTGCTATAATACTGTAGTGGATAATGCCGAACACACTGTCATGGCCCTTTGCACTTTGTTATAAGGCTCTAGTTACCTGCCCTCTTCTCTCTCCTCCACTAGACCATACATTTCTATTGGTTCAGGATTGTATTTTGTTTGTGAGTGTATCTGCACTGCTGAGCACTGGGCGGGGCATGTGGGAAATAATTACTGAATAAGTATTTGGTGAATAACTGAACAAGTCAAAAAATATCTTGGTGCTGTTTTCTAACATGCTGAAAAGCCTTAGGAAGTGTTATAGTTGTCCTTTAAGGAAGAAGACCTCTCTGGAAAGCATTCCTTGGGCATAAATACAGATCTTGAACAAAGTTTCCCCAGAAGGAGGCAAAGATTGCACCAAGAATCTTTCTCTTAGATACAACAACAACGTTTATAATCACTTTGCTTCTGTGCTTACGTTTTTGCATATGTACTTATTAATTTACCATAATTAAATTACATCTCTTGACCCCAATTTTTTTGTGAAAATTTTCAAATATATGAGTCAAAAGAATTATATAGTGTACCCATATATCCACCGCCTGAATTCTATAATTAAAACGGGGTGTTCAGAAAGTCTTAGTGAAGTTTTAAGCTTTAATAATCTCAGCAGTATACACGCTAAAAATTATAAAAATATCATGTAAACATTTATTTGATTTTATATTTGATTTTGTGAATTTTAATATTTTAATTTCGTTTTGTTTTGCATCTTCAGAGGCACTGAAGGAGAAAATTAAAATTAAAAATTTGTAAGTTGAAATTTATAAAGCTAAACTTTAAGTCTAAAAATGTGAATAATTAAACTTTTAAAGGATAAAAATCTAGCATTAAATTCTTAAAACTTGAAAGTTACTGAAGCTTGAAATTACACTAAGGACATAATCAACAGAGTGAAAAGGTGACACATGCACAGGGAGAAAATATTTGCAAGTCATATATCTTCATATTGAATATATATTGAATATATGAGTATATGAATCTATATACATATAGAATATATGAAGAATTCCTACAACTTGACAATAGCAACAAAACAATTAAAAAATGGGTCAAGGACTTGGATATTTCTCTGAAGAAGTTATGCATATGACCAATAAGCACATGAAGAGATGCTCAACATCATTAATTATTAGGGGAATGCAAATCAAAACCACAACGTGATCCCACTTCACAGTTATTTGGATGGTTATTATAAAAACAAAAGACAAAAAACCCCAAAATAACAAAACTTGATGAGGTCGTGAAAAGATCGGAATCCTTGTGCCTCGTTGGTAGAAATGTAAAATGGTGTGGCCACTGTGGACAATAGTGTGGCATTGCCAAAAAAATTAAACAGAGAATTTCCATATGATTCAGGATTCTACTTCCAAGATTCAAATAGCTATTTGTACCCCCATGTTCATGGCAGTTCTTCACAATAGCCAAAAGGTGGCAGCTACTCAACTGTCCATTGGCAGATGAATGGATAAACAAAGGGCGGTGTTTACATACAACGGAATATTATTCAGCCTTAAAGAGGAAGGACATTCTGATATATGCTATACAACGTGCGTGAACCTTGAAAAGATTATGCTGACTGAAATGAGCCAGTCACACCATAAAAGGACAAATACTACATGATTCCACTTACATGAGGTACACAGAGTTGTCAGTTCATAGAGACAGCAGCGAGAATTGTGGTTGCCAGGGGCTAGGTGGGTAGGGAGGACTGAAGAGTTGCTATTTAATGGATAATTTCAGTTTGGGAGATGAAAAGAGTTCTAGAGATGAATGGTGGTGCGGGCAGCACAGCGATATGAATGTATTTAATGTCACTGAACTGTGCACTCAACGATGGTTAAAATGGTAAGTCTTAGGTTAAATATTTTTACCACAATAAAAAAGTGCTGTTTATTTGTTTATTCATTTATTTGACGGAGAGAGACACAGCGAGAGAGGAAACACAAGTAGGGTGAGTGGAAGAGGGAGAAGCAGGCTTCCCGCCGAGCAGGGAGCCCGACG
Source organism: Callorhinus ursinus (assembly GCF_003265705.2). NCBI lineage: Eukaryota > Metazoa > Chordata > Mammalia > Carnivora > Otariidae > Callorhinus > Callorhinus ursinus. The sequence goes on along the minus strand of NW_027397074.1, from coordinate 42,704,458 downwards.
CAGGGCTCGATCCCAGGACCCTGGGATCATGACCTAAGCTGAAGCAGACACTTAATGACTGAGCCACCCAGGCGCCCCGTAAAAGTGCTGTTTTAGAAATGTTGAGCAACGGCATCAGGGAAATCCAAATCAAAACCTCAATGAGATACCACCTCACAACGGTCAGAATGGCTAAAATTAACAAGTCAGGAAAGGACAGGTGTTGGCGGGGATGCGGAGAAAGGGGAACCCTCCTACACTGTTGGTGGGAATGCAAGCTGGTGCAGCCACTCCGGAAAACAGTAGGGAGGGTCCTCAAACAGTTGAAAATAGAGCTACCATACGATCCAGCAATTGCACTACTGGGTATTTACCACACAGATACAAATGTAGGGATCCAAAGGGGTATGTGCACCCCGATGTTTATAGCAGCAATGTCCACAATAGCCAAACTGTGGAAAGACCCAAGATGTCCATCGACAGATGAATGGATAAAGAAGAAGTGATACACACACACACACACACACACACACACACACACACACACACAGGAATATTATGCAGCCATCAAAAGGAATGAGATCTTGCCATTTGCAACGACGTGGATGGAACTGGAGGGTGTTATGCTGAGTGAAATAAGTCAATCAGAGAAAGACATGTATCATATGACCTCACTGATATGAGGAATTCTTAATCTCAGGAAACAAACTGAGGGTTGCTGGAGTGGGGGTGGGGTGGGAGGGACGGGGTGGCTGGGTGATAGACATTGGGGAGGGTATGTGCTATGGTGAGCGCTGTGAATTGTGCAAGACTGTTGAACCATAGATCTGTACCTCTGAAACAAATAATGCAATATATGTTAAGAAAAAAAAAAAGAAGATGGCAGGAAGGGAAGAATGAAGGGGGGGAAATCGGAGGGGGAGACGAACCGTGAGAGACAATGGACTCTGAAAAACAAACTGAGGGTTCTAGAGGGGAGGGGGTGGGGGGATGGGTTAGCCTGGTGATGGGTATGAAAGAGGGCACGTTCTGCGTGGAGCACTGGGTATTATGCGCAAACAATGAATCATGGAACATTACATCAAAAACTAATGATGTAATGTATGGTGATTAACATAACAATAAAAAATTAAGGGGGGAAAAGAAATGTTGAGCAAATATTCATGACTGACTAAAGCAAATTTATTTGTTAAAATATGAAAAGAAGGAGGGGCGCCTTGCTGCCTCAGTTGGTGGAGCACGTGACTCTTGATCTTGGGGTTATAAGTTTGAGCCCCACGTTGACTGTAGAGATTTCTTTAAAAAAATAATAAAATAATAAAAGAAGTGGAATGACTCAATTTTTAAAGCAAATTAAAAGAGAAAAATATATTGCTTCCTTTCAAAGAAGACATTGCACCAGAAATGGAATTGTCAAATAACTGAGTCAGACAACAGTTCTGTTTAATCTGTGACCATTTGCTATGGTGAAATGAATGTAGAAAGAAAGTAATGGGGAAAATTTGCTGACTCTGTTAAATTTTTCCTGTATATTCCCATTAACCTATCCCTTTCTTTTTCTTTTCTTTCTTTCTTTTTTTAATTTCCTTTTGTCACTTCAAATGTGCTCAGATATAAATAGCTTGTCCGTGGATGCAAATAACATAGCACTTTCCCCAAAGGCAGAATTTGTGCATATGGTAATTTAGAGAGACAAAAAAGAGACAATTTAGCTCTCTTGTGTAAATTGCCATGATTACCACGGATATGTTTCCTGGAATTAGGGACAGATAAGATTGAGATTATTATGAAATCCCTAGATTTGGCCTTATTGAATTAGCTTTATCTGTAAGGATCCACAATTGAGTTTATTATTTAGCCTAATTGGAGAACAGTTAACAAAAACCCCATAAAATCTCACAAAAGTCTTTGTTTAGTGTGCACTAACTGCTACAATAATGATGGGCTGAACGGAAAAGAAATTTCGGCATTATAAAAATATGGATTTATAATGTTCGAGCTTTCTAAAAATTAAAGATCCAGAAGACCAGAATGCAAATTGTGTATATGGATACTTTTAGTGTTGACTGCACCACAGAATAAACACTGCTTTAGAGATCATTGTCATGTTTCCTTTAGCTTCAAAACGAATTGATAGAATGTGATACAGTCTTCCTGCCACAGGCAGCGGCAGAAAATACAGATAGTTTACACTGCTTGGGCTTCCAAAAAGAAGAGAAAATACCAAAAGATTAATGGTTAACTCAGCTTTAAAATTTGAATATTGCCCCTTTCCTGAGCTTTTTTTTTAACCAAGCCCCAATCACCTAGTTCAAAAAAAAAATCAGTCATGGAGAAGGGATTGAAGAAGGGGAATTGGGTGAGAACTGTTTTAAAGAGGGGAAATATGTTTTCTTGCTAGTGAAAAATCCATAGGTAATGAATTCATATTGCACAAAGTTTTATTTCAAAAAATGCATTGAAATTAGTTTCTTTTTTTCCCCACGATTTTATTTATTTATTTGACAGAGAGAGACACAGCGAGAGAGAGGGAACACAAGCAGAGGGAGTGGGAGAGGGAGAAGCAGGCTTCCCGCTGAGCAGGGAGCCCAATTCGGGGCTGGATCCCAGGACCCTGGGATCATGACCTGAGCCAAAGGCAGACGCTTAACGACTGAGCCACCCAGGCGCCCCTGAAATTAGTTTCTAATGTATATTTGAACACTCAGCTATATTCCCTTTATTTTTAAGTGTTTCTGAATTGATCTGCCACCTGCCTTGGTTGTAGGACACACCAAATTGCTTGGGTTGTCATATGTCCAATAGGCTTCCATCTTGAATTAGGGTCAAGCTGTTTTCTTGCCTAGCAGAGAAACCTTTGTGATTTTGTTCACATCTTTCCCCCTGTGAATCAAAACAAAAATTTGAAATCAAAATTCCTTTTAAGTGGTAAGGCTCTTTAAAATGAGAAGTACCCATGTTGTGGCAATACACACACACACACACACACACACACACACACACACACACACACGCATACATGGAATTTTAAAGACTCTCACTGTTTAAAAACAAAATCTGAAATAATATGTCCCTCTAGATTTTATTTGGAATTACTAACTATAGTCCTCTTTCCTTTATGGGCTATGGTCCCTGAATGTGCTGAACCCTCCTTGGAGAGCACGGTGGAAAACTCTGAGTGTCACTGCTCCTGTTATTGATGCTGATGGCAGAGTCTTCTAATTCTAACCCCTGCTGAGTCTTTAGAAACCTGGTAGATTGTTAACATGGTTAGCAGGAGTTCATGAACTCTGCTCTGTATAAATGCAAAATCCTGAGAACTTTGATATGGAATTGGTGTTCAAAGATTTCTCTTCATATTTCTTAAAATGTTTTAATAGTTTATATTTTAAAAAGACAAATTTATAGAAGCTTGTTGGGTTTTAGTATTATAGTTTCTACGGTATAAATATTGCATTTTCAAACATAATATGCTTAGAGAATTGTTATAAAACTCATTTTTTTGGCAATATGCTTATAACCTGCCCCTCAGCCATTTAAAAATAAATAGTGAATGGTTTTTCTATATGTTAATGGAGCAATTTAGAAATATTTAGTTATTTACCCCACGGAAACATACGGTAGCAATGCAGTGAAAATCAGTCATTTGGAAATGATTTGAACCTACAGTCGTTAAAGGGTGTATTTATTACTCTCATAAAATTAAGGAAATATCTAAAGGAACAATCATTACATTAGATTTACAGTTAAGATACCCAGTTGTGTGTGTTGTGGTTGTAAATCAAGTGTATTTTTCCAGAGGGTATTCGAGGATAGAGGCTAGAAAAATTTCCTGGTGGCCACTTTAACTTTTCTCTGCTTGTCAGAAATGAACTCAGCTAAATGAAGAAAAAGAGAGAAAGAGAGACAGGGGTACATAAAGATTGAGAGAGAGAGAGAGACTTGTGAAAGAAAATCTAAAGTGAGTGAGAAGCTGAGTTTTTTTTATCTCTAGTGCAAATTTCCTACCAACTAGATAGCATTTGCCTGTGGATTAATTTATTCAAGTGCTTTTTAAGTATCTACTAAATACAGAGTACTGTGGGAAGGTTCTGTTGAGTCCTCAACTTTGTAAACAAGAAATAAGTTCTCTCTACGTAGAAAAAGTGCACTGAATCATTAAAGGGGTGGTCATCTATCCCTCTTTTCCTCCTTCTCTCTCTATGTCTCCTACCCCCTCTCTGTCCCTCTTTTAAGCTGAAGGAAAATATTCTGATCTTATTCCAAGTATGGGCTGATACATAGAGTAAGACTCCATGGGCCTGAAGAGCTCTCTCTGGGAAAAAGGAGCACTTTCTGGAGTGAGAGCTCTAAGGAGTGAACTTTGGGGACTAATCAGGGAGGGTGTGGGTGGCAGGGGCACATGAGGAATAGAATAGAGATGTGTCCAGAAAGCTAGGGAGCTGAGGAGCTCCAAGAAGGAAGGAGCAGTCCACAGTGCTGCCCACTGTAGGCAACCCACGTAGAAGTGCTTTTCTCCAGGCTGCCCATAGAAGGGGCACTCTCTTAGAGGCTAGGAAGAAAGAGAAACTACTTATTGAGATGTTTCTTTCTCTCTCCTCCTTCTCTTACTTACTTGCTCTCTCCTACCCTTTCACTCCTTTTTTTTTTTTAATATCTTATTTAATTATTTGGGTGAGGGAGAGAGAGAGAGAACATGAGCAGCGGCGGGGGCATGGGGAGGGGCAGAGGGAGAGGAAGGCTCCCCACTGAGCAGGGAGCCCTGCACAGGTCTCCATCACAGGACCCAGGGATCGTGACCTGAGCTGAAGGCACCCCCCCTTCACTCCTTTTTTAAAAAAGTCATGGTGGCTTCCTGAAATGAATTGGGGGTTCCTTCCATGCCCCCCAAAACAACTCATAGTACTTGCTTTGCTAGTTCAGAACCAACAAATGCTGGAATTTGAGCTATGACTCATTTTACTTTGAATACAGAATTTATTCTTCTCTAGGGTTTAGTTCAGACTTACTATACTGCTTCATATAAAGCCCAGGTCTCACTGTTGCATAGGAAGGGGGCACAGGCCTAGACCAGGGCTCAGGCTTTTCAGTGCTTTGGGGTCTCTGCCTAACTGCTGGATCAATATTTGAGAAGGAATCCAAGTGTAACATCCTCTGATTAAGAGGGGCCAGGCATTCTTCTATTCTAATTCCCAGATTCCTCAAAACTTCCTGTATTGAAAATTGCTTTTTCTCCGATCAGCAGGAAACTCGGTCTTTTGGGATTCAGACAACCATGAAGGTTATCAACCCTTGCGACTGAACATCCCATTTACTCTAGGGGTTGGGAAATCTTTCCATCCGCGGTCACTGACCCACAGAAAATGAATAATGAAGTGAAGGGCCCAAAGTTCTAGTAGATGTGAAAGAAAGTTAAAAGAAGAAGAAATGTAGACTAAAAGCATCAAAGAGGGAGGAGAAGAAAGGTGCTAACACATTTTTTAAGCACCCACTATGAGCCAGACACCTGCTGTGTATTTTATGCCCTCTTATTCCCTCCTTACAGCAACTCCACGAGGTGAGCATCCTTCTATCTGTTTTACAGATGAGGAAGCTGGAGTTGAGGGATGTTAGTGAAACTACCAGAACCACACGGCTAATATATGATGCGCTGAGATTCAAACCCTGACGTCAGTTCCAAAGCCCCCATGTTCTCACCGAGCAAACAAAGAAGGTAGAAAAAGAAAAAAAAAAAAAAAAAGAGAGAGAGAGAGAGAGAGAGATCTAAAAATGGATAAGAAAGAAAAAGGAGCATTTCTCGCCTTCTCCTCTTGTGTTCTCTGCAGCTCCAATTGCAAGGCTTTCAATCTTTTCCTTCCTTCTTGTCAGCTGTCAAATCTTCCCTGTTTGTTGTCAGAGAATCCCCACCCATCTGTCTTGTATCTCCTCTTACTGGTTCAGGCTGGAATTCACCTTTGCCAACATCTCCTGGTCCCTCTTTGAGGCTGCTGACTCAGAGGATCATGCACATGTCTGAAAGAGAATTCCCCCAGGAGGAGCCAGGGCATGCATCTTACCACAGGAACACACATTCCTGCTGTTTGCACAGCTGTATTTGTTGCTCTTAATGGTAGAGAAGGGAGGCTCAAAAGACACTTGGTTTTAGAAAACTTTTCATGGTCTAGCTAGAAGAAATTAAACTAAGGGCCAGAGGTTTCCCACTGCTTTTCTAGAGGCCAAGATTCTTTTCTTTTTGAATTCTCTCTTGTCAGCGAGGAAGCATTCTAGCAACTTACTATATAAATGTTACCATTTATTTTTGAGATTTGCCTGAAGGAAGTTTCTCCCTAAAGAAATTATTTTTTTTTCTTCCTCAAAAATCTTTGAGTTCTCTTTCTAAATGGAGTATTTATGGCTTTTCCTTGACCAGAACTAGGTCATTGTGTTCAGTGACCGCATCGCTCCCCAAAGCTGGACTCTCCTCTTCCTCTGCCTCTCTCAACAATCTGGGTCTGTTTTTCAATTTAAAGCAACTGTTCATGGAAATCCTGCCATGAAGGAAAATATTGTGAGTCAATACACTTTGGGCCAAGTCCAAGCCTCAAATAACGAAGTCGGTAGTACTTGTGCAAGAAGTAATTTGCCCCCTGATAGTAATAAATCTGTTATTTGTATGTCATGAACGTAAATGCCTAAATGTATTCCAAGGTCTTGCTTGAAATTAGTGAAATGGATTTTCTGATGCATCCATAACTAATTTTGTGACTATTTATAGAATTATTTTTACTTAAATCTTAAGTACTAGTGAGTATGCTTTATTTAAGTACTAAAATAGGGAAGGGAGATTCATTTGTAGTAAATGTAGAGGCTTGTCAGTATTTCCTTGTGTTGTTTGAGTATTTATGCCTTATGGGGCAGAAGTGGTGATACCTTCCCTTAGGTAACTCAGGGGACAGGCTGAGTGATTAATAGTGAAAATATTAGGTTATGTAGTAAAGGGATGGTAATACTGTGTTGACTAGAAAATTGTTGGCGTCCCCATGAAATGTTACTGCAAAGGTTCTTTTGAGAGAGGTGACCTGTTTATGTGCTGTCTCCAAACTAAATGGATCCAAATCAGATTCTGTGAAGTATAAAGCACATTAAAAATTATATTTGGACCAAAGCCCCTTCTCCTTTCCACAGAAATTATAATTTTGATCAAATCAGTGCTGAAAAATATTACTTTTTCTTCCGAGCTATGGTGTGTCTAGAAATGGTTTGTGACAGAAAGTCTTTTTATAGCTTTGCTTTCAACACGCATTTATGTTTTAATGATACATTCTTCTCCAGTAAAAATGTAATTGTAACACACAGAAAATCAACACATTTTAAGCTTTCTGAGTATATTTAAACTGTCAACAATGTGCTGTCTGACATACAACATTGCTCTGCTTCCGCCTTTAATGGCTAAGTTGTTTTCTAAAGACAGTCTAATGACACAAGACTCCTAAATCCTGTTGGACCATGTGAACTAAGAATGACCTGAGTGGATAGGGATGCTTTGACCATCTGTCATTGATAGCCATATTGATCTGGAGATGGTGGCTGAAGGCACTGTGTACTGAGGACATGGCAGTTTGCTGAGGTGTTGATAACCATCACTGATACCTTTGTGATGGGCCTGATTTCTCATTGTGTGTTCCCCAGCTATGGAACCCTTGGGCAGTAAGTAACCTGGTTTTAAAAGTACTCTTCTGGGTCAAAAGGGTACATCAGTCCTCATACATTATTCTCCTAGGTCACCCTTTAGCTTGTCTCAGTAAAGTACAAAAAAGAACTTCTTTTTAAGTTTTTATTTTGAAAGATTTAAAAGCATACAGGAATTTACACTCTCCTAGATTCACAAATTTTTAATAATTTGCCGTATTGCCCTTATCTACTTATCAGTCTGAACCATTTCAAATACAGTTTCAGAGGGGTGCCTGGCTGGCTCAGTCAGGTGGAGCACGAGACTCTTGATCTCAGGGTTGTAAGTTTGAGCCCCATGTTGGGTGTAGAGATTACTTAAGACTAAATAAAGTTTCAGATATCATGACAGTTCAACCCCAAATACTTCAGCAAACACTTCCTAAAAGTAAGGAAATTTTCCCACCTATCCACAATACTAGTATTATATCTAAGAAAATTAATAATAATTCCCAAATATCATCTAATAAACTATCCATATTCAAATTACCTCATTTGTTCCCCCAACTGCTTATAATGTTTTTTAAAACTAGGATCCATTCATGATTAATGTATTACATCTGTTTCTTAAGTCAAAAGAATTCTTTTTTAATGTTCAAAAAGCATGGCAAAAGTGAAGAGAGATGTACTGGTGTGAGGTTCTATTATAGGTAGAAATAGATAATTAAAGTGTTTTATTCACACACATTCTACCCCCTAAAGTCTAAAGCAATTTAGATTCTAGCTGGTGAAATTCTTACCAAGTTTAAGTGTTAGACTAAGGCTCTGTGACCACTCTCTCAGGAGAGAATGATTTTTCTTTTGGGGACAAGCCTCTTTTTCAATCTGTGCATGGTGACAAGAAGTTATTCTTGAAATTCTGCCTTTATATAGGTTTTTAAAAATCTATTTTTGACAAGTAAAAATGATGTTTAAGGTATACAACATGATGTTTTTATGTATGTATACGTGGTGAAATGATTATTGTAATCAAACTAATATATCTGTAGTCTTCCATAGTTAACTTTTTTTTTTTCCATGAGAACACTTGAGATCTACTCTCATAGTAAATTCAAGCATACAATACCCATATCAGTTATAAGATGAATAATATCTGGGGACCTAATGTATATGGCAAGATGACTACAGTTAATAATAATGTATTGTATGCTTGAAATTTGCTGAGAGAATAGATCTTAAGTGTCAGGGAAAATTGAATGGCCACACTGGTGCAATGAAAACATTATGAATATGGTAAAAAGTCATAGTTGTGAGTGACAGATTATTTCAAAGGTAGTATTTGTACTAAAGTTAATACATAATGAGTTTATTTTATCTTTTTTTAAGATTTTATTTTATTTATTTATTTATTAGGATTTTATTTATTTTTAAAAAATATTTTATTTATTTATTTGAGAGAGAGAGACACAGCGAGAGAGGGAACACAAGCAGGGGGAGGGGGAGTGGGATTAACCAACTGAGCCACCCAGGCATCCCAGATTTTATTTTATTTTTTTAAGTAATCTCTACACCCAACATGGGGCTCAAACTCACAACCCCAAGATCAAGAGTCTCATGGTCCACCACCTAAGCCAGCAAGGCGCCTCAGTACATAGTGAGTTTAGTCAGTATGGTTGTGGCAGCAGGCTCATTTGGATTAATATAGTAAGCAAGTGATGGCAAGTATATTAGAATTAGAGCATGTAGTAATTAACAGAAATGTGATAAAATTCATTCTCTATGTATGGGAGTGACCTTTGTTTGTCATCTGTGGTCTTCCTGTGGTTTCATAAAGATGTTTCTCAGTAAATAACACTCAATGCTATTGTCTTATATATTAAAAAGAGTCCAGTAGAGTGCTGGATGTTTACATAGTGAGCATTCTATAAATGTTAATTGATGATATACAGGCATCCCTTCACCCTTTTTTTCTTTTTAAGATTTTATTTATTTATTTGAAAGAGAGAGACACAGCGAGAGAGAGGGAACACAAGCAGGGGGAGGGGGTAAGGGAGAAGTGGGCTTCCCCCTGAGCAGGGAGCCTGATGTGGGGCTCGATCCCAGGACCCCGGATCATGACCTGAGCCGAAGGCAGACGCTTAACAACTGAGCCACCCAGGTGCCCCATCCCTTCACCCTTTGATGTAATTTCTAGATCACAAAAGAAGGCAACAGGATTGAAGAATTAGGTAATGTACAAGGGAAATAAACATTAAAGGGACCCAGGAAGATAATGTAATTTTTCAATGGTTACAGTAATTCACATTGGAATTCAAAAACATTTGCATTTCTTAATATACTTTATTCAGCATATGTTTGTTAAGAATTTTTGATGTGCCAGGCCCTGCGTAGAGGCATTACATTTAAAAAAATTTTATATGGAAAAATTCAAACACACATGAAAGTAGAGAGAATAATATAATGGATCCCTGTGTACCCTTCATTCAGCTTCACTCCATCATAATATTTTGCCAATCTGGATTCACCTATCCTTTTCACTATTTGGGAGGGGTGGTGATGAAGTATTTTAGAGCAAGTCCCAGATATTAGTATTTCTATTAATTCTAATATTCTAATATCAGAATTTCACCAGCTAGAATCTAAATAAATCTAAATGTAGGGACATTTATATATAAATACTTCTGTGAATTAGATTTTGCATTAGACTGTGAAGTTTTATGAAGACTATGAAGTTTGGATTTCTAGAACATTTTGACTAAAGATAGATTAGTAACTTTAAAAGATTCAAACCTGGGGTACCTGGCTGACTCAGTTGGTAGAGAATATGACTTGATCTCAGGGTTGCAAGTTCAGTCCCCACTTTGGGTATAGAGATTACTGAAAAATAAAGTCTTTAAAAAAATAAATAAAAGACCTGGGGCGCCTGGGTGTCTCAGTTGGTTAAGCGACTGCCTTCAGCTCAGGTCATGATCCCAGGGTCCTGGGATCGAGCCCTGCATTGGGCTCCCTGCTTGGCTGGAAGCCTGCTTCTCGCTCTCCCACTCCCCCTGCTTGTGTTCCCTCTCTCGCTGTCTCTCTCTCTCTCTCTGTCAATTAAGTAAATAAATAAAATCTTTAAAAAATAAATAAATAAAAGACCCAAACCCTACAGATAGTGCTTTATCATTGACCCATATTCATTTAATAAAAATAGTTGGTCCAGGGCGCCTGGGTGGCTCAGTTGGTTAAGCGACTGCCTTCAGCTCAGGTCATGATCCTGGAGTCCCGGGATCGAGTCCCGCATCGGGCTCCCTGCTCTGCAGGGAGTCTGCTTCTCCCTCTGACCCTCCCCCCTTTCATGTGCTCTCTCTCTCTCTCTCAAATGAATAAATAAAATCTTTAAAAAAAAAAAAAAGTTGGTCCAGGGGCGCCTGAGTGGCTCAGTCGGTTAGGCATCCAATTGTTGATTTCAGCTCGGATCATGATCTTGGGGTCATGGGGTCGAGCTGGGCATTGGGCTCTGCATTCAGTGGGGAATCTGCTTGAGATGCTCTCTTTTCCTCTCCCTCTGCCCCTCCCCCAACTAGAGCATGCATGCACAGTCTTTCTCTCTCTCTCTCAAATAAGTAAATAAATGAACTATTTAATCAAGATAGTTGGTCCATAACAAGGTTGAATAGTTTGGAATAGTATTATATGTATTATATATATATATATATATATATATATATATATATATATATACACTATATATAGAGCGTGTGTGTGTGTGTGTGTGTGTGTATAGTATTATATGTTTCCCTGAGGTATAAAATGATGAAATGTTAATAATAAGCATTTTCATAGAACTTGGATTACAAAGTATCCATCAATATATTATTTTAAATAGTAGTAGGTTATGGTTTTTATGAGGATATGTGTGTGTGTGTGTGTGTGTGTGTGTGTGTGTGTGTGAAGGGAACAGCATTAAATTTAAGACATACACACACATATGCAATGGGGAAACAGTCCATAGGTCTTTTAATCACATAATATTCTTTGTGAACTCTAGGAATAATAATAATGCAGAATTCCTATACAATTTATCACTTTATGATGAACGTATGAGCCTGAAATAAAATCAAGAATGGTTTGATTGGAGGCAGTCAGGAAAAGACAATGAAGCAGAGACTCAAGCAAGATTCAACTCAATTAGGTGACTTTTAAGGGTAAAGGTAGAAGAAGAGGGCCCTGTTTGCTCATCCTCTGATGTGCTTCCATCATGTCCTGGGACGAGCCCATGGATGGGTTCACTGCACTGTCATACTTGCATGCAAAACCTATTTCTGGGTTTGCATTGCTCCTTGAATTCTCCCTCATTTTTTTTTAAGTTTTTATATTTAAGTGATCTTTATACCCAATGTGGGGCCTGAACTCACAACCCTGAAATCAAGAGTTGCATGCTCCACCAACTGAGCCAGCCAGGTGCCCCTCTAAGCCCTTATTTTATAATAGAATCATATAATATATTATCAAGCAGAAAAGACCCGAGAAAACATGTGGTCTAACTGACTCACTTGTTTTAGAGAAAGAATACCAAGGCCCAAGTTTCAGTGACTTGCAAGCCTGCAAAGTTAGGACTATAATCCAGGTTTTCTGATTTTCTGATTTTCTGCTTTCTACTTGTAGAAAGTAGCATCTCTGTATGGTTTCATATTCAGAGGTAGTTCAGTCTTAAGGTAAATGAGATAACTCTCTGGGGCCTCAAATGTGTAAAGAGTTTTCTAGACCAGCACTTCAAAATGAGTAGAATGAACATTCCACCTGGCCTAATGTGAGGGACAGAATATTCCATCATTTCAAGTAATGGTGCGGCTCACTTGTGGTACTGATGCCTTTATAAATGTGCATATAATTTCAGACTTTTAGGGAGGCAGGCTGACTTACTTTACTGTAAGAAGGGTTTTCACAACTGCACTTTTATGCAACACTGACTATTGCATGGACCAAGCAGTGTGTAAGTGAATTTAGCTAGCAGAATGCTAGGACACACACACACACACACACGGAGAGAGAGCACATGTGCGTGCAAGAGCAAGAGCGAACAAGCTCTATAATAAAGATGTTAACTACCAGTGATTCTGTCTATCTGGGAGAGTCAGGGAAGGGAGTGCCATGGACCTGACATTGGAGCTGAGTCTTGAAAGAAGTATTTTGCCACGAATATGTGGGGAAGAGTATTCCAGGAAGAGGAAACAGCATGTGCAAAGACATATTTTGTTCAGAAAGTGAATCCTTCGACGCTAAGAACATCAGTTGGTTTGGGGCACTCTTAGAGTTTGGATCTGTTCTAGATGGAATAGTGCATACCTATCACTAAGACTCCTCTTCCTCATCATATCAGCCTGCCCAGCATTCTTTCCTACACTTCCTGCTTGGTTTTCTAAAAGAACAGATGGGGAGTCTTGGGTAGCTCTCAACCAACAAGCATCTTGACATTCCTTCAAGTTGGTGTCAGTTGGATGGTGTTCAAATCCATATTCATTGTCTTATCCCTTTGCAGTCAATCTACCACAGTGGTTTTCATGTATTATGGGTAGAACATAGAGGTAGTCTAAATAGAATTTTCTTCACAACTACTAAGAATTCTAAAAAAAAAAAAGTCCAATAACATTATTATAGTTTTCAGCATTCTTACAAGTTATCATATAGTGTCGCGGTTAAGAGCATTGGAATCTGGGGTGCCTGGGTGGCTCAGTTGGTTAAGTGTCTGCCTTTGGCTCAGGTTGTGATCCCAAGGTCCTGGGATCTAGCCCACATCGGGCTCCCTGCTCGGCGGGAAGCCTGCTTCTCCCTCTCCCCCTCCCACTGCTTGTGTTCCCTCTCTCACTGTCTCTCTCTCTGTCAAATAAATAAATAAAATCTTAAAAAAAAAAAAGAGCATTGGAATCAGACTTTGTTGTGCAACCTGATTGTTATTTACTAGATTTATGACACTGGGATATTTACTTAAAATCTATGAGTTTGTTTCTTCAAGTAAAGCATTCAGTTCAGTGACCAGCATATTGTTATCTCCCCCCGCCCCCCCCTCAGAAAAGTGGCTTTTCTGGACTATTCTTAGAGGGCCCAAGTGAGATTAGAAAGAAAGAGAAAAGCCGCACACTATGGTATTCATTTGCATGTGAACTGTTCTGTGAATATTTCTGAAGACATATCTTTTCTGATTTTCAGCTGACTTTGAGCAGTTTAAGGTTAAGGACTGTTTTTTCTTCTGTTTGTTTTCTTTCTAGAGCAGTAGGACTGACTGTACAAAGGAGTGAGCCATATAAATATTTTTGATTAGCTGATATCCTGGACTTCCCAGGGCATCCTGGTTGTGACTCTGACCTTTGCTCTCCCACTGGAGCCATACTGCTACAAATTTAATCTATGGCAGCAGCTGCTTTAGAATTCAACCACGTGCAAATCCTGAGGCTTTGGAGGATGACATTCAGATATTTGTGTATGTGTGTGTGTGCTTGTATATATGCAGGTATTTACACACATATATACACATACACACAGATACTATGTATAGTATATACATAGTACGTGTTGTATGTATGTACTGCAGAGTTAGAACTATAACCCAGGTTTTCTGATTTTCTTCTTCATCATGTAGCCTCTCCATATAGTATATGTACACTATACATATAGTATGTGTTGTATGTCTATGTGTGTATACATACACACACACACACACACACACACACACACTTAGAATTTCCTACATATATAGGATGAGTTTAGCATTGCTGTTAGGTTAGGGAGAAAAATGCTGAAATCTTTGTCTTTTGCCTAAGCCATGGAGGGAGGGCTTTGTACCTATTAAAATGTCATTTTTTCTGTTCAGTAAGATATCTTAAAAGTTCCACATTTATGTTTCTTACTCTAATATTCAGTGCCCAAATAAAATATTTTCTCTATTAGCGGCGCCTGGGTGGCTCAGTTGGTTAAGCGACTGCCTTCGGCTCAGGTCATGATCCTGGAGTCCTGGGATCGAGTCCCACATCAGGCTCCCTGCTCAGCAGGGAGTCTGCTTCTCCCTCTGACCCTCTCCCCCCTCATACTCTCTCTCTATCTCATTCTCTCTCTCAAATAAATAAATAAAATCTTTTAAAAAAATGGTTTTAAAATATTTTCTCTATTAAATAATCCCCTTTATTTCTATAGGGCTTTGAAATTTACAGATCTTTTTAATATTCTTTATCTGGCATAGGTAATAAATTCTTGCTGATGAATCAACAGATGAATCCCATCGACTCCACAATACAGACCTATAAGGTACGCAGAACAAGTATTAATATTAAATATAATTATTCCCATTTCACACAAGAGGAAAGTGAGAGCTATTGAGTTAAACCGTCTCGTTCAGAGTCCTACAACTAATAAATGGCACAGCCAGGACTCAGCTTCAATCTTCTGGTTCCCAAATCAGTGCACTTGCTACTACTACCTCTGATCACAGGAAAGACATTAAAAAAACTCCAGTACTGGGGTGCCTGGGTGGCTCAGTCGTTAAGTGTCTGCCTTCGGCTCTGGTCGTGATCCCGGGGTCCTGGGATCGAGCCTCACTTCGGGCTCCCTGCTCCATGGGGAAGCCTGCTTCTCCCTCTCCTACTCCCCCTGCTTGTGTTCCCTCTTTCGCTATGTCTCTCTCTGTCAAATAAATAAATAAAATCTTTAAAAAAACAAACTCCAGTACTTAGGGAGAGATCATATTACTGCAATTAATTCTCCTGCTCTCACACCAGATAACTGGTGGTTCTAATTATGGCTTACTTGTATATCTCCTCTGTATTATAACCTTAAGACTCGGGCGCCTGGGTGGCTCAGTTGGTTAAGCGACTGCCTTCGGCTCAGGTCATGATCCTGGAGTCCCGGGATCGAGTCCCACATCGGGCTCCTTGCTCGGCAGGGAGTCTGCTTCTCCCTCTGAACCTCTTCCCTCTCATGCTCTCTATCTCTCATTCTCTCTCTCTCAAATAAGTAAATAAAATCTTTAAAAAAAAAAAAACCTTAAGACTCAATTTAGTCCTAACTGTGAAATATTTCCTGCCCTAAGAAATACTGTAAGAATGGAACACAGTTATTGATCAAATCCAATATCTACCAAAGAGTACATTTGGTATGTATTAAATCTAATATCCAGATACATTAGTATACGTGCTACCTTCTTAACTAACATTTGTCTCTCATACTTCACTGAAATTACTAGTGAAACTATGACTAATAAAATTGGTTTAGAACCAAAATTCAATAAAAGCAAAGTTAATTATGTGTTTGTAAGAGAATAAGCATACAGTTAGATCAATATGCAAATTGTGACCTTCAGTGGTCTTTTCTGTCTTCTTTTAAGCCCTTAGTCTTGCAAAGATTAATTTACTACCTAGAACTTCATTTTATGAAGCCACTAGGACTTAGATTACTAGATTTTTAATTGTTTACATATCAATATGTATGTATATCTGTGTCTCAATCTTTATATCTTTGTGCAGGAACCCTGTTCTAACAAGAAACAGTGCATGAGGCAAATAAATATGTTCAGCATCATGTTAACAAAAGAAGAGACCAATTTAGAAAATTAAGTTCACATCAGCATTTTCTAGGCGCCATCGTTTGACACCATGGTTGACACGATGGGAAGTTCAAAGTTAAAGAAGACATTTTAAGAGTTTACAGTTTAGTGGAAGAAATAGTCATGTTCACAAATAACTAAAATACAACTAGTGTTTGTTTTTAAAGAGAGACACAAACAAAAGCAACAGAATGGAAAACAGATGGAGAAATTTATTCTATACTTGGGAAGGCTTCACTGAGGAAATGGCATTTGATCAGATCTTGTGTCAGATTTTCACTAGAAGAAGTAGGAAGGCAGGGCTAGGTGGGAGAAATAAGAAGAGCAGAGGCACAGAGGACATAGGACAAGTATACCTGGGGAACAGTGAGTAGGAACCTCCATCCTATTCTCCAAACATATGACAAAACGAGATCTGTCCCTGCACCTTCAAATCCTGACATTGGGTTAGTTTGCACAATGGCTGGTAGATATATTCCTGAAAGTCATTCTTATGTTGGGAACAGCTGGTCATAATTTACTTCTTCCTGGAAGTAACTGCACACCACATAACTATCTCACTAAGCCCAGTCTAAATGTGTACCAACTTACCTTCCACTTGGACTTCAAAATGTTTGTGGGTACTTTAAGATGCCTGCTTAAGAGAGGAATTGTGGTGGAAGGAAAGTCAGAATCAAAGAGACAGTGGTTTCAGCTTATTAAGGATAAATGTATTTTATTTTTGCAAATTTCACAAAAACATATGACCGTGTAAATACATTGACAGAAGCTTGTTTCATTAATGTTATGGTAAATTAACTCGCTCATGACCCTGATGTTAATTCCCTTTCTATAAATTCATGAAGTGCTTTTTCCTGAAGTGCTCTTTAAACACCTGATGTTTCTGAAGATCTTAGAGTACGCTTGTAAACAAAACCATCTGAGCCTATAGGTGATATGCAAGAATAAAGTAGGCAGTGAACTCTTAGCTGTCTGTTTGCACTCAAGCTACTAAAAGGTTTCGTCTGAACCAGTGTAGAAGACTACTTATTTATATTCTTATTAAGAATGTGCTACATATGAGAGAAAGGGGGGTGCTGTTTCTGTTGCATTTTGTTTATTCTTAGACAGTCTGAAAAGTTGAAATAGCTTGTTTAATTCCCAGATAACTTCTTTTTCTTGGCTCCCTTCCTCAGTTTAGCTTTCTTCATTATTTTCTTTTTAAACAAAGGAAAAGTTACATTTTTTTTAAGGTTAAGATTCTAAGGTCATTTTTCTTTCAATGCCAATTATGTAATACAGAATAAAGAACTTCTGTCTTTAAGGCTATCAACTAACTGAGACCCTTTGTGTTATGAAGAAATGTTGCATTTTGGAAGAAACAAATTATTTTTGTGAACTTCCTGCTCGCTGACCAACACAGGCTTCCAACTAGAGTCCATTTAGGCCTCTTGTAGGGCTCTTCTCTATCCTTCTGTCTGTAGCCATCAAATGACTTATGCAAAGTCATCTGGGACAGTTAACATTGAAAAGAAATGAAAAGGAATTCACTAATTTCATAAACATTGATTGAACACTTATTTGAGGTAGGTGCTGTAGTTTCTGGAAATGCAGATATGAAGAAGGCAGTCTCTGCTATCAAGAAACTTAGACTCTATTAAATAGATAAACACAGTATTATAAGAGAAATCCTATTGAGAAAAGTGCAAAGCATGTAATAACTTTCCTTGCCTGGTGGCGATAGGGAAGGCTTCAACTGTGGTGGTATCATCAAAGCTGGGTCTGAAATGCTCCATGGGAGTTTGCAAAAACTATAGATAAGGCATTGTAGGTAAGAAATTCTAGGTAGGAGGAAGAACATGTGCTAAGACCCCTTTCCTGGAAAAGTGCCCCAGAAAGTGAGAAATGTGGCATAACAGGAACATGTGGTGTATTTGGGGGAATAGCTGGAGATACAATGGGGAAGTTATATTGATGCTGACTATAACTAAGAAGGTTCGAATTGATTGTGTGAAATAATACAGCGTGAAAGGCAGAGAAAATATAAACTTGAAGATTATTTTTAAAGATTTGCTTGCACACGATCCATTCAGTTCTGATCCTCAGAACTAATATTTAGTCACTTAAACAATGTAAACTTTACATGATGCTTCTGGATTAAAACAAATAATTTCAGGGGCGCCTGGGTGGCTCAGTCATTTGGGCATCTGCCTTTGGCTCCAGTTGTAATCTTGGGGTCATGGCTCCCTGCTCAGTGGGGAGTCTGCTTCTCCCTCTCCCTCCCGCTGCTCCTCCCTCCGCTGGTGCTTTCTCTCTCTCAAATAAAAAGCAAAGCAAAACAAAACAAATAATTTCATTGCATGCTTTGAGATTATCTGTAGTTATTACAATGTGAAACATATTGGCTGTAGCCTTTATAGACCCAAGAGAAAAAACACAACATTCTCATGTCTTCCTTTAGGTGAGAAGAGTAATTATGATTGTTACAGTAACAGGGAGCAAGCAGGGAGGTTTTGAAAAGGCAGTATATTTTGTTAAGGCAAAAAAATCTCACCCAATGACTTAATTCAAGTTCTCTATTAGATTGGATGCCATTTATTGATAGATCCAGTGAAATTGTACTTTAGCTTAGATAAAGGGTTGTTGTTGTTTTTTTTTTAACCAGACAAATACTTATAAGGAGGTACAAATTACTAGTCTGAGAATTCTTTTTTTTTTTTTAAAGATTTTTATTTATTTGTTAGAGAGAGAGAGCACAAGCAGGGGGAGCTCCAGGCAGAGGGAGAAGCATGCTCCCCGCTGAGCAAGGAGCCCAATGGCAGGACTCAATCCCAGGACTCTGAGATCATGAACTGAGCTGAAGGCAGGGGTTTAACTGACTGAGCCGCCCAGGTGTCCCTAGTCTGAGAATTCTTAAACTGGTCCTGTTTTCTCCCAAGCTGCGTAGTGAATATGCAACATGGAGAGTAAAATGAGTAAAAGACACTAAAATAGTTTTTACTAAGTACTGTAAGGGGTTACTAATTATCAGTAAGTGGGAAATGGATCAGTAGCCTTTCTGTATTCATGAAAACTCTGAAAGTTGTGAAACAAAAATGTCATTGCTTTTCTCTTATTAAAAGAAAATAAACATTTACACCGAACCTCACGTTTTCCTTAAGCCAATTCTTTTTTTTTTTTTTTTGGTTTCAAGTTTTTATTTAAATCCTAGTTAGTTAACATATAGGGTAATATTGGTTTCAGGAGTAGAATTTAGTGATTTAGAACTTACATATAACACCCGGTGCTCATCCCAACAAGTGCCCTCCTTAATACCCATCACGCATTTAGCCCATCACCCACCCACCTCCTCCATCAACCCTCAGTTTGTTCTCTATAGTTAAGAGTCTTCCTTAAGCCTATTAAAATAAACTTGTAAGAATTTTAGCTGTCACCTTTTATCACCAGTCTTATTAGGCATAAAAGTACTTGTCTAAATAGTATTCCTGACTGCTTATTCTGGGCATACTTGGTGCTATGGAGGGTTCCTTAAACTATACTCAAATAAAAATTAACTAATAAACACTAGAAAACAAGTCACAAGATGATCCATGATTATGTGCCAAAGATGGGGACAGACATATGTGGTAGGATCCACAGGATGATTCCCAAAGATGAGTGTTAATATTATTTACATAAGTGACATATTTTACATAAATGATATCAAAAGGTGTATGTCATTCTGTAATTTGTTTTTTGACTCAGCAGTATGTCTTAGAGATCTTTCCATGTTAATGCATAAAAATATTTATGTTAATCCAAAGTTGCATAGTACTTCTGGATATGTATATATCATAGTCTGTTTAGCTATCCTCCTATGTTGGTTAGCATTTAGATCATTTCTAATATGTAAATGAACTTGAATAGGTCTGGAGCATCCAGTGGGTGGAAATAAATTTTACCTTTATCTGTTATATTTATTATTTTTATTATTTTTTAAGATTTTATTTATTTATTTGTCAAAGAGAGAGAGAGCATGAGCAGGGGGAGTGGCAGGCAGTGGGAGAAGCAGTCTCCCCCCTGAGCAAGGAGCCCAATGCAGGACTTGATCCCAGGACCCTGGTTTCATGACCCGAGCTGAACAGGTGCTTAACTGACTGAGCCACCCAGGTGTCCCTATCTGTTATGTTTAATTTTTAAAATAAGGAGGATATATTAACGTACTATTTGTAAAATTAAACTTTTAAAATTTTTTGAAAAGATTTATTTATTTGTTTTTATTTATTTATTTCAAGAGAGGGAGAGAGAGAATGAGAGCACATGAGTGCAGGGAAGGGCAGAGAGAGAGGCAGACAGAATCTCAAGCAGACTCCCTGATGAATGTGGAGCTAGTTGTGGGGATCAATCCCAGGACCCTGAGATCATGACCTGAGCCAAAATCAAGAGTCGGAAGCTTAAACTAACTGAGCCACCCAGGCGCCCCTAAAATTTTAAAGTTTTAATAACATTTTTGGGGGGGCAACCGTTTAATATTTGCCCCCACACCCATCATCCCTATGACATGCTGGTCTACTGGCCCTACCTCTGATATGTATAGCCAATCAGCCAGCTTGGAGGGGTGTCTCAGCTTTCCACTGGGCACTGGTATGCACTGGAATTGAAGCTATCCCTAAATTCTAGTCCCTTCTCCTGAAGCTTTGATTCCCATGCCTCCTTGCTGTCAGCCTCTGCTGCCTCCACAAACAGAAGAGGCGATATGTATTTCAATTCTCAATGTGGTTGGTTTTCTGAGAAGTAAATCTTGGTTTAATACTGTCATAAGGTTATTTTATTTTAAGATTTATTTATTTATTTGAGAGAGAGAGAGAAAGAGAGTACATGCAAGCTGGGGGGAAGGGCAGAGGGAGAGGGAGAGAGAGAGAGAATCTCCAGCAGATTCCCTGCTGAGCCCAGCACCTGATGCAGGGCTCTATCTCACAACCCTGAGATCACGACCAGAGCAGAAATCAAGATTCCCATGCTAAACCCACTGAGCCACCCATGTGCCCTTGTCATATTGTTATTTTAGGTTGAGCTTTCTATTTCATCTCCTTTAAAAAAAAAAAACTAAACTAAAAGGTAGTTCTTGTTTTATAAATTTTTAAGTTTTCTTTTTTAATTTTAATTTTATTTTTAAAGATTTTACCTATTTATTTGACAGAGAGAGACACAGCGAAAGAGGGAACACAAGCAGGGGGAGCGGGAGAAGGAGAATCAGGCTTCCCGCGGAGCAGGGAGTCCGATGCGGAGCTGGATCCCAGCACCCTGGGATCATGACCTGAGCTGAAGGCAGACGCTTAACGACTGAGCCACCCAGATGCCCCAATAAATTTTTTCATTTTCAACATAAATTTTATCTTTGATGCTTTTCATTTAGAAAATTTTGGTCTTTATTCTGTGTGGGCACCTGGCTGGCTCAGTCAGTAGAGTATGTGACTCTTGATCTCAGGGTTGTGTTTGAGCCCCACGTTGGGTGTAGAGATTTCTTAAAAATAAAATCTTTAAAAAAAATAAAGTATTCTATGAATTTGATTTAGTATAAGTCTATGTTTAATAGCATACTAAGGAAAAAACATTACCAACACTATAAATGCTAAATATTAGAATTGCAATTAAATCTTTTGGGATTTTTTTTTTTTTACACTGTATTTTCAAAGTCGTCTATTTTCTTGTGAGGTAAAGATACAAAGAAACTGAAAGTAGTCACTCAAACAAATTAAGCACATAAAAATGTCTCCGGGTTTGTCTGAGATTTTTTTTTCAGAAAAAAAATTGTAATTCTGTTGTAATCTTTGTTAAAAAGAAACAACAGTCAGTTCCTTTCATCTCCACTTCACTTTAGTAAGTTGAGATTAGCTAATAAAATTTGGAGTATTTTTCCAAGTACAAGATAAAATACTTGGTGTCTATAAATGGGATTTTAGAACAATGCCATTTAAACATTGACTTGTAGATTGTGATGAGCACTGAGTGATGTATGGAAGTGTTGAATCATTATATTGCACACCTGAAACTAATATCACACTGTATGTTAACTAACTGGAATTAAATAAAAACTTAAAAAAATGAAAAATAAAAGTAAAAATTGCCTTTAGAGGATTTCTAAAAACTCAATTCTATTTACACAATAAATATTTGTATATTTGAGGCAGAAGTTTAGCAGATGATTTTTTTAAAGGAATTTATTTAAGAGGATAATTTCCGCCGCTCTTGCAGTTTTAAGAGTTGTTTTGGAAATGCCCAAGTCACCCTACAGTGATAGAATATCATAAACATTGCTAAAGGTCAAGCTGTAGTAATCCTGACAGTTTACTCCAGAGCTCTGCATTTGGTGTCTTTATCCATAATGAGAGCGCATTGTGAAAGACTTTTGGTATTTGAAAAATATCCCCCTCCAATTTATGGTTGTGGGAGCTTGAAGGAAATGCATTTATAACTTTTACATTTCTTAGCAGGATAAATTTCATCTCTTGCCTTCTCATTGTGTTTATAGATGAAATAAAGAAGCAGGTAGAAAGGAGGGTACATGCATTAACTAACCTAGCAGAGAAATACATGGTCATTGAAATCTAAAAGACAGGGAGGTTTCGATCTTTGGGCTCACCTATAATTTGTGCACCATAAATGTAGAAGGCAGTCAGCGGGGACTTTTTAATGACAGTGCTGTCTATAACAGTATCATCAAGCACGACATTGGCATAAATCATTGGCACTTTGCAAAGTGTCACTTCTGTCAACCTTCTAGTGATGTGATCTTTAGTCTTTCAAATCCATAGACTGGCATTTGGATCAGCTAAGCATCTTACATCCTGTCTTGCATATTAAAGCTGTTTCAGCCAATATTGAAATGCTGAAGTAATGCTTGTTCTAAAATATTTGTAAGCAACTGACCTAATAACGAAGCTTTGCTCTTGGTGCAGCTTGCAGAGTTTCCTGTTTGCAAATGCAAATGAAGCTGTTACCCATTTTAGGAAGTTCCCAGGAAAAAAAGATAATGAAGTAGTGGTGATTTTTATATCACTTCAAAGGACTTTTATTAATAAAGCTTTTATTTTAAGTTCAAAGGCGGCTTTACTTTTGATTTAAGTTTACATTATCAAAGAAACGGCTTGTTAAAGTGGTTGATGTGCAGTTGGATGAATTTTATAAAAACAATAATAATAACATTGATAAATGTAATAAATTACCCTTGCCTAGATGAAATAAAATTAATCCACATCTGTACATAATAAGAGGGAAAATTTGTATGCCCTACTCCAGCGTAATTTGAATGAATGCTTGTAGTCAACAGGATCGCTATTTGCATCTATGGAGCTCAAGTCCTATAGAACTTGCGCTGATGTTTAGGGATAATGAAGTGAAACTGAAAAATATCTTGAGAGGCATAAAGCTCATTCATACCTCCTTATTAAGTTTTCATCATCATTTTCTCCCTAACTTTATGTTCTGAGTACAAAGTATTGAGAAGACTGAATCTTGGGTAGTAAAACTTTAGTAATACTACATCAGCTCATGGCTTGGGTTTGCCACATCACTGTTATTTCATTTTAAATTCTTTCAGATATAAGTATTTATCACCTCAGGAAGAGACCTTAGGAACTGTAAAACCTGCTCCCTGTCTTGCCAGAGGTTATGTTCTTTTCACCACCATTACTTCTCACTCACTGGTTTTGCACTCCAGGAATCTAAGAGCCATTCAAGCCTCTGTGATGAGTTTACATGTCTCAGTGTCCTTGGAACAGTCAAATCCCCCTTTGTCCAGCTCCCCAAGATCCCAAGGCGAGCAGAGAAAAGGTCCTATATGAAACCTCCAGGGAGGCTGCATACAAGAGCTGTAATGTAAGATCTGCTATTTCAACCCAAAATAACAGAGCTTCCAAACTTCTCCAGATTCTCAGAGTGTTGCTAAGACAGCCGGAATCCAGTTGACCCAGTAACACGAGAAAAACCTAGAATGAGAGGCTGTGGCATTCCCTGGGCTCCACCGAATTTCTAGAGGACCTTTGCAATAAATATACCTTCAAGATGCTACAAGACTCTTAGAAAGACAAGACATGGTCTCAAAAGCTACTAACTGTTTCTGTTTTTCTACCTGCCTATTTGTGGCATCTTCCCACTTGAGTCTTGGCTGCCTGCCTCTAGAGGGGCTGACTGATCACTAGGAGAAGCTACAAAATGTTGGTTCCTCTGCTTGTAACTTTTGTTTGTTTTCTTAAAATGTGTAGACCTATAGCTTTGTTCAGAGCAAATCCTGGCTTTAAAGGAAACAATCAAACCACTCTTTTCCAAAGCTAAGTTTGGCAGAATAGTTTTTTTGGACAAGGCACTAGGCTCCCAATTTTAGCTTCTACTCTGTCAGGAACCCTGTGCATAATTAAAATGGAGAGAAGGTCTAGCAACAGAAAATAGTGCTGCGAGCAAAACAGACCCTTGGTCTTCCCCCGGCCCCATGACTGACCTTCTTTGAGCTCTCATACAAACAGCTCTGTTTCAACCTGCCAGTTAGAAACTGGGAATGATTATTCATTTATTGCGGAAGGTGCTTATAAAAGAGTGTTCTAAAAACTCCAAGTAAAAACATCCTCAACAATCCTCTGCTTTTGCCCAGGCGTAATTGTGCATCAAACTAGAAATAGTTCTGCGGAGGTGGCTTACTGTGTAGACCTGATCGCCCCAGATTCATCCCCACCCTTTCCCTTTGGCCGGCATTACAGGAGGGCAGACGTCTGCATTGACTTCAAAAAAAAAAAAAAAAAAAAAGAAACGCAGGCTGCATTTCTCTGGCTTCTGAACAGAAGTGGGAGGCCGAACGGGCAAGAGGAAGGAAGAAGCCACTGTATTTCTCTCTTCCCCTCTGCCTCTGGCAGCGATTCTCTCCCGCTGTGGTTCTAGTTGCTGGGAGGTGACCCCATCCCCAGGCTCCAGTAACCGCCTTCTCCCTTGGCCTTCTAGGTTAGGGGTGGTGATGCAGCGGCTTCCTGCTTCTGCCTCTCTCAGGCTCCTCACTGTTCTCCAGCTTGTGTTTAGCTCTTTTATCCCCGGGGCTACCAATTTCCTCTGTTTCAAAGACTTAGTAGCTTGTTGGCCTGAGTAAACTCCAATTTACATAGCTGTAATATTAAGAATAATAATTTTACCTTATTCTTTCTCAAAAGGAGATAAGGAAGGAGACAAGATACGGAAAGGAAGGAAGGAGGGAGGGAGGGAGGGAGAAAAGGAAGGGGGAAAGGGCTTGCCTTCAGGGTGAGTTTCTTTTTGACCTTTTCCCCTTGCCCGCCTTGCTTAAAACCATGGGGTGGCCTGTTTATGAGTCATATCCTTTCAGGATGAGACCAAGACAGAGATCTAGGTAGGCTGGGGGTGGGGGGTGGGGATGGGGAGGAGTTCAAGAATCACAAATAGAAGGATCCTAGGTGAAGCCAGGTTACTCTGGACCTGGGGCCCCTCTGACTTGCAGCTAGATTCAGGCTCCTCCCTGATGGCTCCATATGTTCATCCCCTTATTTCTTTTCCATCCCTCTGCCCACTCACCCCTCCAAACTTTTCACTGCCCTTACTACATTCTTTTAAATAAAGCTTTACTTTGAGAATAGTTCAGATTTATAGAAAAATTGCAAAGGTGGTACAGAGTTCCCAAGTATCCCACATCCAGCTTCCCCCGCTATTAGCATTTTACATTAACATGGTACATTTGTCACAGTTAATGAATGGACATTGGTAGATTATTATTAACTAAAGTCCCTACTTTATTCAGATTTTCTTAGTTTTCCCATAATATCCTTTTGCTGTTCAGGATTCCATCCAGGATACCATATTACGTTTGTCATTCTCCTCCTTAGACTCTTCTTGGCTGGACAAGTTTCTCGGACTTTCCTTGTTTTTCTTTGTTTCTGATGATCTTGACAGTTTGGAGGAGTACTTGTGGGACATTTTGTAGAATGTCCCTCAGTTAGGATTAGTCTGATATTTTTCTCATGTTAGACTGGGGTTATGTGGTTCTCAGGGAAGATCATAGAGGTAAAGTACTATTTTCATCACATTATATCAAGGGTACATACTGTCAACGTGACTTACCACTGTTGATGAGAGCCTTCGTTTCCTGGCTGAGGTAGCATTCGTCAGGTTTCTCTGCTGTAAAGTTACTCTCTTTTTCCCCTTTCTGTAGTGTATTTCCTGGAAGTAAAGTCATCGTGTGCAGTCCACACTTAAGGAGTAGGGAGTTATCCTTCTTTGAGGGTGGAGTATTTATATAAACTATTGGGAATTCTTCTAATCAAAAGATGTGCCTATTCTCCTTTATTTAATCATTGATTTATATTAGTATGGACTCATGGATATTTATTTTATTTTGGGGGTTATAATCCAATACTACTTTATTTACTTTGTTACTCAAATTGTTCTAGCTTTGGTTACTGGGGACTCTCAGTTGGTTCCTGTGGCCCTTTGGCATAGCTAATCATTGTAGGCTTTTTTGAGCACTTCCTTATCCCCGCTCATCTTGTATATTTCCTGACCCAGTCCTAGAATCAGCCATTTCTCCAAGGGGCCCTGGTTCCTTTTATTTGAGAAGGCCTTTCCCCCTTCCTTTTCTCCCCCCTCCCTCCCTCCTTCCTTCCGTTCCATATCTTGTCTCCTTCCTTATCTCCTTTTGAGAAAGAATAAGGTAAAATTTTATTTGAGAAACCAAGATCTGGGCTCTGGGTATGCTTATTGCAACCTCGATGTCTCCACTCTTACTTCTGCCCATTCGCATGGTTAACTAGTAATTCTTCAACACAAAGCTCCAGGTTTCTTTCACTCCTGAGGGTAATTTGCACAGCAATAGAGTTCAGGATGAAAAAGCAGAAAAAGTGGGTGTTTAGGTCTAGGTTGGGTCACTTCTGGAAACTTCATAAATTAGGAGATTAGATCAAATGATCTGAAAAATCACATCCAGTGCCAAGGTTCTAAGATATCTTTTTTTTTTAATTTATTTATTAGAGAGAGAGAGAATGAGAGATAGCACGAGAGGGAAGAGGGTCAGAGGGAGAAGCAGACTCCCTGCTGAGCAGGGAGCCCAATGTGGGACTCGATCCTGGGACTCCAAGATCATGACCTGAGCCGAAGGCAGTCGCCCAACCAACTGAGCCACCCAGGCGCCCCAAGGTTCTAAGATATCTTATTTTAATGGTTTGAGGTAAGAGGACATTCCGTTGGTTTTCCAGGTGGCACGAGATGAGTGAGATGGGAGTGTGCATGGAGACAGGGAATGTGCTAGTCTGTCTGGAGTGGAGAGCTCTTACAAGCAAAGTGCTGGGAGATGTTGGCAAAGAAGATTGGAACGCCTGTGTACAGGGGCCCTGAAATGCCAGGCTACAGTCTATAGGCTGTGGTGGTCATTTTATTTAAGAAGCTAGGTTTATATGTATAATGATTTGTAATATACATAAGGTAAAGGTTATTCAGTGTGAGGTTGGCCCCACAGGGGCAGGGAGATATTAATGATTTGCCATGCAAATTACTAGGACTCATGGCTGGGTGTGCCAATTCCTTTTCTGTTCTTTAGTCATTACATATTAATCATTCTCTTTATTACCTCATGGACATGGATATTCAAGTAAATTAGGGGAGCATTTAAATATATTGTATGAAAGTAAGCCTGAAATGGACTGTACAGACTCATTTTCTTTCATAACATTCTGTTCCTATTAGATTTCAAGCAATGCTAGGAAGCCCTAGAGGAAGTAGGAAAGTGGTATATGTAACCCAATTGTCTCACTGGATGATTGTATGTGTACATATA
The DNA here is from genome assembly GCF_003265705.2 of Callorhinus ursinus. Classification (NCBI taxonomy): domain Eukaryota; kingdom Metazoa; phylum Chordata; class Mammalia; order Carnivora; family Otariidae; genus Callorhinus; species Callorhinus ursinus. The sequence continues at coordinate 42,676,478 of NW_027397074.1, read as the reverse complement.
ATCTCATTGTCTGAGGCTAGAAGATTATGGGAGAGTGAGAACAATTTTGAAGCCTTGGGCGGGAAATATTAATAGATCTTAGTCTTTAAACTGACATAATAAATATTGTCCCACTTACCTTTTCCTTCTGAGTTTGTGTTACTTCTTAATTCCCCCATCCCTTTGTACCCTGAACTTTGATATTTATATGTATGTAAATATTCATATATATATATATTTCCCCTCATCTCCCTTATGATTTATCCTTCTGTATCTGAGTTTGGATTAGGTGGTTAACCTATTTAATGGGGTAATCACTCTCTGAAAGGAAAATAATTTACACAGAAGCAGTTTACCTTACCCCAAACCTCCACTGAATTGATAACCTTGAAGAGGGAACTCTAACCCTCACTTTTTAATTTTTTTTTAGCATTTTATGACCTCATCTTCCCTTTCTTTTCTTAGCTCCATAATTAACTACTTTCATCTAACCTTTAATCTGAATGTTTATAATGACCTTCTGCAAGTGATAGTTGTTCAGATAACAGCGGATAATGATTTTCCCTAAGAGGACCAAGTCTTAGGTTTTTGATCCATTCTATAATTCTTGCTTATTGAGATGTGGATACTTAGATGTTTCCCTCAATACCATTTAGAGGACAAAAACATTTTAATGAGGTTAGTCTCATTTATCAAATATTTTAAGAGCATATCACAGTGGGGTCAAAAAACCACAAAAAAACACCTCATTCTGCCTGTATTGTATCTCACATAAAAACAAATCAGATTGGGATGCCTGGGTGGCTCAGTCGGTTAAGCATCTGCCTTTGGCTCAGGTCATGATCCCAGGATCCTGGGATCAAGCCCCACATTAGGCTCCTTGCTCCGTGGGGAGTTTGCTTCTCCCTCTCCCTCTGCCTCTCGCCCTGCTTGTGTTCTCTCTCTCTCAAATGAATAAATAAAATCTTAAAAAAAAAAAACCCAACAAATCAGATTAAAACCAAGGGGGAGAAGTAATGTCCTGAAGGCAAACCAGAGCACCAAAGGACTTGGCTGCCAAAATTACAGGGAAGCAGAGGTGACTTCTGAGAGAAGAAAAAAGGATTTTGGAAGAACAAGAGTGATGGATCATTCTGACTTGAGGGTTGGTTGCCCCTTCCTTCCTTTGCTGGAAAATGTCACGAAGTTTACAAAAATGAAAACTGAATATTTAGGCGGGAAGACTTTTTGGAGGTTCAAAGTGGTGAGGGGAGAAGGAGAAAGTCAAGTCCACCAAGCCCAGTGATGAATTTAAAGTGTGTCAGGTCAGGAAGACAAACGGAGGATTCCTAAAGGTAGATCACTCATTATTTATGCTCCTTGTTGATATAGGTATATTTTAATGCAGTTTTTATTTAATAATTATGAGTACCCCCATTTTTTACAGATGGGGAATAAGTACCATTTAGCCTTTTATAGGTCAGTTAGTAGGAGAATAGGAAACCGACAGACTGATTCTTAAATTTGTCTGCAAAATGACTAAACTTCCCTTCAGTTGATGGTTTCCTGTTGTTATTTTCATGATTGTTTCTACTCGCTCAACAAACTATTGGGGAGATGGCATTTTAAGTGGGTGTATGATGTGGCTGGAAAGAGCTATGCATTTTCATCACTTCCCACCTTCATAAGCATCACAATGTAAGTCTTTGCCAGATGCAAACGGAAAGGAAGGAGCCACGGGGACATTCTCCGGCTGTCCTTGGACAATGCTGACAGGACACATCAGCCACTCAGCACTTTTCCAAGTAGCAGCTGATGCCCTGCTACTCAACTTTAACCTGGGGGAAGGAGGTCAACGTAGGAAAGAAAAGCATGTCAGGGATCATGCTGGTGGTCTGCTGGGGAAGACCGTGGTCTGCTGGGATGGCCGTCTTCTTAGATTTCCTTCAGCTCACTGTCAGCACCCTCTTTGGGGACAGTAACGCAAGTGCTTATCTGACAAGGAATGAATTACGTGTGGATTCATCACTGCAAGCTAAGAAGGAAAATAATTTTTATCTCAGAGTATTGGAAGAAATCATGGTAATTAACATGTTTGAGGATTTACTCTTAGAACCATGCTTAGTGTCTTACAATAAATTGTCTCATTTAATTCTCAAAATAATCAGAGCCACACTTCATTTGTCTCCCAAGATTAGCTTTTTCCTTTAGTGGACATTGTGATTAAAATACTACTTATTTAAAGTTACATTTTTGTCTCTGACCTATATTTTATAATAATTGTAACACATTATAAAATATTCTGTCTCTGACCTGAGTTTCATTTAAGTTCAAATATGCTTTATTTTTCGGCACAGTTCCTCTTACCCCATTGTTTATTATCATGAATTATGAAGACAGAAAATGCCTATTCTGGTCTCTGCCTCTTGCACCCTTGGAACTGTGTATGTGTGGTTGGTAGGACTTCAGAGCTACACAAATGCAGCTCACTTCCATAGCCTCATCATTAGTCCAGACACACCTAACCGAGTGTTGAAGACCTGTATGTTGAAGACATGTATGTCCACACCCTAATTCAGGGAACCTGTGACTCTTACCCTATATAGAAAAAGAGACTTTGTAGATGTGATTAAATTAAGGGTTTTGAGGGGCACCTGGGTGCCTCAGTCATCAAGCATCTGCCTTCGGCTCAGGTCATGATCCCGGAGTTCTGGGATTGAGTCCCACATCGGGCTCCCTGCTCAGAGGGAAGCCTGCTTCTCCCTCTTCCACTCCCCCTGCTTGTGTTCCCTCTCTCACTGTCTCTCTCTCTGTCAAATAAATAAATAAAACTTTTAAAAAAAATTAAGGGTTTTGAGATGAGGAGCCCATTATAATCACAGTGGTCCTTCAGATGGATGCAGGAAACAGAGAGAGAAGGTAGGGCGGGGAGAAGGCCATGTGGCGATGACAGAAGCACAGGCTAGAGTGATTTGCTCGGAAGATGGAGAAAGGAACCACAACCCAAGGAATACAAGTGACCTCCAAAAGCTGAAAAATCAAGGAAACGGATTCTTCCTCAGAGTCTCCAAAAGGAGCCAGCCTGGCTGACACCTTGACTTTAGCCCAGTGAAACTGATTTAAGATTTAAGACCTCCAGACTTGTAAGAGAGTAAATGTGTATTGTTTTATGTGACTTCATTTGTGGTAATTTGTTATAGCGGCAGTAGGAAACTAATACATGCAGTGAGCGTAAAGTGTAAGGCTGTGAGACAGCAATTATATGGAGCAGCTGTAGAAATTGATGTGCACACAGTGCAGAGCAGAGGACACCACAGTCCTGAGGGCTCAAGATTAGATGTCATTGGGCAGCACCCGCTACGGGACTTCTTGTCCTCACCCTCCCTTACCACTGCGGGCACGTCGCAGTCTTCCCTGAAGTGCACACACAGGAACAAAACAGCTTTCCTCTGGGTGGTTAGTTTTCATTCTCAGAACAAGAATTATTTTACATTGTTTTCAAGGGGGGTCTTGGAACGAAAAAAATATCTTTGATTTAATCTCAGTGGCTCTCATAGCCCGCTTTGTCTTCACTTGTTGCGTTCTGAGGGATTCATTCAAAATAGAGAGCTGGGGTGCCAAGGGTAAGCTTTAGAAAGGAAGACCTCTTTATTTGTCTTTTGTTAGCTTAGTGTAGTAAAAGTAATTAATTTGGTTACCCTTGGTGCATTTTTACGAGTGAAACTTTGGAGTGCTTGATATTTAATACTATCTGCAAGTTTTGCAATCAGGAGCTGCATAAAAGGCTGTGGTAAATTCTATGGTTAATCAAAGAAGGATCCCAGGCATTGTGGTACAAGGAGAGTGATAATCTCAAATAGATTTTATTTCAAAAATTTTTATTTTATTTTTATTTTTTAAGTAATCTCTATCCCCAACATGGGGCTTGAACTCACGACCCCAAGATCACACGCTCTACTCACTGAGCCAGCCAGGTGCCCCTCAATTAGAAGCAGCATCTCAAGAAATACATTAAAATGATAGAGGAAAAAGAGGCATTTCTGTGGACATGGGGCAAGATCTTACCACCCTGAGATCATGACTGGAGCCGAAATCAAGAGTTGGCCAGTTAACAGACTGAGTCACCCAGGTGCCCCTCAACTACCAAAATTTAAGGAGCATTTTGTTGCTAGGATCAACCATAATAGGCAGTTAGGAAATAGAATGTTCTGGTTATTACAATATTCATATGATTGAGAGTAGCTCTACATAAACAATTGATTTTCGAAGAATATAATAGATTAAAATTCAGTTAATACTGAAGCTAAATTGTACATAATTTATTCAAACTCCAGTGATTTGGATTTTATACAGGATTATGTTATGCACCTGAAGTATCACTGAGGTGTAGAGATACAGAACAAAGGGTCTGTCTTTACATTTTGGCCCCTCACCACCACTAGTAGCAAATTTAGTGCCTGTTGGCCCTGAAGAATCCTAAATGGTGAAAAGTATTTCCTTATTGTCATTGTTATAAATTTAAATCAATGTAGTTACCTTTCCTCAGAGAAGGGTATATGTGGGTTATAGAAAATTCTGGAAGAAAAGAACAGTTGGAATAAAATGATTAGCCTTTTCAGAGTTTGTGTATGACTTCTCCTCCCATTTCATTCCCCACAGAGGGTTGAAATGGTATAGTTGAGCTAAGGGAATACCCTTGTAAATTTTCACTAGCGTCTTAATTTGAAATTGCAGCTTGAGAAGACTAATATTCACACTGCTTTTAAGAAATGTTCTGTGCCTACACATACTCAGTTAAATGCCTGTATTTAGGCCAAATCACTTCATTGTGGTTATATTCCTGGAAGTGCTCTCATTCCCTTGACTGGCATTTCCAAGAATAATGTTACAGCTCTGGCCAGTCAGAGAAAAACAAACGGAAATGGTAAAAGTATTTCTACTAATTGCAATAAACAGTTAAAGAAAACATAAGGAAAGTGAATGACAAATGCTCACGCAGAAAGTGAACCGCTAAATGCGTTTCTTTTGGACAGTTATTCCTCCTAAAAGCATAATTTAGTATCCTTCAGTCACCAATCATTGAGTCATCGAGTGTTGGAAACTAAAAATTTGCAGGCATGAAATTGCACTGAGTCAATCTCTTCAGGAAATATAAAATGGGAAACATGAGGATAAGTAGTACATATTAGATACAGGAAATATTAGAAAGTAAACTATCTAGGCAAAATTCTCTGTCACTTTTTATTATCTCCTGAATGGAAGGGATTGTTTCTGGGTATACTATTTAGACAAAACAAAACAAGACTTGCATTTTAAAAAATCGTCTTTATGTTTTTCTTCTTTGGTAGTGTTATTTTTTTAAGTAGCTTGATCTGGTGGTAAAAAATAGTATAGCTATCACTATCATTGAAGATTTCAAGGCAGAAAATGTTGTTGCTGTGAAAATCCTGTCAATTCTGAAACCTGTGTGTACAGAGAAAGTTAGCCATATGTAGGATCATTTTGGGAGGTGGAGACCATGCATGACCTCTAACATTAGACCCATTAAAAAGTCTGAGTATTTTTGAGAGGTGTTCCTGTAACAGTCCCCTATAATAATTCTTATCTTCTATCATTTGAATGAGGTTTAAAAAAATAGTTATTTAGAAAACCAGCCAGGTGAAGTGAATTTTGATTCTTTTTGTAAACGATTTTTTAAAAAGATTTTTATTTATTTATTTGAGAGAGAGAGAGAGAGTGAGAGAGCGCACAAGCAGGGGGAGCAGTAGAGGGAGAGGGAGAAGCAGACTCCCCTGCTGAGCAGGGAGCCCCATGTGGGGCTCGGTCCCAGGACCCTGGGATCATGACCTGAGCCAAAGGCAGACAACTTAACCGACTGAGCCACCCAGGCACCCCAGTAAATGATATTTTAATACACACATGCAGTATCTGATATACTTGAACTTGTGATCTCAAATGCTGAAATGGTAGGTCTCTTTATGGAGCTCATTTGGTGTTGTCTTTTCAGACGGTATCACTGGTAATTGAGTCATTCTTTAGTAAGACAGGCAGATTTAAAAATGTGATTTTTATCTCTGTCTTTCAGCTCATTGCTAATTTTAAGGATAAATATACAGTAGTCTAATTTTACACATTTTTCAACAGTATTGGGATGATCAAAGTAACAGCTGTTACAGAAAGTTTCTTTGGGGACTTGAGTGATTTAAAATAATGTACCTAAAATACCAGCTTTCCCACTTAGTTTCCCTCGGTTATGATCCTCCGGGCAGGCTCCACATCCGTCTTTCAGAGAGAAAAAACAAGTTGATGTTTTTATATGCCCTTTTAGCTCTGACTAACAATTACATTTATATTTTAAGAGAGCTGATGAGAAAAAATATTGTTCATGTTCACCATTGAGTTTTAAGAAAACTTAAAATTAATGTCATGTTTCTCCCCCCTGTTAAAACAAACCTCTGAGATTTCACCCTCAGGCTTTGACAGTTAACAATTAACAAGGGTTTGAAGAATGCTCTTACCACCATTTCCCCTGGAGAACTTTGTAAGCTTTGCATGTAAATGCAAACAAAAATTTTAAGGCTTTTGATCTTGGGGATTTGATGAAATCTCCAAATCTCCAGAGCAAATTTAAGGATTACAGGCTACAACAAGTACACATATGAAAGCATGACAAATTAACAGTAAATATGTAGTATTGATCCCAAAACAGGAATATGATGGATTTATTTCTTATGACGACATTCTAGTCTGAGTCACTAAAAAAATAAATGTCACTGGGATGGGTGGGAGTGGGAGGAAGATGGCAAAAGTCTGTCTATTGACCGTATTCATATTCATTTATATGCAAAAGAAAGAACACAGCTCACTCAAAGGTTTCATTTACTTTAATCCTTTTTCTTTCTTTCTTTCTTTTTTTTTTTTCAAACTTGTTCTAAGCAGAGTGAAATTCAATTCTGATCAAGACCTGGGTCACCAGGGAGCTGATATCCCAAAGGCCTTTTTGTTTCCCTTGTGTCAAGATCTGAGTGAGCTGGTATTTAGCTGTGGGAGCAGAGGAAGCCTCTTGCTAAGCAGGACAATGACTGGGGCCTGTGGAATTACCATAGCTCCACATAGTCATTGTCATTCTGAGAGGTGATCTATGCTTTCCCTCTCCCACTTGGTAGCAGTGGTAGCAAGTTGACCTGGTCATCCCAGGTTCAAGTGTCATTGATTGGCTGATGATGGACAAGGCAGGACATGAATCTACTTGACATTTCACTCAACAAGCATCTTAGATGTATTATCTAAATCAGTCTTTCTTTTTCCTTTACTTTGCTCACAGTTTAGCAACAGTAGCATGCAGGGACATATCACCTTGTTTGCATCTGGTAGCAACTCTAGGAAGAAAAAAAGGTCTCCCACAATCTTGTGTAGACATTTCACATTCCACAACTATTAGAGAAGTTGATTGAACCATAGCAGGTGCTAAAATGATCACAAATGGTTGTAGCTGTCTCTAAAGAAGAGGAACAGAAAATGAACCCGATTCTATTTTTTTTTATGCTAGTGGATATCATTGCTTTCTTTCCTTGCATGTTTTAAATACAGAGGAAAATGAAATTGAGTGAAGTGATAGTTTCTCCTTGGAGTTCCCCATGGAATTTATACAAATCTGCATATGTGAAACTTGAGAAATTTCTTTAATTTCAGCATAAAAACCTTGTAAAAAGGAGCATATTTTGTTCATATGCTGGATGCATACTTTTATTGTCTTCTATAGGCCTTGATGTCTAAACTGAAATGAAGACTTGCCCAGGCTCAGTGGTGGGTAAAAAAAAATGACTGAAAATATGGAAAATTGAGATTTATAAGGAAATAACAAGGCAACTGAGGATAATATCTAAGAAGAGGCCAGAAGCATAAACAGGGAAATTCTTAATGAGATGGTAATCACACTCTTTGGCTTGAGCCTCTGGGAGATATCTATAGAACTAGAGAGACTTTGATCTCAAGTTCTGTACCTACTCTTCTGGATGACATGATTGATAATACAGAGAAAAACAGAATTCACATTAAAATTTTTTTTTGCCCATCCATACATATACCTTCAGTCTTCAAAAATGTACACATAAAACCTTGCAATGTTGATTTACACTGTAAATTGTTTCTAGAAGAAAATTTCTTATAAATCACAAAAAGTACCATCTGCAGTATACACTACAGGATATAATTCCATATGATACTAGATTGGGAAAGGTCACAAGTCACAAAACTCAACATAGAAGCTCTCAGTTGAAGGTTGTTTTTGATTTAATTTTTTTTGTAACCTTGGCTAAGACTGTAGTTCAAAACTTTCATCTTAAATAGGCATTCCCAACAATTCACTGATATATAATGCTGAAAATTTTTAGAGGAATCTGTTGTAAATATTGAAATTAGAGAATAAAGGCAGCTATATGCCTAAGTTAGCATTTAAAATTCAAGACATAATAGTTTATGACTAAATAATGAGCCCCATTTAATACATTGTATATAAGATGAGGGTTATTACTTAAATGTCACCCTAAGGATTTAAGCCAGATATGGCCTCTCCTCATTCATTTCAGTCATTTACTTTGGGGAAGAACTTTTTTCTGGGACAAGAACTTCTCACACCAGCATCCTCTGATACTGGTAGAACTGTACTCATACAGGAATTTGAGGCCCTTGACTCAAACAGGATGAAGACCTATAAGTTTCCAGGAAATACTCAGGCCACGACCCTGGAATTGCAAAGGTATGATCAGGCAAGGGAACAGCGTAAAAGTACCACTCATCTACAAGTCTTAATTTTTACCACATAAGGGATTGCTGATAAAACTGTTTGTAATTCAAGAAACCCAGTGAATAAAGAGTGAGTGGACAACAGTATAAACGAATTTAATTTATAAATTATTAGTGGGTAACAGTTTCGGAGCAATATCCTATTGTGGTCGATTGTATTATTTTCCCCAGTAACTTCTACTATAAAAGAATATCTTCCTGAAAGCAAAAATCCGATGTGCCAGATCCTAGTTTAAGATACACTTCCAGCTGGGGTGCCTGGGGGGCTTAGTTGGTTAAGTGTCTGCCTTCAGCTCAGGTCATGATTCCGGGGTCTTGGGATGGAGCTCCACATCGGGCTCCCTGCTCAGCTGGGAGTCTGCGTCTCCCTCTCCCTCTGCCCGTCCCCCCAGCTTGCGCATGCGGGCGCTCTCTCTCTCAAATGAATAAATAAAATCCTACAAAAAAAAAAAAAAAGGCACGCTATATGTTTCCAAAGGCTCTTGCTCTTTGCCCTCTGCCATGAGGATGAGATGACCCAGGGCATGTAGCAGGGAGCAGCCACTGCCTCAGCCTGGGCCTCGGAAGGAAGATCTCTGGTGCAAAGCCACAGCTAATCTGCAGTTCGTGTAAAAAGTGAGCAAGAAACAGTCTTTTTCTCTTAAGTCCTGAGATTTTTTTGGAGTTGTTTGTTATTGTTGAACAATATAGTTAAGAGCTCACTGATATACTTATCAAAAATAAAAGGTTTTAAATGTTTAAGTAAAGTCCCTTTGTAATCTTCAGGACTCACTCATTCATAAATGTAACTGAGCACCTTCTATGTTCGGGATATTTGCTATGTCCTGTCAATACAATACTTGATGAAGCTTCCAGTGGGGAAGATTTCAGTGGGAGAGAGAGAGAGACAGGCGATGAAAAAGAAGTGCACAATTAAAATAATCATGGCTGTAATAATTTCGTGAAGGAGAGAAACAGAGTGCTGTGATGCATAATAACTAGAGATAGAAGTTGAAAAAAATCTACTTTATATAGAATGTTAACAATAGATATCTTTAAGAAAGTGACATTCCAACAAAGACTTGCAGAATAAGAGGCTGGCCATATGAAAAGTATTCTAGGTCAGGGGACAACAAATGCAGAGGCTCTGTGTCTTTCTCCAACTTCCAGCTTGATCAGTGTCTAACAGGTAATAATAGCATTCTGAGAGATTATGGTATAAACCGCTTCAGGAGTTAGACCTGAGTTTAATCCATCAGAAATACATGGGGTTGCACTGCTTCCTTAAATAAAGCAGAATCTAAAAAGCATCTTCTGATTGGTTATAACATGATGGACATAGGATTCTAGAAGGGATAATGGGGGCAAATGCACAAACCCAGAGTACAGGGTGGTTTTACTTTCTCTCTGTGCACTACTCTAACCTGCCACCTTGCTAGCCATTTCCTAGTGAGCTGGTTAGAAAATTCTTGTCCTCCCAACAGTACTCTGGAGCAGGCCTCTCGTTTCAAAATTATATCAACGAAGCAATACTTGTAGAGTGTCAACAATACCCAAGGTCCCATGCCCAGTGTAGATCTATACTTCCAGGGGTTGGCTTTGAAATGGTTTGAGAGGAATGCGTCACTATTGCCCTGGTTTCGGTTGGATATTAATAATTTAATCACGTCACACAAATGCTTCCAAAGGAAGCATGTTCATCCTGCATCTGGACCAAAGCTGGAGAGCTGCCTGGATGTCTAACCTGCTTTCTAAATTCTAGGTTCCTCTTACGTTTTCACTGACATGGATCAGTGAGGACCCAGAGGACTCTCACAACCACCTGTCTAGGCAGAGAGAGATCCACAGGAAAAGCAATTAAGTTCATTTCAATTCAGATGACTTCTCCCAATGTGCCCCCCCCCCGCCTTTTTCTCCCCCTTAAGGCAAAAGGTGCAGGAAAACAGTTCTTGTTGGTGTCTTTAAATAGTAAATTCTGCATTTCTGTGATTCCTAACTCGATAAGTACATTTAGAAATCAAAACTCAGAGCTGGGTTGGGAAGACAGCCAATTCTTTGCCCATTGCACCTGGTCCCTTAAAAGATAATTTATATGTGAGGCAAAGAAGGCATGGGAGTGTTCTCTCTAAAAGGAGAAAAATGCTTTTATCTTTTACAGACACAATCTATAGACAGCAGCAGACAATTTATATGTATAATTCGCAATTTGATGTAGTAGTTAAACTACTTTATCTGGCCTTTGCAGTGATAGAAAACACACTCCTGTACAGTTCCCATATAACAACATAAAGCAGAAATAGAATATAGACAGATTAAATTGCATAATGCTCTCATGATGGTGATTTGAGAAGCAATTGCTACATTTCATTTAGAACAGGGAGAATGCCTACAGTCTTCTTAGAAAAAGCCATTCTAGTCTAATTAGGGAGGCAGGTAAATACTCCTAGCCATTCTGATTTTTCAAAGTTATTTTCTAAATGAATTTCAAGGCACAATTTTAAAATACAGTTAGTATTAAACTAAATAGCATTTTTTTCCTCTTTAGAAAATGGATGCAAAAGGGAATAGTTTGTAAGCCATTTCCCTGACTAAAAAGCTAGTTGCTACAAACATCATCATTTAGATGAAGAATGTTAAAACTGACAAACAGAGAATACCAAGGTAGGTGTGTTAGGGAATAAAATTGCAAATTAAGCCAGCTTTAAATTGGTTGCCAAATATCAGTATATATCGTCAGATAAAAGCCCTGCATACAATTCATTAAAATCTAGGACATTTAAAAAATAGGTGCCAGGTTTAAGTGACTTTGAAAGATAATATACTGAAAAACAAATTTGGTTTGTACTGAATGTCTACTTACTAGCAATGTTTTCATTGTTTTATTTATTTATAATTGTAACAGTAGTGTGTTCATTTTGTATTTGTTTATATTTTTTTAGCTAGAAACCAGAAGTACTTAGCACATACCCTTCTTTGGAAGACCTATTTAATAAGATAGTTTATTCTTACATTTACTATCTTACCATATTATCTTTCATAATATAAACACCCTTCCATTAGATCTTTTTTTTTTTTAAAGATTTTATTTATTTATTTGACAGAGAGAGACAGTGAGAGCAGGAACACAAGCAGGGGGAGTGGGAGAGGGAGAAGCAGGCTTCCCCCTGAGCAGGGAGCCCGATGCGGGGCTCGATCCCAGGACCCTGGGATCATGACCTGAGCCAAAGGCAGACGCTTAACGACTGAGCCACCCAGGCGCCCCCATTAGATTTTTTAAGTAGTTTTATGTGATCAAGTGAAAGGGTTAGTAGTTAGATAAGTTCTTCTCCATAGTAATGACCTAAACAGAGAAGAACAGCATAAAGGAATTTTGAGTACTTTAAAAATAGTCAGTTTTTAAAAAATATTTTATTTAAAAGTGAGAGAGAGAGCGCGCGCGCGAGCATGAATGGGGGGAGGGGCAGAGGGAGAAGTAGACTCCCTGCTGAGCAGAGAGCCCTACTCAGGGCTCTGTCCCAGGACCCTGAGATCATGACCTGAGCTGAAGGCAGACCCTTAACTGACTGACCCACCCAGGTGCCCCTAAAAATAATCAGTTTTTAAACGTTTTCACTTTTATTTACCAACCCTACGTTGGTAAGTAAAGTAAGATCTCTATTTCTTAAACAGTTTAAAATTCTCAAATCAACTGTGTTTATAAACATTATTTGAAAAACTTAGCTGGTGAAGCATACCATACAATCAGAAATCTATGTAATTTTCTTTTGTGGCTTACATATCAAATTTAGCTTTTATTTTTTTAAATCTTTTTAAAACATTAATTTTTTTAAAAGATTTTTTATTTGTTTATTTGTCAGAGAGAGTGCACGCACAAGCAGGGGGAGTGGCAGGCAGAGGGAGAAGCAGGCTCCCTGCTAAGCGGGGAGCCCAATGCAGGACTCGATCCCAAGACCCTGGGATCATGACCTGAGCTGAAGGCAGCCACTTAACTTACTGAGCCACCGAGGAGTCCCAAATTTAGTTTTTATTTAAATCAAGGTTATACATGCATATAGTTTTAAAAATGAAATAGTTCTGCAAGACTTACTTTGATAAATGGCAGGCCTGTCCCTCCCTCTCAACCATCATAATGCCATATTCCAATTACTGAAGGAAGTCATTTTTAACTCTTTGGGCTGTTTTTCTTGGTTTTTACCTCTATGTCACTAAATGTTCTTATACTGATACTTCTTGACTTTTTATTTTTAGGCACTATCTATTGACGTCCCCCTATGGAAAATAAGAACTTATCTTTCTTTCCCTCTGGCTGTCACCAGTATTCTTATTCCAGCCTAGAACATTTCTAGTTTCCCCATTTTCTTCATATAACTATATTGTAATTTTGTTTAATGTTCATTGCTTATATTCTTAAAAAATTTTTTTAAATTAACATATATTGTATTATTTGTTTCAGGGGTACAGGTCTGTGATTCATCAGTCTTACACAATTCACAGCACTCATCATAGCACATACCCTCCCCGATGTCCATCACCCAGCCACCCCCTCCCTCCCCCCCCCCAGCAACCCTCGGTTTGTTTCCTGAGATTGAGAGTCTTTTATGGTTTGTCTCCCTCTCTGGTTTCATCTTGTTTCATTTTTCCCTCCCTTCCCCTATGATTCTTATGAGTACATAAATGCTATTCACAGCTGAACCATGTACTATACTGTAATGATTATTTTTCCTGTACCACAACTTAAAAAATAATTTAATAATGCTCTTATTTTTCATTTAATTTTCTGTGCAGTTACAACCAATTTATCTCTCAGTCCTAACCAAGTCATACAAATCTCTTCAATGCATTCAGACTTTTCAGCAATTATATTAATTTTATTTTTTGGAGACCACTTCTCTTCCAGTTTGTTCTAGTTTGGGCCATTTGCTCTCCGTGCTTACCGTATAGCTATTTTGGGATCATCCTTCACCATCCTCCAGGGCAAAACAAACTTTTTCTATAGAGGGACAGATACATATATGAAAAATATTTTGGGTTTCCTATGCCATGTAGTCTTGGGCACATTTATTCACCTTTGCTGTTATAAAACGAAAGTGGACATAGACAATACATGAATGAGTGTGTCTTTTTCCAATAAAACTTTATTTATGGATACTAAAATTTGAATTTTATGTAATTTTCATGTGTCACAAAATACTCTTTTTTGACTTCTAAAAAACCACTTTAAAAAGTAAGAACCATTCTTAGGTCATGGGCCATATCAAAACAGGTGTCAGGATGGACACAGCCTTTGGGCTATAGTGTGCTGACCCCTGACTCAGGGGATTCTCTTTGCTTCGCTTTCGTGTTGGATCCCCTCGTTTCCTGGATTTTACATCTTTCTTTTTCCTATTTCACATTCTTATTTTGATAGATCATATCTTCCAACAGCTTCCTGAGAAATTTTTGAGATCTTGAATTACTGAAATCCATTATTCTACCTTCACATTTAATTGTCTAAAATTTTAAAATTTTGAAGACATTTCTCCATTGTCTGTTAGCTTCCATTATTGTTACTGAGAAGTCTGATACCGTTTTGATTCTTAATCTTGTGTGCTTGTGGTTTTCCTTTTTGATCTGAAATCTTTTAAAATCTTTTCTTTGTGCTAGGATTCTGAACTTTGATGATGATTTATGTATATAGGTATGGGACCATTTTTATCTATTGGGCTAGATACTACATGGATCTTTTCATTATGGAAACATATATTTCAGTGTTGAGGAATTTCTTGAATTAGTTCTTCAGTGATTTTCTCCAGTCTCTTTTTGGAGCTTCTGTTGGTGGACTTTGGACTTTCCAGATTGATCCTCTAACATATTTCATCTTTTCTAAATTAAAAATGAATCTGTTTTTTTCCTCTCTCCTTTCTTGGTGAGATCTCAACTCCTCCATGGATTTTTGATTTTTAATTCCCAAGATCTCATTCTTATTCCCTATTTCAAAAAAAGAGCACCCTGTTCTTCTTTCATGGCTGTTAACTTCTTATATCATTCTGAGGCATGATAAGAGAAGATAGCTTGTTTGTGTTTTGGAAGTTTTCTTCTCTACGCATAGTCTCTATTTCCTCCAACTTGCTTTTTTCTCTTTGTTTTGGTAGTGACTTTAACATTAGAGGTTTTTTTTTTTTTTTTTTTGGTATGTCTTGCCTATCTATTGGTGAGTAAGTACAGTGAGATTAAAAAGCCAGTTGAAAGCTGTAAGCACATGAGAGAGCTTGTTGACTTTGAGCTTTACTGTGGGTTGATCTCTGTGGGCTGTTTGTAGGGGAACACCCCAGTGTCAGAATCTTTAAGTCTGTCATGTTGGGCTGGTCATATTCCCCAAAAAGTAATCATACATTTTCTTCTTAGAAGATATAAATGTGGCTGCCAAGTTCTAAGCAGTGGAATAGAGCAAGAGGGCTGGGGGTTTTAAAGTTCTGTTGATAAATTTTCATTTAATTTCCCTATTTTTAGCACGATACTTCTATCTCACTTGTGCCGTGATTCTTCTCGTCCAGAATCCCTCTGTTTTACCTGCTTCAGAGAAGTAACCTCCTGGTGAGATTGGGAAGGAGCAGTTGTCCAGCTGCATGGACTTGAGGAAGGAATAGCTCTACATTCACCTCTCGACTGCCATAGCGATTTGTGATGTCAATCCCTGGGCTTTCTGGGAGTTCTTATAAGCAAATTAGGTTGCTTCCAAGCTATTCCCACTGCCAGTTTAGGATTCAGCTCTTTGGAGTCTTATTGCTTGTTCAACTGCCCTCTAGTTTCCAGAATGTTGTGACTTCATCCCTTCTTTCATTGTTGTTCTTCTTGTGGGTTTGTCTTAAAAACTTTCTACCATCATTAGTGGGTTTGGGGGAGGGAATGGAGATAAATGAGGTGTTCAATTTGTGATTTTAAACTGGACAGATTTTATGTGAGAATTTCTCCCCTTATGAAAATTTATTAACTTCTTTATATATTTTAGTCAGATACCATTTGGTTTATAAAATATATGTCCATGTGAAACATAGGACATGAAGAAATAGGTTAATTCTCAAGAGGGTAATCAGTGAGTGGTTGCATATACTTCTGACAGGTACCTGGAGTTAATGCATTCTAAGTTTTTACATATTTTAAATGAAAATAGTGGAAATCTATAGGAATTGTTCTAAAGTACATTACGTGTTATTGTATTGTTACAAAGATTAGTCTAGTAGTGTGTTAGTACTAGGTTTAGCTGGTATTGACAAAAATTCTCAAATAACCGTGGCTTGACTAATATATGAATGTATTTATTTCTTATATAAATGCCATCCAAAGGTAAACAAACTAGGGTTTGTCAGCAGCCCCAAGATCAATAGGAACCTACATCCTTCTGTATTGTTGCTCCATCATCCTCCATATATGACTTCCTCCTTATGGTCTAAGACGGGAGCTTGAACTCCAAGCATCATGTTCTTAGTTTAGCCAGTAGGTAGAAGGAAGGGGAAGAAGGAGCACATCCCCTCTTTTTAGGGACACTTTCCAGAAATTTCATGCATTCCTTCTACTTATATTCCATTGGCCAGAAATTAGTCATATGGTTTTATCTATTTGCAAAGGAGTCTGGAAAATATAACCTTTATTCTAGATAGCCCAATAAAAACTTTTGTGTTCGAATGCAAAGAAGGGAAGAATGAACACTGGGAGGTAACTACCAGCTTCTACGACAATATCTAAGATCTTATATGTAGAAACTGGGCCTAATAAGGCATAGGGTCCCTGAAAGTAGAATGCACTAAAGAACAAAAAGAGGGGTAACAAGGAGAAAGAAAGTAGTGTTTGAGGAGGGGGTGAGGAGGGTATCTAGATAAGGGGGCAAAGGACACTGTGATGTGGTGAAGAAAGACCTGGATAGACAGTCTAGAGACAAGGTGCTACTCTTCATCCTATAATTAATTCTGTTCTCTTAGGCAAGTCCCTTAGCTCTTTGCACCTTGTTTCCTTATCAGTATGTTGAAGACCATCTAGTAATAAATGCAGAGATGGGAATGCCCTGAGAGGTAGTTCCATATCTATAGCTTTCCTCTGCAGATTTAAGGTCTGTGGCATCTAGTTAAATTTAAGAACATAGGTAAATTCTCAGTACTTTCAACACAATTTCTTGTTTTGACCTAGCTTATAATTAGCTGGATAACCTTGGAAAACTTCTTTATTCTTGGTGTCATTTTGTGAATCCATGAAATGGTCTACTAGTCTAGACACAGTTAGCAAACTATGTGCTAAGGTGCCTTAGGATGCTTCAATGAACTCACAGGGGGGTTGCAGGATATCTTAAATTTTCAAGGGAAAGGCAGTGATACTTGACATCTTTCAGATACCAGGAAACTACTAGCTTGACAGAGTTCACACATTAGCTCATGCTACTTTTCTTTTGATGTCATATCTTTGTAAAGCTGGGTTTTTGTCCATTGCTTTGAAGGTCACTGTAGAACAGGATAAGAAGGTGGTGGTGTCCAATCTGATTACAAGTTTTAAGATGTGCAGTGCCAAACAGGCACACACATCTCATTAGGAAGTAACTGTGGTTGTTTAAGAGGTGGTATAGTCGGTTAAGCATCCAATTCTTGGTTTTGGCTCAGGTGCTGATCTTGGGGTCATGAGATTGAGCCCTCTGTTGGGCTCCCACTCAGCATAGAGTCTGCTTGAGACTCTCTCCTTCTTCCTGTGCCCCTCCCCACCCTGTGCTTTCTCTCTCTCTCTCAAATGAATAAATAAATCTTAAAAAAACAGAAAAATATGATTTTCTTTTAACCTATGCATTTAACAAATCAGCTACTAAGTTGTTAGGACATAAACACTTGTGTTTGTGCCTAACTACTTAATAAATGGGGCTGTTGTTTATTGCTTTTGGCCTACAGATACTATGAAAAAAATTACTAACACACTCATAGCATCATGAACTGAGAAAATTTGGGCACCTCTGGCACTATATAATCTTGAAGATGTTCCTCATTCTATGACATGTTCCAGCCCTAGAACCATCCCTAACATGTGGTTAATAGGTTGATATCCTGCGACCTCAATGTTGTAGGGTTGAGAAGGTTGGAGGTTGTGACTCAGAGGAGTAGATGGGGCTGCTATGTATTCTTTTTTTTTTTTTAAGATTTTATTTATTTATTTATTTATCCATCTATTTATTTATTTATTTTGAGAGAGAGAGAACATAAGTGGTGGTGGGGGTGGGGTGGGAAGGGACAAGCAGACTCCACACTGAGCATGGAGCCCGAGGCCGGGCTCCACCTCACAACCCTGAGATCATGACCTAAGCTGAGATCAAGAGTCAGACACTCAACCGACTGAGCCACCCAGGTGCCCCAAGGCTGGCATGTGCTCTGAAGAGTAAGGACAGCCGGGTGTCATTACTCGTATACAAGAATGTGTGGGAAATCTGCAGACCACTCTTGGATCACAATTTGTATTACCTTAGGGAAGTATGTGCCTTAAAGATTTTCCTTCCTATTTTCAAATTTAGAGTTAGGTTCCTGGCTCTTACGAAAAATCTACTTCTTGCTGAGGGAGCTGTCTTACTGGGTCATCAGCTAGATTGTCAGCCAAGGGACTGAGCAGAGAGTTGTTCCTGGCAGGCTAAACTGGAACTTGGAATATGTTTTCATAAAGAACAATGTTATGAGCACTTTGATATTGTTGAACCAGTCCAATTTTTAGCATTTATCAAATGTGTGAGAATATATTTGTGACATTCAGAATTTTGACATTCTGTAGATAAAACACCCAAGTGACTGACCAAAATCTTTTCTTGGAAATACTTAGTAAGCAAGCCCATTGCATCATCGGAAGCTTTATTATGGCATCTTTCTCAACCCTATTAACTTTATAAAAGTGGCCAACTGCCCCAGAGCAAACAACAACCAAAACTCTGCGAAAATCAAACAAGCTTTAATGTTCAGATATGCTGACTGATTAGAAAAAGGAAATTTTGTTTATGTAAAGAAAGCTTTGAATGGTTTCATGACAATCTTAGTAATAACGAGTTGCTAAGTTGCTGCAAGTTTGAGAAGCATTCCTTTGGATTGGTTTCTCAATCATGCGGGAGCTAATCCTCAATGGGGAAGCTGCTCTCTTGTGTACAGCAGTTTTATCAAACAAGAAACAAGAAAATTAGGTGTCCTTGTGCAGATTATCCAAACAATTCCCAGCAGAGCTGTATAGTGCAAACCTAAGGGCAAATGCTTTCAACATGACCAGCTTGCCATTTTGATTCTGGGCTGGGCTTTGGGGTCTGAAAAAAGAAGCATCTTTTCTTAACTGAATCAGTGTGGCTAAGAGTAATTTTTATTATGCACAAATAGGGTTCAGATGATATTTGTCACTTCTAACTATTTTAGTATTTTCCTGTGAGGTGTGTGTTTCTTTGATACCTACAGTAAGCCTGGTATTTTCCCATACAAAGAGAATGATTCAGGAAAGTTTAATTGATATATCTGCAAATACCTTGTTACACGTGTAGCATGTTTATATACCCTATATTGGATAGACATTTATTTTTTATTTTTTTTAAAAACATTTTATTTATTTATTTGACAGAGAGACAGTGAGAGAGGGAACACAAGCAGGGGGAGGGGGAGAGGGAGAAGCAGGCTTCCCGCGGAGCAGGGAGCCCGATGCGGGGCTCGATCCCAGGACCCTGAGATCATGACCTGAGCCGAAGGCAGACGCTTAATGACTGAGCTACCCAGACACCCCTGTATAGACATTTTTTTGGAGAAATATGTTTCAGTGAAATTAAAAAGCACTAAATTTAGAAAGTCAGCCCTTTATGATCTATTGTGCTACAGACTAGCTATGATCTTTGTCAAGTATTTAACTTTCCTGTGCCTCAGTTTCCTCATCCACAAAGCATTAAAAATTGGCTGCCTGTTTGTTTTGTTTGTTCAACGCAGGGCTTGAACTCACAACTCAGAAATCAAGACCTGAGCTGAGATCAAGAGTCAGACTCTTATCCGATTGAGCCACCCAAGTGCCTACTAGTAGGGTCTTTGAAAGAGACTGCTGCAAAGGTCTGTGAGGGACAAGATCTACTATAATTCCCAGGTACTTCAGGACCCAGAAAAATTGGGGTCTCAGTTTCTAACAAAGCAATAAACATGTATAGGGAAGGAGTTAAAAATATCACCCAAGGGGCGCCTGGGTGGCTCAGTTGGTTAAGCGACTGCTTTCGGCTCAGGTCATGATCCTGGAGTCCTGGGATCGAGTCCCCCCGCATCGGGCTCCCTGCTCGGCAAGGAGTCTGCTTCTCCCTCTGACCCTCTTCCCTCTCGTGCTATCTCTCATTCTCTCTCTCTCAAATAAATAAAAATAAAAATCTTAAAAAAAAAATACCACCCAAGCATGCCTTACGCTAAAGGAAAATACAGTGATGCCTGCTGAAACTAAAAATAACATTTAAAGAACAGCTCAGTTTCTAACAAAGCAATAAACATGTAAAAGGAAGGAGTTAAAAATATCACCCAAGCATGCCTTAAGCTAAAGGAAAATACAGTGATGCCTGCTGAAACTAAAAGTAACATTTAAAGAACAGCTCATTCTCTACACATATGAATTGGACTTTGCCAGTATCAGGAAAAACTTGGGTTTCACATCCCAGGAGCCCCCAACATGACGGCTTCAGCTGTTTTGGGATTAATCAAGATCATACCTTCAAATGTGCAGTCTTTTTGCTGTGTATGTTTTTTTCAGTGATTTGCCTTCTTGGCTTACCCACTGGGTTTTGCCTGTTTTTCCTCATTCTCTACTGTGTCTTTAGACAGTGCTGTCTCTGACAGCAGGCTGGGTAAGTCATCAAGTGCATGCTAATGAGCTGATTTGCCTTCTTTTCCCAGATTAGATCAAGACAGCCTTCGAATTTGGAAAAGGAGAGGATGGTCTGTGCCATTATTTCTGACTTTTCCTTCCTTTTCTTTTATCTGGGAATTTTCCACTCCTAAATTCTTTTGTTATGCTCTTAATTTAGGATACTTCCTTTCCTTCATCTTTTCTATCAGGAACATAACTGTTTCTGTCCTGCCTGTGTGTTTTCTTGTTTGTTTTTACTGATTTTACTTTGTGTTCCTTTTAATAAGTAAGTATACGACCTTATGAAAATGTTAAGGCATTTCAAAAGTAGAGTCAAGAGTCTATTTATTGACATTCTGAGTCGAGAACCAATATTTACAAATTCAGTTTTCATATGAGATGGAAATAAGGAAAGAAAGACCTATATATAGTACTATCCAACGTAGTTTTGAGGAACACATTCCAGAACCTTTGATATGCTAATATGCGGGGCATATCTCCAAAAGGAGGATATCTATGCTGCATTTTACAAACTTATTAGATGTTGGTTCCTGTTCTCCAAAGGATTTTCAGTGGAGTAATGTGCCTAGGAACACACTCTTGGGAATGTTGCCATATTCCATTTTCCTATAATTTATTTTATAATTCAGCTTTATATGTAATTTGGTAACTAATCATAATTTCAAAGAACCACAGACTTCATATCTTTTTTTTTTTAAGATTTTATTTATTTATTTGACAGAGAAAGACACAGCGAGAGAGGGAACACAAGCAGGGGGAGAGGGAGAGGGAGAAGCAGGCTTCCCGTGGAGCAGGGAGCCCGATGTGGGGCTCCATCCCAGGACCCTGGGATCATGACCTGAGCCGAAGGCAGCCGCTTAACGACTGAGCCAACCAGGCGCCCCAGACTTCATATCTTTTTAATAATGATCTTTGTGGGCAAAGTTTGGCCTGAGACTGGGTAGGGATTTATTGGGATTTGAGTATATTACAATATTTTAACATCTTAGGAATTTTTCAATATCTATTTAGACAGGAAACCTTGCTTCAATTTTAGTTTCATGCTTACCTTAAGAGGAAGTGTGGCTGGAGTTCAATTTTCCCCCCGATCTTATTTGTTTACTATTTTATAGACAATAGTAAGAAGTAGCTACGGCCCTAGATACAAATACTGACTTTTACTTGCCAATATGAGTCTCCTGATTTGTCAATATTTCAGAGCATCACTCTTGGGGCTCAGCATGTCCCATTAACATACAATGAAGCCTCCTTTCTCTCCCAAAATATGTTTTGTATCATGATGATGCCCCAGTCAAGGCCCCAGTCATCAACTTTAAACCCACAAGGTCGCTTGGTCATCCTGTGATTACAACAGCAGCTTTACTGCTTGCAATTGTCCTACAGCTGTGGCAGGTCAATGGAAAAATGTTCTTTAAACACCACAAGCATCTGATTGTGCAATATACCGAAATGAGTGTCATTGATTATTCACACTGCTGGCTGGTCAAAGCTGGGGAAGTAATTAGGGCTTTTTTGTGTGGATTATCCACTGAGAAAAGGTCAAATAACTACAAACAGTGCCAGCAGAGAGGAGCCACGAAGGACCCAGCATCCGTGATCAGTTAAGAAATGCTAAAGCAAGGCTTAATAATGATGTGCTTATGCCGGGTTCTACAGGATGTGATCATTCTGTCATAGAAATCCAATGAAGCATGAATGATGGCTACTTTTTCCCTGGGAGCTCTGCTTCAGGTCCCTGATGCCCATCAAACAGGTTTGTCAGGGACACTAGACAGAGAAGAATTTAAAAAGCAGAGCTTTCTCCCCCCACCTCTCCTTTCTTTAAATCAAGAATAAAGGACTTCAGCCGGCAACCTTTCTTTTTATCTCCCCCTTTGAAGCACCATAGCAATGTTTTTTTTCATATTTGCTGATAAAATATCCCACCAAATGGTCTGGTGTTATGGGGGCTTGAAACCATTCATTTGCTGATTTAAATTAGGATCTTGGAAAAAAATACTCTTTAAGCCACGGTCCTATTTATAGTAATATGATGCTGACAACATGTTTTAGTGTGCCTTTCATATGTTCCAAACTTAGGATATTTCTTCTCGATCCACTTAGTCAATCTTGGGACTAGCTTCCATCCTCAATAATGCCTGAAATTCTAAGGTTAAAACTTCATTGTTTTAGTTTAAATTATTGGTTTATTTATTATTAAACTGCAGCTATTCTGGGAAAGCCAGCAATTGAGCCATTTTTCACCCTTGTATAAATAAAAAATCTGAAAGTTGGGCTTGAGAAGACACTAGGGAAGTATATTTGGAAAGTAAAGTCAGTAGTCGAGGATCCCCAAAACAAAATGTTTTTGGGCTACTTCCTAGCTCTGCTTGAAATTTTGTTAGTATAGTGGGAAAAAACACTGGGTAGTTATTAGGAACAGCAACTTTGTGAGGGGTCAAATCCTGGTTCTAACCATTTACTCTGTGGTATTGGGCCCATCACTTAAACATTCTGAGCCTTAGTACAGGGTGGACAGAATTTTAACAAACAATCTTTTTGTCAGAAGCAGTGAAATAGCAGGTAGATGAACTAGCCAAGAAGTCAGGGACTCTGAAAAACACCCTCCATCATTGTAGAAAGCAGGCCTACTAGGGTCTCCTAAGAAATAGTTGTGACCAATGATCCTCACTGTGGGGACAGCCTCTTGGGTCAAACCACTAGATTTGGCATTGTGTTCTCTGGAATCTCCTGCTTGTCCTTAGTCCACTTGTTTTAAGTCTGAGCTCCTGGAATCTCTGACACTGAGGTCATGTTTGATTATGGCTTAAGGAGGTTCCACCTTCTAAAACCAGACAGAAAAGTCTTCAAAACCTAATTATGGAATTTCAGCGAGTATAGCAAACCAAAAGGAAGGTATTTTGGAGCAGGCACCCTTAACTCAGTTTCCCAGCTGGCCACCTTCTTTTTCTGCTCTTCCCAAACTGGAAGTCTCCTAAGTTGACAGACACAAGAATTGTAATGAGAATGAACCAAGATAATTGTGAAGTGTCTGTACAGTGCCCTGCATACAGTAAGGCCCCCACAACAGACACATAGATGCCAGAAGCCTAGGAGAGGCAGGAAAATTTGCTGGAAAAATATGAACATGTTTCTATTTCCGAAGTGCTGTTTTAAAAAATCCTGCAATTTCTGAGTGATAGAGTTGTGAGAGTTGTCTGCTTTGCTGTACTAATTCCCTTCCGTTGATCATTTAAATAAGGGATTATCTTGTTTTCCCCTTTTAGACTGAGGATTAGTTGTTGAAAAGCAAAGATGGAGTACATAGTGGCTTTGAAAGTTAGAATGTCCAAGGAACATTGCAATGATACTTATTTATATTTTTTAAGAAAGGAATTTTCACTGTTTAGCAACAAGAGGGAAAAAAAATGGAAGCAAGATGGTTTAAATGGGGAGAAAGTTAAAAATCCATAATTCAGATTGCCATTATCTTTCTTTTTAAAAGATTTTATTTGTCAGAGAGAGAGAGAGAGAGAGAGAGCGCAAGCGGGGGAGCAGCAGGCAGAGGGAGAAGCAGGCCCTTCACTGAGCAGGGAGCCCGATGCAGGACTTGATTCCAGGACCCTGGGATCATGACCTGAGCCAAAGGCAGATACTTAACCGACTGAGCCACCCAGGCATCTCCCAATTGCCATTATCTTTAAGAATATATTAAAGGTCGGGACGCCTGGGTGGCTCAGTCGGTTAAGCAGCTACCTTCGGCTCAGGTCATGATCCCAGTGCCCTGGGATCAAGCCCTGCATCGGGCTCCTTGCTCAGCAGGGAGCCTGCTTCTCCCTCTGCCTGCGGTTCCCCCTGCTTGTACTCTCACTCACTCTCACCCACGCTCTGTCTCTCTAACAAATAAGTAAATAAAATCTTAAAAAATATATATATATTAAAGGTCAAAGGAAAATTTTTTTGTTTTGTTTTGTTTTTTGGTTTAGTTCATAGAAAAGATAAAACATTGTACGTTTCCTATTTGCATTACTGTGATTTATGAGCAGAATGCTGTCCTAGACAAAGCTAAGGCAGAGGCGGCAGTTCTGGGGGCAAGAGTTTGTCTCTAACTTTTTTGGGCTCCGGGAGTGGGAACCTGGGAAAGTGTTTTTATGCTCCTTCAACTGTTACTGTTTCTATGTGCCAATAGAGCAGGTGAGTGCCTGGTGGCCGCAGTGACAGAGGATTGAGTAGTGGGAGACTATGGGGGAGGAAGTAGAAGACCAAGTTTTCATCTTGGACCCATCTTAAATTAGTCTTTTAGTCCTAAAAACATTGTAAAGGGAGAATGTTTATTGTTGTTAGTTTTTTTTTTTGTTTTAATTTAACAGCTTTATTGAGATATAATTCACATACCATAAAATTCATTCAAGTGGGGGCACCTGGATGGCTCAGTCGGTTGGGTGTCTACCTTCAGCTCAGGTCCTGGGATCGAGTTCTGCACTCAGTGGGGAGTCTGCTTCCCCTTCTCTCTCTGTCCCTCCCTCCTGCCTGTGATTTCTCTCTCTCTCAAATAAATTTAAAAAAAATTTTTTAAAAATTCATTAAAATGTATAATTAGTGGTATTTGGTATATTCACAGAATTGTGCAACTACCACCACTATCTAGTTTTAGAACATTTTTGTTATCTCCAAAAGAAACCTTGTATCCATTAGCCGTCATTCACCATTACCCTTCCCTCCAGCCGCTGGGAGCCACTAATTTATTTCCTGTCTCTATGGATTTGCCTATTCGGGACATTTCATATGAATAGAATCACATAAGCTGTGGTCTTTTGTGTCTGACTTTTTTCATTTAGTGTAGTGTTTTTAGGGTTTATTCATGTTGTGTTATTATGTATCAGAACTTCATTCCTTTTTTTCCCCAATTTTTTTATTGTGATACACGATATAAAATTTAGTATTTTTTTAAAGATTTTATTTATTTATTTGACAGAGAGAGATACAGAGAGGGAACACAAGCAGGGGCAGTGGGAGAGGGAGAAACAGGCCTCCCGCAGAGCGGGGAGCCCGATGCGGGGCTCAATCCCAGGACTCTGGGATCATGACCTGAGCCGAAGGCAGACGCTTAATGACTGAGCCACCCAGGCGCCCCTAAAATTTAGTATCTTAACCATTTTTAATTATACATTTCGGTGATATTAAGTACATTTATCTGGTTGAGCAATCATCACCACCATCCATCTCCAGAACTCTTTTCATTTTGCAAAAATGGAACTCTATACTCATTAAACAATAACTCCATTGTGTCTTATAGATAGCTTATAGTTGGACCATTTTTTTAATATTTTAATTTTTTTAATCTATTCTGCCAATTTCTGTCTTCAGATTGGAGAGTTTATTTATATGTAAAGTAATTACTGAAATTACTTCTGTCATTTTGCTATTTATTTTCTATATGGCTTATGGGCTTTCCCCCCCCTCATTTCTTGTATTACTGTCTTCTTTTGTGTTTAGTTGATTTTTTTGTAGCAAAATGTTTAAATCTCTTTTTCATTTCCTTTTGTGTATATTCTTCAGCTATTTTCTTTGTAGTGACCATAGGGATTACATTTAACATCCTAAATTTATAACACTCAAATTTGAATTAACACCAGTTTAACTTCAATAATTTGCAAAAACTCTGCTCCTTTAACAGGTCTGTGCCCACTCCTTTCAGTTGTTGATATTACAAAATTATATCTGTATACATTTTGTGACCCAAACCATAAACTAATCATTTTTTAATGTATTACTCTCCTAAATTATATAGAAAAAGAAATGTGGAATTAACAATTAAATTTACAATAGTACTAGCTTTTAGACTAATAGTTTTTTTTTAAATGTATGAGTTTCTTAAATAGTGAAGAAAGCAAAAAGTGGAGTTACACACCATTGTTACAATAATACTAGCTTTTATAATTGTCCATGTGTTTATTTTTACTGAGATCTACTGTGTTGATCTAATGATTTCAGGGCATCATTTTCCTGGCCGGAATAGAGCTGCTTTGTTTCTAGTCAGCCTGTGCATGTTCAGGACAGGAAGCAAATGGACAGGTGGAGACCCTCCTGAGAAGTTTTATCTTTTTCTTTGGGAAAAGAACCTGTCCTCGTGGACTTATCCTGTGCCTCGTTGGCCAGGCTGTCATGTGCCCATTCTCTGGCCAGTCCCTAAAGAAGGGAGGGAGATTACTATGATCAGTTTAGACAATTTCAGCTCATTCCCTGTGACTGAAATAGGGGCCTAACCTTCTTGAAATCAAGGAATCTCTGCCAACAGCCTGAACACAAGAAAGAGTTTTGTTACTAGAGAAGAGAGAAACAGTTGTACCTTAGGCACGGCTCAGTGTCTGGCCCGTGTGCTCATGTGGATCCAAAAGTGGCTGCCCACCCACATTGGGAGTGGGGGACTCCTGGACACTTAGTGCAACCAGATCCACAGAACATTGTCACATGAAGCTAGAAGGGTGTCCCTGGCTCATCTCGTGGCTCTAGTGCTTATACTGCAGACTCCTATGTGGTTCTTCTCATTCTCACTGTATATCAAAGATAAAGGATTCTTCAACCAGTACATACCCCACTTGTGCCTTGGGTGGTCTCCTACCTCTTTTTTCATTCTTCTCTCTGCCTGCAGAGCCTCTTAAGGACCGAAGGAAAAAAATTGCTAAGATCTGTCAGGCTCTTCTTATGTGCCAGGCATGTGCTGAGCACTTTATATTCTTTATCTCATTTAACCCCCCTAAAAGCCCTTTGAAGGTGGTACTATTAGTATCAATCTTATTTTGTAGTTGAGAAA
The DNA here is from genome assembly GCF_003265705.2 of Callorhinus ursinus. Taxonomy (NCBI): domain Eukaryota; kingdom Metazoa; phylum Chordata; class Mammalia; order Carnivora; family Otariidae; genus Callorhinus; species Callorhinus ursinus. The sequence goes on along the minus strand of NW_027397074.1, from coordinate 42,649,084 downwards.
CTATAGGTTGATCTTCCTAGCCTGGGGCTGCAACAACCCAGAGAGCATGGACTGCTCCAGTTCCCTGTTCAGGATCTACCAGCCTACCATTTCGCTCTCCCACTTCCAATAGACTCACTTTCTGTGAATGTCGCTTTTATAGTATTTTTCAGACTGTCCTGGAAGAGGCTACTCTATCAGTGTAAACTGACCAGAGTCACATAACTAGTAAGTGATGGGACCAAGTTTTGACTTCAGCATCTGTGCTCTGAGTGAATGTGTTTAGTTTTTCTAATCTGTCCAAATAGAAGGTGAATAAAATGGAGATTGAAAAGGCTGATCTAAATATCTCGAATGCGGCGTTAATCCTGACAGACGCGTGTGTGCAATTAACAAGAGCTTTCTGAAGAAATAATGCCCCAATTTAATGCTAATAGGAGAATCTTTATATTCTGAGGAATGCTTGTGGGGCAACTGTCTGGGGGACAAACAGGTTCTTGTGACTGCCTCCAACAACAGCCTCAAAGAAATGTTGATGATATGGGTGATCATTCATTTTTTAAATCTCTTCTTTGTCTGAAGCCCTTGAACTTATCAGAACAGAACCTCTAGACAGGAATAAAGATCTGGGAATCTCACATTAGGTTGAAAACTCCGCCTCATACAAGTGGCATAAAACGAAACACACCTACAGTATTTGAATGTTATTGTTTGCCCTCATTTTGTTTCTTGGATATTTTTGTTGAAGCTGAAAAGCTTTTTCTGAACAGTAAGTGACCTTGACAAAAACTGGCTTTGTGCCGCAGATGTTTTACAGTGAAAGCGGTCAGATGGACATACCTGATTAATATTTTTTTCACACCCAATTCTCTGTTGTTTATTTTAACTTGCATAACTTGCTTGCATTAGCTTGTACTGGCTCTAACTGCCAGTGGAGCATTCTGTCCTAATTTTTTTTATGGCAGTCTTCATACAAAACTAATTCATGGCATGGTTTGAGCCAAGTCAGTACATTGAAAACTAAAAGGACTGTTGTTTATTTAAGATTGAACTGGGGGAAGACTCCAGAGCACTGCCTTTGCAATGCCACGCAATGAAGCAAATCTAAACATTCTGTCATCATCATATATAAACATCATTTAATGAGTACTCTTGTTATGCATAAAGAATATGGAAGAAATTCTTTTTTCCTTTTCCATTTTCACAGAATCTAAAAGCACAAGAGGTTTTGCCAGATCAAATAGGATCCTGTTTTTGCTGGCTTATTGATTCAGGAATAAATGAATAACCTGTTTTTTGGGAGGAAATTTCTTAGCATTTCATCTTTTGTTGAAATACTATTCTTATTCTGTCATATTAAAGAACTGTGACAACTTTTTGTTAATGAGGGAGATTGGGGTGGGGTGGGGTGGGTTGGGAAACAGGACTGAGCTGCATATCAGAGGGTGTATATTTGGCTTTTCTATACAATTTTAAATTAGACCCTTGTTCACAGATAAATTTTCCTTATGGAGAAAACACATTGGAGTTTCCCACATATATTTAAACAACTTTTGTTCTATACGCAAAGTGTGGCACATAACTTAGAATAAAAATTTCCATTTTGCATGCTTATGCATCCAAGTATGCAAAGAGTGGTTTAATAGCTAACAGAATAAACAATAATGCTTTGTCAAGGGTTACTTATTGGATCTTGGCTGTTAAAAGAATTGTGCTATTACTGCCAAGGATCTGAACTGGCCTAGACATGCTACACTAGTTATGAGTCGTCTTAGTGATGGTTATGTATAGCAGAAATTCATAATTATATGTAAAGAGTTTTCATTTGAGGCACTTTTTGCTTCAAATGTTCTCAAATGTAATATGGTGGCCTATAACATAACCAGTATTATTAGAGAGTGATGAAAGAGGAGAGACAATGTATGTATTCTTTGACAGGAAGCTAACTACTCAAAGAATAAAATATAGTCTTGTTTTAATCAGCCACTTGGTGATTGCTAGTTTGGATGTTTACTTCTGGAGAGGAGGCTTCCAGTAATCTCTAGTACAAGAACAGAGACCCATTAAACTGGCAGCATTTAAATCACAGGTTAAAACTCCTTCATTCTCTGAAACCGTCCTAAAATTGGGTTGTGGTGATGGTTGTACAACCCTACAAATAAACTGAAAACCATCGAATTGTATATTTTGTAGTTTTTATCTATTTATCAATTTAACTAATCTCTGTGCCCAATGTGGGGTTCAAACTCACAACCCTGAGATCAAAAGTCACACCCTCTTCTCTTCTGACTGAGCCAGTCAGGTGTCTCCCATTGAATTGTATATTTTAAATGGGTGAATTGTATGGTATGTTAATTGCATCTCAATAAATTTACTTAAATACCTTCCTTCATTTTCAGAAAGTGGAAGTCACTACTTTTTTTTGGGGTACCCTATTCCCTTTTTCTCCTCAGATCTCTACAAATTAATTTTGCTGCTGTGTAATTCTGTACTGACTGGCATCACCTTGGAAGTTGGTAATGTGCTATTTGGAAGTGATAACGGCTGCTTGGGGCATATTTTTTCTCTTTATTATTTCTTAATACTTAAAACAATGTGCTTAGTTCTTTTATTTCCTCAGTTCACATTCATGAATTACTTTAAAATCATGTCCTAGTGCAGTGGTTCTCCACTGCGGTGGGGCAGGGCATTTGGCAATATCTGAAGATATTTTTGATTGTCCCAATTGGTTTGTGGGGGTGCTATTGCATTGAGTGGGGTATACGTCAAGGATGCTGCTACACATCCTGCAATGCACAGGACAGCCTCCCACAACAAAGAATTATCTGACCCCAAATATGCTGAGCTGGAGAAACACTACTGTAGCAAAACTGGGCGACATGCTGTGAATGTGTGTTGTTTGCCTTGTGGAGAAACTGTGGCCTAATTCTGAACTCTGTCGTGAAGCAGCTTAGTTATCCAGAAAACCAAGCTCCCTGTCTACATTTGACAACAGCTTTTATATTGGGGTCACAGCTGATATTTCCATGCCCACTGGTGAGTAAAAATGTTAACGAGCGAATGGATTGATTGTCTTCTATTAACCCAGCCATATACCTTCTTGCTTATAGAGAAAGTAGTGACTCTTTGTACCCTACTGTTTTATTCTCCTGCTTTAGATATCTCCTTACATTTGTAAAATACTTTTAAAATAACTGTAATATGGGGGCGCCTGGCTGGCTCAGTCGGGAGAGTATGCAATTCTTGATCTTGGGGTCGTGAGTTCAAACCCCACATTGGAGGTAGAGTTCACTAAAAAACAAAAAGAAAAACAAGTGTAATATTTATCATCTCATCTTGCCCACACAATTATCCTGTGGGGCAAACAGGATGAAAATGATTCTTCTTTCTAGTATCAGGAAATTGAGAACCAGAGAGGTGGTGACTCTCCAAGGCCATGTTTCAGGTTATTAATAAAGTTGACACTAGAGCCCAAGCATCCTTTCCACAGAGTCACCACAGGCAATATTAATAACTAAGGACCTCGACCTTGATTTCCTGCAGACCCAAGGGTTTTTATTAATTTCTGGCTCTTTTAGCTCTGTAACCTAGGGTGAGTTAAATAACCTCTCGAAGGCTCATATCTTCTTCTTGGCAAAATGGGGACTTTTCTTACAATAGGACTTTTCTTACAGGGTTATTTCGAGGGAAGAAAGAAATAGTGCATATAGAACAACCAGTGCTGAGCCCCTTATAAATGTTCAGTAAAAATTTGCAGCTATCATTGTTCTCTTGTTTCTGAATTAAGACAGAAATGCCCTTACTATAACTGGCTGTTAAATACTGTCAAGTCAGTAGTTGTCTAAAGGCCTTAGTTTTGTCAACCCTAGAGGATTGGATTAAATTATTTGAACTTCCCTTTCAGCCCCCAAACTCTATGATTCTTTGCAGCTCGGTGACCAAGAGAAGACGTATTTCAAAAATAACATAATAGGTTCTCTGGAGGGGTTTGTCGTAGGGGCTTCTGCTGAGGAGACAATGCAGGCCTCTTAGTTGTATTACTATTGCTCTTACAGTTAATGTTTTTAGGTCATGTTCACTATAGGACCATTTATGGACTTTATTTTCAGCCACTCTCTATCCATTATGTACAGAAAGAAATTTAAATCACTCATTCAAAAAAAGAAAATGAAAAGTAGCATGACACATATTATGGAGTAATATTTGCCTCTACTTCATGTCCAACAATTTTCTTCTGGGAATCCAAATGAGAGAAAGGAGCATATATTTCTATCAGACATCTTCAAAGGTGTGTTTTGGATACTCTTACTTAGTTAAGTTCTATTCATTACATTTTAGAAGTTGTTTAATAAAAAATAATGCCCTCACTTACAAAATATGGATCAGACGTACTGGAAAGATTATCTCTTACCTAGTGGTAGAAAAAATGCAAAGTGTGTGCATGATGTATCCTTCCTTTCTTCCTATTTTTTTATTTATTTATTTGAGAGAGAGAGAGAGAGAACGCGCAAGCAGGAGGAGTGGCAGGCAGAGGGAGAGGGAGAAGAAGATTCCCCGCTGAGCAGAGAGCTGGATGCAGAGCTTGATCCCAGGACCCCGGGATCATGACCTGAGCTGAAGGCAGATGCTTAACCAACTGAGCCCCCCAGGCACCCCTCCCTTCTCTCTTCTTAAAGCCATTTCCCTCTGTTGTGTCTACTCCAACTCCCACTGAAGCCCAGTTACCCCATCCCCACTAGTTCCATGCTCTCCTCCTCTTTTGGGCAGTTTTTCCTTAAAGCTCCAAGATGCCAAATATCCTTTGCTGCCTCCTCCCACCTGGAACTCTTTGCAGGAGACTCTGCTCTGCCACAGTAAAACTTAAGGGCATGCCGCTCTTCAGGTCCATACTCTGTATTTTGTGAGAAGCCAACTAGGAGTTTGGTGTGATTGAAAGTTTTCAGACCTCCTCCCAGCTTTGATCTTTACTATAGATAACATTTTTTGAGCATTTATGTCAAATTAATCCTCATGATAACAACCCTAGGAAATGGTTACATTTGGTATTCCCATCTTAGGCCTGGGGAAACTGAGATCTAGATTGATTCTATTATCTCCCAAGGCCACACAACTAAGTATTAGAGTTGGGATTCAAGACAAAAAGTTTGATAGAGCCCACACTCCTAACTATTACTCATGCTACCTCTCAAAAAAAAAAAGATTTTATTAATTTATTTGAGAGAGAGCACAAGCACGAGTTGGGGGAGGAACAGTGGAAGAGGGAGAAGCAGGCTCCCCACTGAGCAGGGAGCCTAATGCTGGGCTCCATCCCAGGACCCTGGGATCATGACCTGAGCTGAAGGCAGATGCTTAACCGGCTGAGCACCCAGGTGCCCCTCATGCTACCTCTTTAGTAATAACACTCAGGGAGTCCTTACTATGGATTGGCATTGTATTAGGTACTTTAATACAGTTTCTCATTTAATATTTAAAACTATCCTATACTATTAATACTACTGAACAGTTTGCTTTTCTGTAAAATGAGACTATGATACCAGTAACTCTGTGTTGCTTCAATACTTCATCATATCTGCATTATAACATATTAGAATGAACTAATGGCTTACATCTTACTCTTCAACTAGAAAGTAAGCTTGCTGAGAATGTGTCTTATTCACCATAGTGTCCCCAGTACAGAGTAAGATACCTGGCACCAGTAGGTATTCATGAAAATTTGAGGAATGAATGAATACATACCATCCTCCATATGACAAATGAGACAGTGTACATGACAGTGCCATGCAACTTACTTGTTACACAAATGTGATAGATGGTTAATAATAATCACCTGTTTGACTCTGCTTAAGAGAAAGTAAGATGTTCTCCTTTTCGTGGTGACATGTGCATTTTCACAGTGTTTTCTTGAATTGTTGCACTTGCCTGTGCTGCCCAACCAAAGGCAGACTCTCTTCTGAATAGTTCCAGGGAAAGAGAAGACCACTGTGTCTTGAAAATCTATACCCTACTTAAAAGGCATATATAATCTAATTTTTAAAAGTCTTAAGCCTCCCAATTGTAAATGCCAGTAATGTTAGGTCTTTATTATAGAATAAGTATGATGAATAAAGCCAAATGTATTTGTAGAGAGCTGGAAGAGCCTCGGATGACAGGTGAGTAGATCAGAACAAAGTATTGTTAATGATTCCCCCAGATACTTGAAGAAGAGTGCAGAAGATCAATAGATCTACAGAACACGAATCCCTCTTGAAAGTGTGAGCATCCTGGATTTTATTTATTTAAGATTGGTACAATTGAGTTATATTTTTGAGAATCTAATGGAAGAGAATCACATCATCTCCCAGGAAAGCAATCCTCTAGCTGCACTGGCCAAGCTTCATCCCGTTAATCCTTTTGACTAATGAAACAGTTGGTATATTCTTGTAAACTTTCTGGAGGCAGTTTGTCCATTATTAGGCCTGAACTTGAAATAGTTAGAGAGAAAAAGAAATCCAACAGCTCCTCCTGCATCAGAATAATACAAGTGAGTCTCATTTTAATAAAACCCTAGAGCACAGTATCACCTAGCAAGTTACAGGTACTCAATAAATGCTCTTTGGAATAAATGGATGAAAATTTAAATTTGTGAAATGGATCAATAAATATGTGATCATTTACACTCCCAGAAGATGTATCTGCTCCTTTGCTTCTGAGTGCTGACTTTAAATATGGGTCTTTAAGCTAGTATTAAGGAATGAGACGGTGAGATTTTTCTTTTGAAGTTAGTTAGTCCTTTTTCCCATCTACAGGGACAGAGCAACCACCTCAGTGGCTTATCACTTTACCTATTGTGTGTATGATGAAGGAGAGGGTTTCTAGTTCCTTCATTTTCATAAGAACCAATATCTAATTTTTTAAAAGTAAAAACCTGCTGGACCACCATGATTTACAGATTTAAAATGTGCCGTGATGTATTATGACTTAGCATACATAGCTTTCCCTCCAACATCTGTATCCTGATTTGTAGTCTAATAAACCTTCCTGCCGCAGATGGCATGTGCATAGTTGTTCCAAGGTGTAATACATCAACACAGCATTTCTAAACACAGAGCAATAATGTATTCAATTAAGGGAGGAAATAAAACATCGAGCCGTTTCTTATAATAAATCTTTTACTAAGCTTCCCACATCACATGTTTGCGGAGGAAATAATACATGTCATTCAGACTAAGGGTTATTGTAGACTGCTGAGGGAAACATGAAATTCTGGAGGTTTCAGCAGTCCTGTGAAACCCTGAAACATGGAAAGTGTACAAATTAGAAAAGGATGTAATATGTGACTAATGATACCTCTTGGGATAACTTTGGAACCCATATTTACTGTTATGATCACTAGATTCATTTAAGCTACAGGAGTTGAAAAGCAATACCCTGGTAAGTGAAAAACACCTCTGAGTTCATTAGATGTGGCTGTAATTTAAGCTCTAAAGGCTTTTTTCCTTGCTGTCATTCTTCATATTTCTGGAAATGTGGTACTTGAGCTCCTAATAAAAGTGGTCTACATCATGACCATATAATCTACAGTTCCTGGAAAGCACATTTACACCTTCACATCTGTAGCTAAGGCCAAGACTAAACAGAAACGTAATTCACCCCAGATGTCACTCATAAGAAAGTTCTGGAGAAGGCTGCTGATTTTAGGATTTTCTAGCCCCTGAATTTACCCCAGGCACTGCTATGGATATGCAGCCCAGGCCCTTCAGGCCCAAATGTTGGAACCTCTTTTCATAAACTGTGCCCCATACAAAATTGACTGAATCCCACAAAGTAAATCCCCAACCCCACCCTCCATTTGTGGAGGGAAACGATGGCTCTTCTGACCTTATTTACACAGATGATACCAGGGCTTTCTGTCTTAAGCATCTTATCAAGAAATTTTGCTCTTCTGACTTGATAAGACATCATGCTATCATGCCTTAAAGAAGCTACGTGACAATTTCTCTGAAAAAAATTATATGTATATGTATATGATTTGAGATGCTAATCACCAGAATAGCGTTTGATGGATCCAATATAATCAGGCAATCCATTTCTATCTAGTGATCTAATAATACTCCTCCTTCCTTAGCTTTGTGTTTCCCTGACCAGTATCTCTTTTCCTCAGTGATGGATGAGTTGGTCTAAAGTCAGTTCTCTCTCATTCCCAGGTGATATGCCTGACTGGAACAGCTTTATGGCTAAAAAAAGATCAACACATAAACCATACAGTTCTTCACAATGTGCAGAAATCAAGACAGACAAGACTTCAGTCCCACTCTAATCTATTTGTAGTTTTTAGCTCTACCTCTTTAACTCATGTATCTGTTGGTGCCTTGCTTGGAGTTACCTTCTTTCCCCAGAGGCCCACCAGGTGTGTGAGGCAGCGAATCTGCGCAGTTTCCCCAGAAGGGCCCACTGACCTGGGTGTAGTTGAGGAAAGGCCACTGCAGGCACATTGTGCCTTATGGATACTGGAGCTTTCTTGAGAGGAAAATCATGTGCTGCTGTGTCAGGTCAGATACAGAAGCCGGATTACCTAGGCTCCATTGGTATAACTGCTCATAAAAATTACTATTTAATAAGGATATCCCCAGGATTTATTAAGGGAACAATGTGAAAACGGCCACGTGAAAAATAGGTTTACACCTTTGTAAAACTGCTGTTAAAGACATTGTTCATTGAATGTTTAATTATTAATCAAAGATCCATCTACCTGACAAATTCCTCTTAAAATATGTCTCCTGAAAACCTGGTGCGTATTCCTTTACTAAACATGGCCATCTATACCTATACAACCCATTGAATTTTTCTTTTTGCTTTGGCTGCAAAGATGAGAGATAAATTCTGTGCTTAGCTATACTGATAATTTGATTCTAACTTCCCGATACACAGTTTCTTTCTCCTTCTTCTATGGTGGTCTGTGAAATGGTATTGTGGTCTGTGAACACCTGAATTTGTATGCAGATGTGTGTGTAGAGTGTGTGTGTTTACTCACTTGCATTTTTCTGTAGAAAGAGCCCAAAGGTTTCACCAGATTCTTAAGGGGATGCATTATCCAGAAAAAATTAAGGACCATGATACTATATGGTGTTTTAAAATTTTGATCTCACCTTTAACTGTTCTGTCTAACAAGCATATTTCAATTTTAAACAATCTAAATTGTTTTTTTTTCCTTGGAGGAGAGGGAAGGAAAAGCTAGATATCTGTAAAAATTATATAAATGTAAATACAAGAGTACATTTTGTTGTCAAGTACTCAGCCTCTTAGTAGGTATGATTTCAGAGGAAATTTTTTTGTTTGTTTGTTTGTGTTTTTCAGAAACAGTGGGCTGAAAAGAATAAACCGAGATGGCATACATCTGTGTGCAAATGTAATCTGGTGTCTTCTCTTTTTATTTTTCTCCTATCTTAAAGATAAACAAGCAGACAACTATTTATTTTTTATTTTGATTTAAAAATTTTTTTTATTATGTTATGTTAATCACCATACATTACATCATTAGTTTGTGATGTAGTGTTCCATGATTCATTGTTTGCGTATAACACCCAGTGCTCCATGCAGAACGTGCCCTCTTTAATACCCATCACCAGGCTAACCCATCCCCCCACCCCCCTCCCCTCTAGAACCCTCAGTTTGTTTTTCAGAGTCCATCGTCTCTCATGGTTCGTCTCCCCCTCCAATTTCCCCCCTTTCGTTCTTTCCCTCCTGCAGACAACTATTTAGACAGATCTGTATAGACAGCTCCCTATGTAAATGTCTCCTAAATACTGTAAGGAAATGATAATATACATAGAAAATTTCTTCACCATATGGCATTGATACATATTGACCTCGGGACTAAGAAAGTCCACTGTGTTGTATGTATTAATATGGGATTTTTAAGACAACCCCACAGGAATTAGCTTGCTAATTTGGAAACTAGATAAGTCCAATAAAATGAAAACTTGTTCAGAGAAAAAGCCTTGATGAGAAAAAAAATCTCAGGAGATCCAACAGTAACACCAAACCGTTGAAGGAGCAGATATATTTCCCCTTAGAACAAGATGTCTTCGATCTTGATTTTTCCAAAATAATTTTTTATGAACATATTGTGAATTACACAGGACACCAACCCTGCTGCTTTTGGAGCAAAAAGACAGAGCTGACAGATGTAGTTATTTGCCAGGAACAACCATGTGAATTTATAAATATTTTACAAGTGCAGCTTTCAGAAGAGTGACTTTTACTGCCATATTAATGCAACTTGCAAATTTATAGTCTGGGCATTTGTGGATTATGAATGTCCAGTATTCGAGGCCAGTGCCAAGAACATGGTTTATGTTTGGAAATTCTTTTTTTCTCTGAACACAGACTTGTTGGCTGTTAAGGTCTGCGTTATAATTCAGCTGCACATGAGGTGCAAGGCTACATAATACATCAGTTCCCACTCCCAATGGCTGAACTCATAAATATACTCATTACAACATATTCCATGTGACAAAATGACACACAAAGCATAAAAATATCTCCCAAGAATAGAGAATTAGTAATCGTAGAAGCAATAGTGGCATGACTCCAAGCCTCTGGCCAGACCCATAACATGTGACCTAAAGTTATAATTATGTGCCATACTGTAAAGAAAACTGGAATCACAGATTCAGAAGTAATATTTTAGTATGTGTTAGATCAACATACTCATCAGTGTTGTCAGATGCATTGCCGGTGCATGACTGAAAAGGCTTTAGTTACTTTACTCATCTTTTGGGGGGCGGTGGGAGGGAGGCGTTCGGAGAGGAAGGAGCATCATGGCAACTCTTTCCTTGTACATTTATTTATAAGTTGCTTTTCCCACTGATTATGCCCAAGGTGCAGTAGTCTTTCTGGTGTTCCAGATCTTGAAAAAGAGGAGCAGATTTCTCTGACCTTGAGCAGACAAGGCCTGGAATGACATCCAGGTGACCAACCTTTGGTCACATGTCGAAAGGTCATCCTATCGAAGATGTTATGACAGGCAGAATTGTTGGCCTTTGATGAAAGTCAGCACGATTGCCTGACCTTTCTGCCTTCCACTAAGTAGCTCTGTTATCTTGAATACATCACTTCTCAAGCACTCATTTCTTCTTTTGTAAAATGTTCGCATTGGACCAGATTGTAAAATCCTTTCCAGCCTATGATGGTTTTTTTCTAATGCATGTGTGCCAACCCACATAGATGTTAATATACAGTATCTTATAATCTGCAATCATAACTGTTTTTCATGTGCACACTTTTCATCACCTAAAAACCCCAAGTGCTAAAATGCTTCACCGTTTCACACCGGTATGTCCAACCATTTCTTGCTCTGTATTAAAACTGTATGTAATCCTTAAAAGACTTAATTGAAAGTCTAACCTTATATAAATGGAGGATCTTGTGTTCTTACAAAAATTTGTAATTAGTACAGTGAGTAAAGTTCTGAATTGCCAAAGCTAAAAGATAAATAAGTAAATACATAAACAAATAAACAATCCTTGTGTATTCCAAGGCTTAATCCCACTGAGGCCCCCAACCTGATTAATCATGCAGCAGGCAGCAGACTGCCCCTTATTAGCTGACCTTACACATTTCAATGAAAAATGACACACACACCCAAATCCCATGCAGGCATTCTATTAGAAAATACTTTGTTAATAGGTTTTAAAGATAATCTTAGCCTTAAGAATAAGATCCTGTCAAGAGCAAATCCTTCTTCTTTGCTTCTAACCTAAGGGATAGAAGTAGTCAAATGCTTGTTACCAGGAAAAATTCAGCTTTAAAACTGATTGAATCAATTTTCCTTATCATCTTAGACCATAGCAACTTTAAAAAACCGGAGTAGAATGATAGTGACCTACAGTCTGGATGGTCTCACATGGCCCTTGTTTGTTTTCCTTTTCTCCTTTTCCCTTTATCTCTATCCTGACATGTCCTTTCTTTCCTCCTATGAGAGTAAAAACCTAAAAGGAAAACAATTAGCTATTCCTACCCTTCGAACACAGCCACACATTCACATGATAAATGGAACATGACCATACAGAACAACCAAAATGACATCCTTATTGCAAGCTCAATTTATGTAATTTTGTGTTTTCCTTTTTTTAAAATTTTATTTTATTATGTTATGTTAGTCACCATACAATACATCATTAGTTTTTGATGTAGTGATCCATGATTCATTGTTTTCGTATAACACCCAGTGCTCCATGCAGTACGTGCCCTCTTTAATACCCATCACAGGGCTAACCCATCCCCCCACCCCCCTCCCCTCTAGAGCCCTCAGTTTGTTTCTCAGAGTCCATCGTCTCTCATGGTGCATCTCTCCCTCCGATTTCCCCCCCCCCCCCCCGCTTCATTTTTCCCTTCCTTCTCCTAATGTCCTCCAGGCTATTCCTTATGTTCCACAAATAAGTGAAACCATATGATAATTGACTTTCTCCGCTTGACTGATTTCACTTAGCATAATCTCCTCCAGTCCCATCCATGTTGATGTAAAAGTTGGGTATTCATCCTTTCTGATGGCTAAGTAATAACTTTGGAGAAATGTCTGCTCATGTCTTCTGCCCATTTTTTGACTTGATTATTTGTTTTTTGGGTGCTGAGTTTGAGAAGTTCTTTACAGATCTTGGATACCAGCCCTTTATCTGTAGTGTCATATGCAAATATCTTCTCCCATTCTGTGGGTTCCCTCTTTGTTTTGTTGACTGTATCCTTTGCTGTGCAGAAGCTTTTTATCTTGATGAAGTCCCAAGAGTTCATGTTTGCTTTTTTTCACTAGCCTTTGGAGATGTGTCTTGAAAGAAGTTGCTGTGGCCGATGTCAAAGTGGTTACTGCCTATGTTCTCCTCTAGGATTTTAATGGATTCCTGTCTCACGTTGAGGTCTTTCATCCATTTTCTTTGTGTATGGTGTTAGAGAATGGTTGAGTTTCATTCTTCTGCATGTGGCTGTCCAATTTTCCCAGCACCATTTATTGAAGAGACTGTCTTTTTTCCATTGCATATTTTTTCTTGCTTTGTCAAAGATTATTTGACCATAGATTTGAGGGTGCATATCTGGGCTTTCTATTCTGTTCCATTGGTCTATATGTCTGTTTTTGTGCCAGTACCATGCTGTCTTGGTGATCACTGCTTTGTAATATAGCTTGAAATTGGGCAACATGATGCCCCCTTTGTTTTTCTTTTTCAACCTTTCCTTGGTGATTCAGGGTCTTTTCTGATTCCATACAAATTTTAGGATTGTTCCAGCACTTTGAAAAATGTCATTGGAATTTTGACCGGGATGGCGTTGAAGATATAGTTTACTCTGGGTAGCATAGACATTTTAACAATGTTTATTCTTCCAATCCATGAGCATGGAATGTTTTTCCATCTTTTTGTGTCTTCTTCAATTTCTTTCATGAGTGTTCTGTAGTTCCTAGAGTATAGATCTTTTACCTCTTTGGTTAGGTTTATTCTGAGGTATCCTATGGTTTTTAGTGCTATTGTAAATGGAATTGTTTCTCTAATTTCTCTTTCTATACTTGCATTGTTAGTGTATAAGAAAGCAACTGATTTCTGTGCATTGATTTTGTATCCTGCCACATTACTGAATTGCTGTATGAGTTCTAGTAATTTGGGGGTGAAATCTTTAGGGTTTTCCACATAAAGTATGTCATCTGCGAAAAGAGAGAGTTTGACTTCTTCCTTGCCAATTAGAATACTTTTATTTCTTTTTGTTGTCTGATTGCTGTTGCTAGGACTTCTAGTACTATGTTGAACAATAATGGCGTGAGCGGGCATCCTTGACGTGTTCCTGATCTTAAGGGAAAGGCTCTTAGCTTTTCCCCATTGAGGATGATAGTCACTGTGGGTTTTTCATAGATGGATTTTATGATTGAGGAATGTTCCTTCTATCCGTATACTCTGAAGAGTTTTAATCAGGAAAGGATGCTGTATTTTGTCAAATGTTTTTTCTGCATCAATTGAGAGGACCATATGGTTCTTCTCTCTTCTCTAATTAATGTGGTCTATCTGTGTCTTCCAAATATTAAGACAAGGGTCACTCATTTTGCAAAATTAATGGCTGATATAAAGTCAGAATAAAAAAAAGCATAAGGAAAATATTTCTTCACCCAGTGTATGGCCAACCTGTGGAATTTACTACCCTGGGAGGTCATAGATTTAGTCAATGGATGAATTAGAAAGGGCTAGATAATTTTATGACCAGTCATAATACTGCAGTTATGAATATTAAGATAAAGGTAATAGAATCTCATGCCTCAGGGCACAAACAGATCATTGTGGAAGTTTTGCAGTTCTTTATTTCCTGAAGATGCTCTGGGCAAGTGGCTCAATTCATACTGAAGTTTTACTTTCTTTTGAAAGTATCGACTACTGCTGTGAACAGGATACCACATTTAGGTCACACAGTGTTTTGTTTTGTTTTGACAATGAAAATCACAAGCGTCTTCTAATACAATACCAAAGAACAATTTAATGACAAAAGAATCAATTCTTCCATTCAGTGAATATTTATTGAGGGCCTACCATGAGCCTGTCAGTTTTTGGGGTGTTTGGGATACAACAATGAGAAACAGAAAAAAGTCCCTGTGTTTACGAAATTTACATTCTAGTGGGAGAGAGGTCATAAGCCAAACGAGTAAGTTATATAGTACATGAGAGGTTTTTAAGTACAAAGAAGAATAAAGCAGGGAAGGGAAATAGGAAACAGTTTACAATTCCAAAAGGGTGGTCAGGAAAGGCATCACCGGAGGGTGACATTTAAAACATGGAAATACACAAGGGAAGAGTGTTCCAGACAGACAGAAGAGCAAGTAGAAAGGTCCTGAGACGTGTTGAAAGTAATCTATTAATTACATATGTTCTTGATTAATGAGAAGACTCAGAGGGATAAGATAATCTGATTAATGTTTGTTGTTTAAAATGCTACATCCTGGGGTGCCTGGGTGACTCAGTTGTTAAGCGTCTGCTTTCGGCTCAGGTCATGATCCCACGGTCCTGATATCAAGCCCCACATCGGGCTCCCTGCTCGGCGGGAAGCCTGCTTCTCCCTCTCCCACTCCCCCTGCTTATGTTCCCTCTCTCGCTGTCTCTCTGTCAAATAAATAAATAAAATCTTTAAAAAAAAAATAAAATAAAATGCTACAATCCTTTTTATCTCTCTCCTTGGTGAAAATTTTTCTAAAAATATGAGATAATTTTCCTGCCTTAGTATTATAGAACAATGCGCACAATTTCATGATCTACTCACCTAAACTGGGGAGGAAAATTCCAGTTGCCCACTACCGTGGCATGTAAGGCTATTGATGTATGAACTGAATATGTGTAGATTCCTTGGTGGACTCTGGCTTTTATTTTAAAAATGAAATTCTGGGTGCGTCAATGATACTGTCTTTTGTTTTCCTCTCCATTATATGCCCTTTGCTTTACTCTTTCCATTTTCTTTTAGAAACTTTTCTGTAAAATCTTGCTCGTGTTACAGCTTCCTTTATCTTTTCTGCTCTTGCTATAATCCCAAAGAACAAACTTTTTTAGGAAGAACCTCTTTTATCCATGGAATTTTTCTGGCTAAAAGCCATACCTGAACTTAGTGGATTATACAACATCTATTATTTCTCATGGTTGTGTGGGGTTTGGGAGCTCTTCTGGTCTGGACTGGCTTGGCCAAGCTGGATGTGGTCTGGGAGAGCTTCCCTCTCTGGATGGGAGGTGGCCTGCGTCAGCTGGCATGACAGCCGGGTGCCTCTCATCACCCAGCAGGCCGGCCCAGACTCCCCCACATGGCGGCAGAAAGACTCCAAGCAGCAACAGAGGGCAAGTCCCAATGTACTAGCACTTTCTAAGCCTCTATTCATGTCATGCTGGCAGTGTGCTATCAGCTCAAGCAAAATCATATGATCAAGTTCAGATCTGAGGGGTAGAAAAATAAAGTCTGGCTCTTGATGGGCTGAGTTGTAAAGTCATATGGGAAGAGGGCTTGCGTTCAGGAATGGGAAGAATATGTGGCTCTTTTTTACAGTTTACCAGTCTGCCTTCTGGCCACAAATCATTCACATTTCTCCTACTTGTAAAATCTTATTCCTGTCATAGGACTCTTCCCCCCGGTAAGTTTATCCTAAGGTATCAGGATTGAAGTCCAGGATCTTATGATATGCAACTGGTTCAGATATGGATGAGGCTCTCTGGATGCAGCTTCTTCAGGTACAGTTTCTCTTAAAGTTATCTGACCTCACACCCAGAGTAAAATAGGGACCAGGTAACCCAATCAACACTCCCAGGTGAAGTCCTACCTTCTTCATTTCTTGTATCCTTCATCATATGGCCAAGGACACTGGGCCTGAACTTGTGGTCTTGTACTTGGGCCAGATTAACATGATTTGCTGCTTCTTTCTCAGTGGCCCTTTGAAGTGTACAACGGATGTGACTTAGAACAATTCGGGAACTATCATTCCAGGAAGAACTGTGATATTTCTGTTTATAGTTAATAAATACTAATTTCAGAGAGCCTATTATTCTCCACCAGGAACTACTAACACAAATCCCTTTCTATTCAACATAAAAAATGAAGTAGGACACTCTGAGGAGGATTTGGGATCAAAACATCTAGCATGTATAGATTAGATCAGGGGAAAAAAAAAACTGCAGTTCAAATTAGTGAAAGTGGCACAATTTTAATCCAGGCTTATTGTTCTGATAATCAGGAATTCAAGGGTTACTAATTAAAATGGGTAACCTCACATAGTTTCTAATGTGCAAAATTACCAACTTCCTAAGATCCGAGAAAGAATATAACTGCTATTTTGGGTGGGCTACTTTGTTGTGGTTCTAGCTTCAATCACCAGGGAACGAAGCTCTCACCCCTGGACCCTGTATGTATATACTAAAGGTCTTAAGGAGTAATCATCAGAGGGGTGCCTGGCTGGCTCAGTTGGTGGAGCATGCAACTCTTGACCTTGGAGTCATGAGTTCGAGCCCCATGTTGGGTGTAGAGATGACTTTAAAAGAAAAAAAAAAGAAGTAATAACTCAGAATAATAAACTTTTGCTAACACTTGAAAAAAAATTGTCCAAAGCCAGGCACATGTTGCTAGGTTCCCTCTACTCAAGAAGCAGGTAGCGTTTCTTGATTAGGGCCAGTTGTTTTTCCTAAAATCGACTCTCTGGCTTCTTGTCTTTCCAGGCTCTTTGCCAAGAAAGGGGGTTTAATGCCTGCTGGGCTCTTTCCTCTCCTTCTGAGACACCCTTCCACTTCAATAAAGAATAGCTCATGTTCCTAGTTGCGTTGCTTTCTCAGCTTGCTTCTTGCATGTAGGAAATTGGGGCCCCAGAGAAATCTTTTTATTTCCAATCCTTTCTGTTTTAGTCCAAGCTGGCCAGAATTCAGTTAGTGCAATTCTCTCAAAAACTTGTGGGGTTCCTAGGAGTCTACAGGCACATCACCCAACTCTTTCTGAGAGGGCTATTTTCAGCTTCAGGCTGCATGGCAGGCTGCTGGGATACAGCATCCTGAAGATTCTAGGTACTACCCTACACCATTCAGTTGTTTAACGAGGGGTCTTTCAGCCACACCCTCGATTTGGATCTTTACCCTGACATCAGTTCTTACTCTGAGAATCTTTAATGGCTAGAGAGACCAGAGATATGAAATAGTTTTATTTTCTAAGCTCTCAACCCCTGGCTCCTTTATAATGCCTATAGAATTCTGCAGGAAAGCTACAGTTCCCTCCTTAGCTCATCTCTCTGTTTTGTACCTTATCTTATGCAATTAAAAAATCAAAATAAAACCACTCCTTTAACATTTTGCCAGGGACGCTCCTTAGCCAAATCTACAGATGCATTAGGTAAATTTTCTGTCTTCCAAATTATCATAGACATGAGCTTTGGGATTGTTTCACTATTTCACTACTATATGCATCCGTTGTCTGGCTTCGGCCAACAGTGTATGCACCATTTTCCCAATTTTGGCTACCATTTATTTTTGCTGCCTTTCTAGCCTCTGTCTCCCACCTCGTCCCAAAGACAGTGCTGCCTATTCTAAGTTGCTGTCACAGCAGCCCTCCAGTTCTCCAGTTCTCAGACCACTTTCTGTATCAGCTCTGGCTGCACAAAGCACTGTCCAAAAGCTTTGGATTAAAACAACAGTAGCTATGTTTCTTACAGTTTTGTGGGTTGGCTGGGTGTTTTCTCTCATCGAAACTGGCTCAGCTGGTGCTGGAAGGCTCTACCTATGTCTGGTGGTGGCTCTGTGTCTGCTCGAGTGAGAGCCACATGCCTGTCAGCATCAGGAGGCTTGCCCAGGCTCATCCACATGATACAAAGGCGTAGTGCATATGGGGCACACATACAGGAATGGGAGGCATTGGTGGGCCCCTTTTGCAATCTATCACATTCCTTCTCCTTTCACTTCAATTTCTCTCATCTTTACTCTAGTACTGAGAGGACTTGGCTTTGTTCACAGCTTGATTGGTTGCCTTACCAATCATTGGCTTTCTTACTGCTCCCTGATCAGGACTGAGTGAAGATTTATTAAAACTATGCATTTGGCATCACAGTTGTTCAATACTTCACGGAACCACGTTGCTTTGCATCTTCTTGGCAAGTTTAACTCTTACCAATTTCTATTTCAGAATTCCATACTCAAAAATGTTTAGTTATTCCTATTTGAGATGTAGTTGATTAAAACTGTCAGACTTTGAGGGGCATGGTTTAGCACTGATGAGCTTTTATATACCATTCTTTATCATTAGGGAACTAACCTTTTCCATGAAACTTACCTTGCCCTTAAGTAGATAGATACTGACAATTACGAATTTGTTTGAAGAATTGAATATTATAGTGGTGGGTTGTTAGAAACTTATTTTTCTTCAATATTCTGTTTTCTCTACATCAGGATTAGTAGTTATAAAGAAGGAGGGAGTTTGCGAGAGGTCAGATTTGGCAATGGGAAATGGAATTATGTTTTGAGGAAAGCATCTACTTAAGCCTTCTGCATTCTTAAATCCATCAAAGGAGTCATTTATTTCTCTCATAAATCTGTAATGATGGCACAGTTGCACATAATGGTTTGTAATTTCCTTTGGTCAGCAAAGAGAAAAATGAAAGAAGTAAGCAAGCACATGAACCTAGTAATGTCTACCCAATATTTCTTAATAGCCCCTGAGATGGCGAACCTAAATGATCTTGCTTGCTGAAAACCATGGCAATATTTGAGAGGATGAGTTTCCAGTCGTAAAAGGAACACAAATAATGAGATGATTTCTTCTGCCCTGCATAACCTGAAATGTTAGCTGCAATTCCTCGCAACTGGTGAGCCTTCTGCAATAGGATGCTCAGTGCATTCCTATTATTAGTCTATTTCCTAGTCTCATTGTATAAAAAGCTTATTAACATGTTAAACTAAAAGCTTAAGCCTACATTTTGACTTTGTTTCACTGAACTCTTAAATTCATGTCTTGTCTTTTTGAGATAATTCTTCTATCCTCCTTCCTCAAGACTGAAGAGTTTGTGTTAGAATAAATAAATAAACTTTACTTAAAAGTGTCTGTTTTGGGGGCACCTGGCTGGCTTAGTCGGTTCGGCGTCTGCCTTCAGCTCAGGTCATGATCTCAGGGTCTTGGGATGGAGCCCCACGTGGGGGTCCCTGCTCAGTGGGGAGTCTGCTTCTCCTTCTCCTCTGCCCCTCCCCCTCACTCGTGCTCTCTCTCTCAAATAAATAAGTAAACTCTTTTTAAAAAGTGTCTGTTTTAGGCCAAGACACATTTTTATATTCATGTTATTAAGATTAATATGTAAAAATATCAACTACCTGAAGGAATTATTTTGTGAAGTGGTTACTGGGACAACTGTATGATAAAAACATTATCATCAGAAGGGTAAATGCTACTCATTTTCCATGAACGGTTTGTAGCCAGTAAGAGATTTTTGAGACCTCATGTCAGGTCCATCCATACTACCATCATTATCTGAATGTCTGATACCTCTACTCTGGAATATTTAAATTGCCTCCTAACCAATCTTTCTTCTGCACTCTTTAACCACCACCAAATCATTTCATTCAGTGCTATTGGAGTAATTTGCCTTAAGCTGTCACTCCCTAGTTTAGAAACATTAACGATTTCCTCATGGAATAAAGCCGAAATTCCCTACTTGGCATTCAAGGCTGTCTATTAGCTGGTATCACATCTATTTTCCACCTTCATCTTAATACAATAATCTTAGGAAAGGGGTTATCTTTCCTTAACTTTAAGAAGAAGCACTTTACAGAAGGAAGAAAATGTCTCTTACTTTACATAGAGACATCAGGTTTTTATTTTTATTTATTTTTATTTTTTAAAGATTTTGTTTATTTATTTGACAGAGAGACACAGCCAGAGAGGGAACACAAGAGGGGGAGTGGGAGAGGGAGAAGCAGGCTTCCTGCGGAGCCATCCCAGGACCCTGGGATCATGACTGGAGCCAAAGGCAGATGCTTAACAACTGAGCCACCCAGGTGCCCCAGAGACATCAGGTTTTTAATGGGTCTAAGGATTCTGTATCATTTTAATCTGGAAAGCCAAGCACTGCTCCAGGCCTAATCTGCAATTTATTATCAACAACTATTTATTAGGAGTCCTGTATGTGCCAGAAATTTCCACATAACATTAACTTGTGACCATCAAGACAATCTTGTTGGGTATTACCAGAGCCAGGGTCCAGACAGGGAAGTTGAGCTCAGAAAAGGTGAAAAACGATGCCCAAAGCTTCCTGACTGATCGGAGTGGAGCTGGAATTTGAATAGCAGTCTTCTGAATCCATAGCCTGTGTTCTTTCCCCTTTACTGCAGCTCTAGCAGGAAAGTTCATCAGAGCGCTGTTTCGGTCCATCCTGGAGCCTTCTTAAGTGAGCTTTTCTTAAGCGACCTCTCCACCAGGATGACTTTGGGAGGTGACAGTACAATAAATGAACTTTTTAGAATTATAGGGTTCTAGAGACTTACTCTCATATATGCTGGGCTCTGAACTGGTCTTTCTCATTGGGTCAGAAGTACATGGTCCATGATGGTAAACAGGTGTTTTCTTCTTGACACGGTGTTTTATTCTTGGTGTTTAAAGTGTGATGTGATTATGAAGATTACTTGCAGTAGTACTGAACATGAAGCACTTGACAAGGTCAGAGTTCACAGACTTTAGTGCATTCAATGGTGTTGCCAAGGATGCCAAAAGCAGGAACGAATCACAGGCCATGTATGCAAAGATATTTCCTGGTGTTATGGCTTAGTTTAAGTTAAGGGTTTCTAAGACATTTGAAAGATTTTGTTATGTTTTGGCTCCACAGGAATAGTTGAAATAGTCCTTGAAGGCTTGAGTTAATTGTAAGAGATCCTTCTTCTTGCTACCTCTTAAGTGTTGCATCTTAGAGGATAAACGTTTTGTGAAGAGCTCTGCAAAAATAGAGAATGCTAATCATAGAAATATTGCTTACAAGAAACATAGGCACCTTAGATGCATTGCAAAAATATTTAACTTGTTGAAGCCAAATTTCACGTATATTTACTTTTAGACTTCTAGACTATGGTTGGATTTGAAATCTGTATTTCCAAGCCAAAAAAATTATTTTCATAGGAAACTCTTTTTTAACCCATATATCCCCCAAAATGTTTCTCCTATATATTTTTCTATATACCTCTTTCAAGAACTGCAAAAGGTCTGACATTTTATTCTACTAGCAAGCCAACAAGTTAGCCTGCCACAGTTTCATGGGTGCCGGCAGAAGACATGATACTCCTAGGTTAGAAACCAAGGACAGTATATTACTCACAGCACTAGCAGTAGCCAGAGTATCAGCATTTGTGCCAGGCCCCTGAGCCTCAACTCCTGCTGGGCAATGTGAAGAGGATCAGGTGACACCTACACATGCAGTGAGGAGTATTACTGGTGAGGAACCTTGAGTGAGGGAACCCAAGTTGTTCATAATGGGCAGTAAGCATGTCCACCTTTGCCTCCAGAGGGAAACACTATCTCTATCTTCCAGGGTGAAAGCAAACCTGCCCTTTGCTTCAGTGCAAGACATCAGATTCTCCCATGGCTGTTTGCTACACATACATCCTAGAAAGGATAGTTCAGAACAAAGGCAAGTCAGTGCTTCTGCTTATAAGATGTGCACAAATGTGAGAAACTCATGGAGAATTTTCTCTCAACACTCAATTTTTGGGGGCTCCTGGCTGGCTCAGTTGGTGGAGCTTGCAACTCTTGGTCTTGGGTTGTAAGTTCGAGCCCCATGTTGGGAGTAGAGATTACTTTAAAAAATCTTTAAAGGGACACCTGGGTGGCTCAGTCAGTTAAGCATCTACCTTCAGCTCAGGTCATGATCCCAGGCTCCCGGGGTCAAGTCCCACATCGAGTCTCCCTCTGCCTGCTGCTCCCCCTGCTTGTGCTCTCTCTCTCTCTGACAAATAAATAAAATCTTAAAAAAAATCGTTAAAAACAAAACAAAAACACTCAATTTCTGGAGTCCCAAGAAACTTCAGGACATGCTACCAGCTTGATACATTAGGTAGAAATAAAAGTTGTGCCCTATAACTTGAGTGGTCCTATCCCTCAAATCAACTATATATCATTCGTTATTTTACCATTATAATTTCAATCCTTTGACTCAAGCTTTAGATCTACAAATGAGCCCTTTACCTAATTACAAATACTGCTGTAAGTAGTTCCCTCCACACTTTAGTAAATAAAGGCTGGGTTTTATAAGGGAAGAATATTCCTGACACTTGAATTAAAGAGATGTGATCTTGGGGCACTTGGCTGGCTCAGTCAGTGGAGCATGCACCTCTTGGTCTCAGATTTGTGAGTTCAAGCCCCACACTGAGTGTAGAGATTAACTAAAAGTGAAATCTTAAAAAAAGAGAGAGATGTGATCTTGAGGCTTGGTTTGGCACTGAGTGCTTTGGCCCTCAGTTTCTCTGTCTGTTAAATATTAAAATATTAAATATTAAAAACTAGAAAACCATGGAGAAATACTTTAAAAATTCTGAGAGATGCTTACCAAACAAAAAATCTATACCTGTCTAAACATGAGGGTAAATGTGTTTTCAGATATGTGAGTTCTCAACAGAGTTACTGCCCCTGCATCCTTTTTCAGAAAAATATGGAAGGATATGCTCCATGAAAATGAACAAGTAAAATAAGAAAGAAGAAGGCATGAAGTAAAAAAAGATAAGGGATCTAACACAGGATGGAGGCAAAGGGAATTTCCAAGATGATGCAGAAGGAAGCCCCACAGTGGTAGGTATCAAGAAACCTAGAAAACAATTCGTCCAGATTGTAATGGAAGAACAGAGGAGTTGTTAGAGAAGTCTCCAGGAAACAAATTAAACTGAAGGGTTATATGAGGTGTTGAACCACATTGAGAAGAGTTTTCAGTTCTTTCTTTTTTTCTTTTTTTAAAGATTTTTTTATTTATTTGACAGAGAGAGACACAGCGAGAGAGGGAACACAAGCAGGGGGAGTGGGAGAGGGAGAAGCAGGCTTCCCAAAGAGCAGGGACCCCGATGCGGGGCTCAATCCTAGGACCCTGGGACCATGACCCGAGCCGAAGGCAGATGCTTAACGAACGACTAAGCCACCCAGGCGCCCCGAGGAGTTTTCAGTTCTAATGGAGAGTCTGAAATGAGTTGATGATAAGTATATAGAAAATCAGGCAACAACAACAACAAAAAAAATAGAGGAAAATATAAACTTTTAGGAAATGAAAAGTTGTACAAGAAATATAATATATTGCATGACTGAGCTGTAAACAATATTGATAGATTCATAATAATGTAATCTACAATTATGGGTTTAGCTTAAAAGTATGCTGTAATTAACATTGGGAAGATGGAGAATGGGAAATATATGTATGTCTTTGGGTGTGTGTGGGGATGTGTTAAAAGAGGTAATTCCTCACCTCCCATAGAAGGAAGCAAATAATGTTTAAAATACAAAAATTAAGAAATAACAGTCTAAGCACATTATTTGTCAAATGGACGTAAACACTGAAAGACACAGCTAAAAGAACTGAAAGTGGTTACCACAGGGAAACAGAAATAGGGGCTGCGGAAGCGTGAGCAAGAGGACTGCTTTTTGTCAAGTTTTCGTTTTTAAATGAAGTGCATGTATTACTTTGATCAAAATTAAAATTAACAATGTAATGTATTCACTGGCCTATTGCCAGTGAAATGTTTAGCAGAGATTAGTTGCAATTAGAAATGGGATGGAGCCTCGTGGAATAAAGGGGGCACATACCACAAGCAGAAGGTGATGCTATTAGGAGAGGTGAGAATTATATTTCTGCCTCTCTTACATTTTTTTCCTAGGGCGAACCTGGGCAACATCTTTGATCTCACATCATAAACTATGTTAGGACATTAATCACATTTAAAAACTCTATTAACTTGTGCAGGACACCAAAGTCTTTATGGCAAGTCAGTATTGCAGCTCAGTAAATGCTATCATCTCAGCCTGATTAAGTTAATGCATCTCTGTTGAATGCCTCATGCAGTATCCATGGGTCCTCTGACTCACTGGAGGAATATTGCTGCATTGCTTATTGCATACATGTATGGGGGAGAGCAGGTGATGAACCCATTCTTAGGTTTCTGTAGGTCTAGAATCTAAACTAGCAGTCTCCTAGGTAAAGATGACTTCTGATTCAACTTTCTGAGCTGCATCTGGCAATTGGTATTGCTCAATAAACATTATGCTAGTGATGCTTGGAGGGCTGGGAGGCTTGCAGCTTAGACAAAACAGTTGCCGACTGTGTGGAAATTAACTTGAACTGCTGTCATATTTCTAGCGGACTCTCAAATGTCGAACCTCTGCTAAGCTTCTTATCATGTGCTACTTGCATGGCTTCACTTCTCAGGACAGTTCAGCTAATATGGGTTTCAGAACTCTGTGAGAGCCACAGCTTCTGCTTTATGGATTATGTGCAGTTTGGGGTGAAAACTGTCTGATAAGGTGGAGAGGTGGATGGTAGGAAAGGAGTGGTGTAAGAAAACTATAGTAGAGTTGTCAATGGTGCTCCTGGGTGTCTCAGTTGGTTAAGCATCTGCCTTTGGCTCAGCTCATGATCCTGGGGTCCTGGGATCGAGCCCCATGTTGGGCCCCTTACTCAGCGAGGAGATTGTTTCTCTCTCTCCCTCTGCCTGCCGCTCCCCCTGCTTGTGTGTGCATGTGCTCTCTCTCCGTCAGATAAATAAAAATCTTTAAAAAAAATAGTCCTTTCCTTACAAAAAAAAAAAGAGTTGTCAAGCTTCCACACCTTCTTTTCTGTTTATTTAGTAAAGAATCTGAGCACAAAACTATTATGCACAAAACACAGTGCTAGACACTGTGGGGATACGGAGCTACAAAGATACAACCCCACATCTCAAGGAGCTTACAGTATCAATGGAGAGACAGAGGCATGAATACTAATTATAGTATCAGGTGGAACGCTCTAGGAGAACATCCTCTCTGGAGTCGGAGTATCTTGATTTTGATTCCCCGCTTCCTAACTGAATGGCTTTCAGGGAGTTAATCTTGAAAAAAAATTAAATGAATTAATCTTGTAGAGGCCACTATAAGATGGAATAATAATGGTGATGACTGAATGAGTTAATGCTTGCTTAGCAAAGTGTCTGGCACATAGTAAGGCCTCAATAATCGTAATAATAATAATAATAGTTATTTTAAATTTTATTATAAACAAGCAAAATGTCATTGGAGCAAGGTGGAAGGAGTTCCTACTGATCGTATAGGGATAAAGTTAACTGAGAAAGTGGCAATGGACCTGAGCACTAGAAGATGAACAGGAAGAAGGAACAAAGGAAGGGAACAGTATTTCAGCATTTCAGACTCAACAAATGGTAGGGACGATGACACAGAGAGTTGAGGGTTTTTAACTTATTTAGGGATCAGGTATGCTTGGGGGTTTGTAGTGAGAGGTGATGCGGGAAAGTGAAATGAATCCAAATTGGGGTGTACCTGGAATGTCATAGGAAAGGAACTCAAATTTTATGCTGTCGGTAGAGGGGACTGTGAAGAAGCTATTAGTTGTTACCTCGTTGAGAGGAGATGAGGAGGGCTCTGTGAGCTTCTCTGTGGACACCGGAAGTGTGGGGAAAAGAGATACCTCCAAGTGCCTGGGAAGACCGTGTCACCGTTCACAAATGTGCAACCCAAGAGAGAGTCTGGTTTACAAGGAAAATAATGACTTCTCTTTTGGAAACTGGTGATCGTTTTAGTTCTCAAGCTTCTTAAAAAATTATTTTCTCAAGAAAAGATTTCTTAAATCAATGATTCTACGAAAACCAAAGCTTTGTGGAGCGTCAGAGGCAATAACATATGAACAATTTGATTTTTAAGTGGCTTCCTATGTGCCATGTTTGGAAGTCAAAAATATGTAATGAATTATATTTTATGCTTTCAGCACAAGCATCCATTAGCAACATTATGCTGGATACTTTCTATAATCTCTCAATGTCTCCTCACACCTTGGTGGGATCTTCGTATTTAAGGTAAGCTCTTAGGATCTTAGTATCTAAGGAATGATTACTGATAATTTAGGAGGAGGAATATCTCTTCACATTTGTGTTTATTTAACTTTGCATTTGCTAGCAATGCAAGTATAGCAATGCAAATACGTCCTATGCATATTTAAAGGATTTATTACTGGCTTATCTATAAGGCATGCTTCAAGAGCTGTTATTGAAATTCATATAATGCTAAATTTAGTTGAAAAGTCAGCAAACTGAATTTAGAACAAGATCACCCTTTTGGATGGCAGTGCTTCTGGGCGCCTGGGTGGCTCAGTCTGTTAAGCGTCTTGCCTTTGGCTCAGGTCATGATCCCGGGGTCCTGGGATTGAGGCCTGCTTTGGGCTCCTTGCTCAGTGGGGAGCCTGCTTCTCCCTCTCCTGCTCCCCCTGCTTGTGCTCTCTCTCTAGCAAATAAATAAATAGAATCTTAAAAAAAAAAAAAAGACGGATGGCAGTGCTTTTATTCTCCTCACCCACAGATTCTCACTGAGATGTACCGTTGAATTCAGTGGGTATTGTACTTGCCTCAGACGGGAAGGAAGGGAAGTAACAATTCACTTAGAATTCTTTTTGATATTCATTATTACAGTCCCAGTTAGGGTGATTTCTGTTAACACCATCACCTGTTGCCTTGAACTCTGAAGGTTACAGGAAGATGAGTTGGGCAGGAGTTTGGACGAGCAGGTTTAATGGAGCTGGGTGGTATCCCATTCTTACTGAGAAGCATGTGCCTGCACCTTGAATCAGTCCTACAAGAGTAAATAGATTTAGATAACACTCAGGTATTTTCCCACTAGCTTGCAGAACATCTTTTTCTCCCCCTGATATTTTTCAGGTCAATGAGAAAACATCAGAGGACTTTATCTAGTCATTGTCAAGTATCTTGTTATTGTTGTTGTTGTTTTTTTTAAGTTTCACTTATTTAAGCAATCTCTACACCCAACATGGGGCTCAAACTCATGATCCTGAGATCAAGAGTCCCATGTTCTTCGGACTGAGCCAGCCAGGCGCCCCATTGTTGAGTTGTTTCTTATTATTTCCCTGCTGGGCGCTTTTAGTACTACAGTTACTGCAGGGTTGGGCATTTATTCATTCATTCAACATTTTTTTTGGTCTTCTTCCTGTGTGTCAGGCACTGTGCTTGGTGCTGTATACCGGATGCTGAGGTAAACAAGGTCTTTGCTCTCATGGAACTTCAGTTCTATTGCAGGAAGGCAAATCCTAAGGACAGATTATTTTAAGTAGTGATAAACTGGAAAACAACCAAAGTAAGACATAATGACTAAATGAGAGGCTGCTCTGAGTAGGGGAGCTCAGGAATGGCAATTCTGAGGAAGCACCATGTGAGCAGAGACCTGAATGAGAAGCAGGAGCCGGCCAGATGAGGGTCCAGGGAAACATAAAACTTAGTCTGGTGACAAGAGCAGTACTATGTGCTCGGTTAGGAGGTACAGCATCATTGATTTAAGGAACTAGTTACTAGATAAGGGTGAGTGGAGAATTTGCAGTTAATACAGTTTTAAAAGCATAAACAACTGGAAACTGGTTTTCATACCCTTAGGAAAAGAAGGGAGTAGTGAGGCAAAAAACTGCTAGTTGACTTCCAAATGCCTTGTTCCCTCTTAGTAACAGTATTTCTAAATAGACACACTGTTTATTTATTTATTTTTTTAAGATTTTATTTATTTATTTGAGAGAGAGAGAATGAGAGATAGAGAGCATGAGAGGGAAGAGGATCAGAGGGAGAAGCAGACTCCCCGCCGAGCAGGGAGCCCGACGCGGGACTCGATTCCAGGACTCCAGGATCACGACCCGAGCTGAAGGCAGTCGCTCAACCATCTGAGCCACCCAGGCGCCCTAGACACACTGTTTAGAAGCACTGTATCAGCACTGCATGGCTTATATTTGGACTGTCATATGAGAGAGAAATAAGCTGCAATCTTATTTAATTTGCCAGGATGTTGGATCTTGTGATGCAGCTGACTCTATATGCTAATGTAGGTTAAAATAATACATGGGGTAACAACAAGATTGAAAGGGAAGATTTGAGAAAGGAAAAAAAGACCACCTGTAATCCCACTTTTCTAATACAACTATCTTCAAATTTTTCTTTTTTTAAAAGATTTTATTTATTTATTTGCTAGAGAGGGAGAGAGCACAAGCAGGCGGAGTGGCAGGCAGAGGGAGAAGCAGGCTCTCCACTGAGTGGGGAGCCGGATGCAGGACTCGATCCCAGGAGTCTGAGATCATGACCTGAACCGAAGGCAGACGCTTAACTGACTGAGCCACCCAGGTGTCCCTATCTTCAAATTTCTGTGTTATCTTCTGTGCCTCATCCTCATGCATGTTTTTTTTATGTAATTGTTAATGTGTTTACATACCATTTGACATCATGCTTCTTAAAGATTTTTAATCATGTTACATATTCTTTTTTTAAGATTTTATTTATTTTAGAGGGGGCTAGTGAGGAGCAGAGGGGGAAAGAATCTCAGGTAGACTCTGTACCAAAAGCGGAGCCCCACATAGGGCTCGATCTCATGACCGGATCATGACTTGAGCCAAAACCAAGAGTTGGATGCTTAACCTACTGAGCCACCCAGGTGCCCCTGTTACATATTCTATGTTTTAATATAGTTTTGGCCAGTTATTTTTAGCAGCTTTATATCATTATAAAGTGTTGTTGTACTATAACTTAAGAATCTATTCAAGGGGCAAATTTTTTTTAAAATTAGGTTTACTGGGGTGCCTGGCTGGTTCAGTTGGTGGAGCATGCGACTCTTAATTTCAGGCTTGTGAGTTCAAGCCCCATGTTGGGTGTGGAGCCTGCTTAAAAATTAAAAAAAAAAGGTTTCTTAGTGATCTGGTTGTTGATTTTTTGTTGTTGATTTTCTAATCTGGTTGGGTCTATGAGTGTCTCCTAAATGCTCAGCATGAGTCTGAAATACATACTTGGTAGGAGTTGAGTATAACAGATCATCGATTAATGTTAGCTGGCATCATTATTTTTGTCATTAGGACTGGACTCCATTGTCTATCCTTAGAGATGGGAAAGTAGAGAACAAGATCTGGTTTGAAATGGTAGCTGGGGCATGCTGGAGGACAATGATGCAGAAAACCTTAAATGAGCTGTAACAAATCAATCCTCATGTACCATTTGTAAGACATCTAGTTGTTAGATATAAGATTTGTGAGTTGTGCTTATTCTTCAGATATTCTGGGCTGGAATGCCCACTCGGCCTCTTCTGTTCATCTTTAAACATGTCTTCTCTCCCTTTACTCTGACTGCTTTACCCCATTTTGTATGCTTTCAGGGTCATTTGTGACCTTAATGTTTTGGATGTCCTAATAGAATTGAATCACTAAGAAGAGCATTCCACAAATTGACTTTGAAATCTCTAATTTAGTATTGTTATAGATAAAGGTCTAATATGGGGGCACCTGGGTGGCTCAGATGGTTAAGCGTCGGCCTTCAGCTCAGGTCATGATCTCAGGGTCCTGGGATCGAGCCCCGCATCGGGCTCTCTGAACAGCGGGAGTTTGCTCCTCCCTCTTTCTCTGCTGTTCCCCCTGCTTGTGCTCTCTGTCAAAAAGAAAATCTTTAAAAAAAAAAAAATGTATCATATTTTAAAAAAGTAAGTAAAGGTCTAATATGGCATTGAGTGGAGATGGTAGGGTTCTCAGTTGGCTGTACTTCTAGTAAAAAGTATATTTTAGAATTTTAAAATTCATTTTTACTAAAGTTGCGTTTTAACTAAAATTGCATACAGGTGATATAATCACATCACTTCACAGGCCATAAAGTGTAGGAAGCATACAGCGACACGTCTCCCCCAACATCCTCCTCTGCCCGGTCCCCACTCCCCTCGAAATTAACCACTTGTTCATAACTTCTTCCTTTCAGAGGTTCCTGATGGACATATAAGCAAATATAAATGTAGGTTCTATTTTCCCTTTTCACATTCTTCTATATTCTTCTATCTCTTAAGAAGTATGTTTTGAAGAAATGGATTTTTAGTATATTTTCAACAATTTGATAGTATTTTCTGGTAATATTATGGGTGTGATTAAATTTCAAGGGCATATTCAGAGCCTAGAGCTTTTCTTTTTTGATCACTGAGGGGCGCCTGGGTGGCTCAGTTAGTAAGTGTCTGCCTTCAGATCAGGTCGTGAGCCCAGGGTCCTGGTTGAGCCCAGCATCAGGCTCCCTGCTCAGCAGGGAGTCGGCTTCTCCTACTCCCTCCGTCCTTCCCCTGCTCATGCTAATAATTAAGTAAAATCTTTAAAAAAGAAAAAAAGAAAATTCACTGAAATAACACTATAAGTAAATTTCATGTAATTTATGCTGCTAAAAAAAAAAAAAGAACACAGTTAAATGGCCAGAGTACACTGGAAAACGCATCAGATTTCAAAGTCCAGGTTTTCACAGCTGTGCAGCACTTATAGCCCAAGTGTTTATGTCACTAAGACAACAATATTGTTGCTGGGTATCTTATAAAAGATGTCACATTTCAGGTTTGTACCTTGCCATTTTTTATTTGGGATCAAGATCTAAAGCCATTTATTTTAAGAGCATAGAGCGCTGAAAATATATTCTTTTGGAGGCAACAGAGACTCCAAATCAAAGTGGCTTGAATGATAAATAAATTTCTTGGTTCTTATAAACCTGAAGTCCAGTAGAAGATTGGGCTTCTGGACTGATTGATATAGTAGTTCAATTCACCAAGGACCTGTGTTCTGTCTTTGCTCTCTGCTATCAATGGTGTCTACTTTATTTTCAGGCTAATTTTTCTCATATCTCTACTTACAAGTAGGAATTGGGATTATTTATTCTCCCAAAATGGAGTGGTGTAGAGTGGGGAGAGAACACCAGGAATGCTGAACATCCAGAAATTCTGGGGAACCATCCCTCAGTTGAGACTCAAGAATGAACCACCATGAATGTGCTCAGTGAGTTTTGCAATGAATGGATAAAGAGCATGTAAGCAAGTGTGCTTATATAGAGACTACAATGTATTTTGTTCAAGGTCAGCAGTTCTCAACTGAGGCTGTACACTGGAATCACTGGGGAGACTACTTTTGAAAATAGTGATGCTCAAGTCCACTTCCCAGAGGTTCTGATTCATTTGTCCAGGGCTGGAGCCCAGATATTAGAATTTTTAAAATGTTCTCCTGGGGATTCTACTGAGCAGCCAGGATTGAGAACCGTCTTCTAAGAACGAGAGAAGACTAGTGTTCTTAGGAAGAATAAAACAGAAGTCAAACAGTGTTGTTTTATTTTTATTTATTTTTCATAGGTGTTGTTTTATTTTAATTCTTAATGCAAAAATATTGGCAGATGATAAAACTGGTTGTCAAACATCCCACATTTATTAGGTACTTAATTAACAATAAAGCTAAAAACAGTCCATTATTCTAATGAAAATAAAGACAGAATCAAACAATGTTTTTATTTTGATAACAAAAATAAGTTAGAAATACATTACCCTCCTTTCTTTACTAATTAACAGCATACTTGCAAGTTCCCCCAACTCTTGAGTCCACTCCTTCCCCTCTAATCCCATGGCTCTTACCTGAAATCAGCCCATCACGATTTTCCCCCCGTCTCACTGTGCAATCTCCTCATTGGATTTGGTATTTCTTCTTTCCACTCTTTCTTTCACAAAGCTTCTAGATCAATGATTAATAATGCTATTATCATCATCAATCATATTACCCCTCTGCTGAAAAAAGTCTCCAATTCTTTAGCCTGGCCTCTATGGTATGGTCCAAACCTGCCTTTTTTGTCTTATCTCACACTTTTCCCTTTCGTTTACTCCATGCTTTAGTCAAACTGAATTAGACACTATATCATAAACACATCCTATTTACCCACTCTGCCTATAGCACCCTGTTTAAACTTACCTTTTCCATATAATATTGTCTGGTAATTCAATTGAAAGAAATATTTTCTTTCTCAAAGGCCCATAGCAGTTTAACTCACTTTATTTTGTGGCATGTATCTTGTTCTACTGTGCAATATAGTGATGTGTGTACATGACTTACCTTACAGACTGACATCTTGGTGTCTTCTTTGCTTATATTTGTTGAATGGATGAGTGAACTTTCCAGTTTCTTCTACTTATGAACTTTAGACTAGTTCTGCATGTTTCTATTGTTCCAGACCATTTGAATGAGTTTAATAGGAAAGACTGGTGATAAAAATGTCTCATGTCTTGGCTGGCACCTTGGTAATGTTTACTATTTTCTGACTAGCCCTATAGATACAGTTTTTTTTTTTTAAGTTTTTGTTTATTTATTTATTTAAGAAATCTCTATACCCAGTGTGGGCCTTGAGCTCACAACCTCGAGAGCCGCATGCCCTTCTGACCAAGCCAGCCAGGCGCCCCTCTATAGTGACTACTGAATGCCTGCTGTGTGTGTGCCAGGCAGACAGAGGTAATCTACAATTCCCATGACAATGATCTGATTCTCATCTTTCAGATGAGTACACTGGTACTGAGTAAATAACATGCCCAAGTTCTGGCATAAATTGACAGAGCTGAAATTCCGGACTTGCTCTGTTTCTCTCCAAAACTATACAGTACAGGGTTAAAGCTGAAAACAGAAATGGTGGCTAGGTATCAGGCTACTGATTCCCCCCGCCCCAGCACATCCAGACAAGGTCAGGTTCCTATCTGCTCATTCACACATCAAGTCTATTCTGACTCTATTCCCAGGTCTACTAGGAAAGCTACTTCTCATCCAAATGCACAATTAAACAAAGAAAAGCCAAATCTGCATTAGATACCTTGAATCTAGCCCAATCCAATCCTGCAGAAACCATCAGAAACCATTAGGATTTAATAATAGGGACTGAGAGGCATCGAAATGAGAGAATACAGAGCTGTTGATGAGAGATGGAATTTCATGGGGTAAACAAAATTGGTATGAGAGCTCAGCCTATGTATTCAGCCTCTCTCTCGCTTCTTACATATTCATAGGACATAAAGGTTTTTCCCACATGACCTCAAACTTTCAGTTTCAAAGTGAACTTGAATTTGAAT
The DNA here is from genome assembly GCF_003265705.2 of Callorhinus ursinus. NCBI lineage: Eukaryota > Metazoa > Chordata > Mammalia > Carnivora > Otariidae > Callorhinus > Callorhinus ursinus. Next base: position 42,615,517 of record NW_027397074.1, on the reverse strand, counting down.
TTGTTACCTGACTATTCCAAAAATAAATGATTTGTTTTTAGTCTTCAAGATGTTTACTTAACATTTTCACTTCTCATCCAGAGACAACCTTCCAAGAAACTATGAACATCAGTTGAATAAACACAATTCTAGTCCTATAGAGTAAGGCCTAGAGAATGAAATTTAATAGGAATTTGACAACCTAGTTCTAAAGCTTTTACTAGAATAGGGTTATTATTTAGTTCAACAGAGAGGAGGACATCATTTTTCTTACTCAAAAGTGTCCTGCAACTACAAATTCCTATCCTGAGTCACTCATGTGAAGGCCAAGTGTGAACCCAAGAGGTAAGAGCAGCAGGGAAAGAGCCTCTTTTTTAAACATCTGAGCCAGAACTCTGGGCACCAATTTGATTTGACAGCCTATGGGAGATTGGGAGAGACAGTTTTTGCCAACAGATTTTTTGTAGAGGAGAGCTGTAACTTTAATCCTCCCATAAGCTTCATCTACTTTCTGGATGCTCTATAGAGTGACTGTCACAGCTGAGGTCAAGACTAAGCCTTGCAGAGTTAGAACCACTCTGTATCAGAGATGCTTTTTTGTCTCTCAAGTAATAATACACAACTAGACACAGTGGCTACCCAGGTACCACAGAGATTTTGTGATGAGATGTGAAACTAAAGATAAAGCATTTCCAAGAATCTCTAAAAATACAGGAACTGCATTGTTTGCAGTGTGCTGTGCCTTTTATTAGTGGACACCTGTATTAGTCTCCATAACTGTTGGCTAATGAGTCCCAATTGACATATATATATAGAAACAATATCAAATTGGTCATAAATGTTTTACTTTTTTACTTTAAGTCAGAGAAAAAATTAGGTGGCCAGAATAATAGGCTGATACTTGATGCTTACCAGGTTCTCAATATTTACATCTTTTTAAGAATTTTCTGTAGGCTTTACTTTTGTCTTTCCCAATTAGCCTGAGAGTATAGGTCAGTGGCTAGATAATGTTACCACAAAGTAGGAAGTTAAAGTTCAATTCCTAGCACACCATGGAGTTACTGTTGAGCAACTTAAAGTCTCCTTATTTTTGTTTTTTGATTTATAAAATTGGGAGATTAATATCTTCATCTCATAGGAAAGCTGTGAGACTAAATTAGATTAATAACCAATAAATATGGAAAGGCTCTGAGCAAATGAATAAGTTATTAAGTACATTTATTTATAAACAGGTTTCAAGAATAGTGGGATGTAAATAAGTACAAAGCTTTTAGAAGGCATTTTGGAAATACCTATTAAAATTCAGAGTAATAATATTGGGGAAGGGGAAAGGTACTTTTACTTTTTTTTTCCACTTTATACCAGTTTGATTTTTTTTTTGCATGAGAATGTGTTACATTATCACTTTTAATTAAATACTTTAAAGACTACTGTGCCTTTTTACAATGTAGGAATGCTGTAAATGGAAGTGAATCATTAATGTTTGTCTTTATTCCTTAGAGGAGATGAAGACCAATCAGTTACAGAGTTCAGGTTTGATTTTTATTTTAGAATGGTGACATATTAATGGCTGAGCATGCTATGATGACAGCTTCATCATAGGCCATCATGTGCTGTATTCTGAGCATAGGACATAGCAGCTCAAGTAAAAATGCTTCTGGCCAGCCTCAAAGCACTTTTGAGAAACCCAATTTCCATCTCAAATTTCTTCAAATTGTACTCTAGCTGTTCATGTCAGGGAGAGCAGCAAGAAGAACCAGAACAAAGACTACTTCCAAATCTTCATCAATAAGGTGGTAAGGAACCTTCCTAAAGTTTTTACTGTTACAGGAAGTGCTGGAAAATCTTGAGGGAAGAGAAAAAAAAGAAAAGAAAAAATTGAAACCAACCTAAGAAAGGAACAGCCTTAGCAACATGGCAATAATAAAATGTTTTAAATCTCTGCTTTAATTTTGTTCTCTGAAAATACTTTATGCTGGAAAATTCTGCTTTAACTTTGAATTTACTGAAGGCTTAAATCATCCTGTATTAGTGAGCACTGAAATCAAATTTTCATATAAAAAGCTTTGTAACTCTTTTCTATTTTATTTGTTTTTAAAGATTTTATTTATTTCAGAGAGAGAGAGAATGAGAGACAGAAAGCACAAGAGGGAAGAGGGTCAGAGGGAGAAGCAGACTCCCCGCTAAGCAGGAAGCCCGATGTGGGACTCGATCCCGGGACCCCATGATCATGACCCGAGCCGAAGGCAGTCACCCAACCAACTGAGCCACCCAGGCACCCAACTTCTTTCTATTTTAAAACAAGGTATTTTTACCAACACTCTAATTTACTTATTTTGCAAAGTATGTCCAAAACGCAAAGTTAGATTGTATTAACAAGATGTGAAAGTTCAATTTCAGTTAAATTTATGATCAATAATACACTTTTCTTTGTTAAGTTAGTTCAGATAATGCTCTGCTTTTAGCTAACAGGCAGTGGATTCTATAGCTGAGCCCATGAGAATATATTAATAACAATTACTATTTCATTTTTTAAATACTGCAAACCCATTTCTGGCATATATGAAGTAAAACAGATGTAGATGAACTTTCTCATTGCTTGGAGGTTGAAACAGATGGTTAATCTTTCAAATTCAGAAAATGCAAGAATTAAGAAGAAAAGTTTTCTCAAACCCAAACAGAGAAACAAGGGAATTGAGACTTTGTAGCATACAAGAACATTCACCCAGGAGACAGGAGTAAAGGTGCTAGCAGTGTGTGACAAACAGAAGACAGAGCAATTGCCTAAAAGTTGTTTTTTTTAAACATTCTGCAGAATTTTAGAACTTGGTGCTGGCATTGATTATGTCTTGCTGTTATTCAGCAAGAAGAAACATATTCAACATCCATGGCAGACTGCTAGTCTCTTCTTAGTATCTGTTTTCCTCTTCTTCTAGACTAACAGAATTTTTACCTGAGCATGGGACCGCCCCCAGATAAATACTTCCCAGACCCCTTTGACTTTGTGTTGCCATGTAACCAAGTCTGGCCAGTAAGAGTGGAACTGTCCCGTGGCAGCCTGAGCACCACACCACCCTGGACGGTCTGGCTAGACTTTCAAACGACAGAGAGAGAAACATGTGTTCTGATTAAGCCACTGTACTTGGGGCTTTCTGTCATTCCCAGTCAAATCTAACTCTACCGAATACACCAGCTTTTGGGTTCACTGAGTCCACACTGGGAGCAAACCACTACCTATTTAAAATCCAGTTAAAAAGACACGACTGTCTTTGTTGTGGATAGCAGATAAAAAAGCAAAGCAAACACAAATAGACATTGCAGTGGAAAACATTTTCTACAAGTCAGTTGAAATGTAAAGTGAGGCCAGAGTTCTTATCCCAGTTGTATCACTAATTTCTACTATAGTCTAATGAAATAAAATACATAAATCATAATGCATACAAATTAACATGATTTGTTCTCAAGAGTGTGTGAATAGTCATTTCGTTGTGTGATGTCCTAAGAGCACACTGACTTTTATTTATATAGATATAAAAATATTCCTATTCCAGATTTTTAAAGTCAAATTGAATGCTAGCCAAAAGCTAGCTGAAGAAGATATTCTGCTACTGATCTTCATTAAACGTTAAAAAAAATATCAAACCTGAAATTCCTCCCCTTTCCTACCTGACCACACCCTCGCCTGCCTCACTACACACACACACACACACACACACACACACACACACACACACACACACACTCAATAGATGATCATGCCTTGTTCTCAGAGAAAATAGAAGCCTTCAAATGGAATTGTTCCTCAATTTTCTAATATCAGATCTCCAAACTCACCTATGTCTATCATCCTGGCCTCTTTTCCTCTTGTTGCAATAGAAGAGATGTCTCTCTTCCTATCCAAGGTCAGTTTCTCCACCTGTGCTTTGAGTCCCAGCACTTCCTGCCTTCTCAAGAAACATATGCTATAGATTATTACTTCTCTCTCCTGTATCTTAAATATTTTAAATGTCTTCTCAACTGGATTATTCCCATCTGTTCATAAACAAGCCTGGTTCACCCACTAAATGAAAGTTTCCTGGCAAAGGCTCTCTCCTCCATCGTGTCTGGGTGATCACTGTCAATGCTTGCCTCTGTGGTTCTCTTTTCTGTACCTGCATGGCTGACCGCAAGGCTGACAGACAGGCTTCTGTATTTAATCAGGCTACAGCCAAGTCTTCTGGACTGAGGAGACAGATATCCTGTTTCTTTTAAGTGGTTGCATATATCTGCTCCTACCCCCTTTATATGTTGATTTCCTGGTTTAATTCTCAGAGGGCAATCTATTTTCCCAGTTTCCTTATTCCTAGAGAAGACCTCACCATGGCTACCAAATATACAGTGCTAGTTCAGAGTATTTTTCTAAATAAAGGAATTCCTCAAACCCAGTATACATGCTTTCACTACATGGATAATAGCAGATTTTGATCTTATGGTCTTCAAATTTCATATATAAAACTAAGAAGTGCAATATTAATTGAATAGTTCTAATGAAAAAAATGAAGTTATTTCTAAGACACTTTATTGAAATAATTAGAATTTACATCAAAAGTTTATCAAGATTTCCTATTTTGCAAATCAGCATTTAGCTACTTACATAGAACCCATTGCCACAGAAGTTCACAATATGGGGCGCCTGGATGACTCAGTCGGTAGAGCATGTGACTCTTGATCTCCAGGTTGCAGGTTCAAGCACCCCACATTGGGTGTACAGGTTACTTAAAAATAAAATCTTAAAAAAAGTTAACAATACATCTGTAATAGAACTACAGTGAATATTTGTATTTGTATATAATTTTAAAAACTGAATTGCCTGGTGCTTGTTTGGGACTTTTAAAATTATGTTGTGGTTCTATAAAATGCATAAAAGCAACCCAAGCTTCAGTCTTTGGAAAGGCTTAGCTTTTTTTAGAGTGAATTATCATTGAAAATTATTTTCAATTATTTATTTTTGATGATGCAGGCCTTTGAATGCAGTACCTATGTGGTGCTGATTCTCTGAAAAAATGCCACTTAAGACTTACCATGTGTGGGTTAAATGAAAACCGTCCAGTTTAATCATAGTGACCCTTCCTAACTCATCACACATTCAGAACATTTTTTTTGTTATTAAATTTCTAATCCATGTTGACTGATATTTTAGTAAGATACAATAAAAGAGGTATTAAGGCAGTGTCAAATTGCTAGAAAATTTCTAAATACTCTCACATCTTATGTTCATCTTTCCATGCACTGGTAACAGTTTGTGGACTGGCACCTGTCAGTAGACTATACTTTGAGTAACACTGATACTGTCTTTCATTATGACAGATCAAGAACACGAATATATTGGGGGCGCCTGGGTGGTTCAGTTTGTTGGGCGACTGCCTTCGGCTCGGGCCGTGATCCTGGAGTCCCGGGATCGAGTCCCACATCGGGCTCCCTGCTCGGCGGGGAGTCTGCTTCTCCCTCTGACCCTCTTCCCTCTCGTGCTCTCTGTCTCTCATTCTCTCATTCTCAAATAAATAAATAAAATCTTTAAAAAAAAAAAAAAGAACACGAATATATTTGAGTGTACAAATTTAAGAATTTTTACTAATAATTCATGTGTCAAATTTGTTTTTCTATATTAGCTTTTTTAAAATTGAGATGATATATGAAAAGGAAAATATGCTTTCTATTAATTCATTCAGTTCTGGCTTCTTGTATTTACATGTCATGTCTTTTGACTGAGGCTAAAATGACTGAAATGACCAAAAATTTCTAAGTAACTGAAACTTTAAATTATGAAAAATGGTTTTCAAATATTTGCAATTGAGAAAAAAAAAACCCAAACAAAATAAAAACACAACCACAACAATAAAGTGAACCACAAGGGGTGCCTGGGTGGCTCAGTCGGTTAGGTGTCCAACTCTTGGTTTCTGCTCAGGTCATGATCTCAGGGCTGTGGGATCCAGCGCTGCAGCTCTGCGCTCAGCGGGGAGTCTGCTTAAGTTTCTCTCAAGCCCTCTGCCCCTCTCCCACTTGCACTCACACTCTCTTTCTCAAATAAGTAAATAAATCTTAAAAAAAAAAAGTGAACCACAAAAATATCTAGAGGAGCCAAAGACCTTTGTTTTGTTATCTGCCAGAGAAAATCATTTCGGACATTATCCAAAATTGGCCTATTTGCAGATTATATGCTGAATGTATTTTGTCAAGTTTGCCTAATTAACAGTGATTTTATATATGTGTGTATTCTTTTGCAATCAATGTGCTATACAATTTTTTTACAAATATATTAAATAAACTAAGATATAGTTTTACCTTTAAAAGTGTAATATTTTGTTTTAGACAAGTAACTTTTTTTGTTATTTGCATGACTTTGAAAATATTTAACCTTGCCATGTTGATGTGTGGTACAAAGATTTCTTAATGGCATGACAGTACAGTTATCACAGATGTAGAATTTATTTTTCCATACAGAAAAAACAAATATTTCCCTGAAAATGTTCCATATGAACATTGTTCCCCAGCAAGTACATGGCTGTATTTTATTTGAAAACACAAAAGTGAGGAAACATAATAAAAGAAAGCACGTAATTTGGGGATGCTTCAGGAAGTCCTTTTTTGTGCTCTGGCAAGTTAATTTTTCTAGATTTTAAAAAGTATACATTTTAATAGTACTTTATTTAATATAAGAATATTTTTTTACCTCTCTGAGAAAAATTAAAATGGTTATTACAAAAATCAAATGCTCATGGCAATATAAAGCAAACTGGCTGGAGAGGAATCTGTTCTGACAGTCCTTCTTCCTCTTATAGATGGTTCTTAGGGGAGGCACAATGTTTAAAGGAATACTATGGTCTCAGGGTCAAACGAAAGAATGAGCACAAGGAAGAAGCAAGTTGCCAACAGACAGCAAAGTATCTTCAGAATGCTGAACGAAGGGACTGAGGCACAGCAAAGTCCAGCAATATGGTAAACTGCGTAATTCTTGCTGTCCTTCATTGTGCCATTGACATATCTGTGGCAGGCCACAAACTGTGAAGGCTGGATTAGATGTCAACAGTACTGACTTAGTCCATAAAATCACATTAAAGTAGTCATCCAAACAGGAAAAAATAAAAGGGCAAGAATCGAGATCCAGATTATTAAGTAAAATTTCATAAAATTATGCTTTTGGGGATGAAGGTAAAAAATTACCCTCAAAATTTTATATTATGAAATGGGATTGAACGTGGATTTGATGGATGTATATATTTATACATATATATAATACCCTGCATTTTTACATATGTAAATATAATGTTTCTTTTTTCTATATTATACTATCTTCTCCATCTCTTTCCTATTTAACCTTTCCTTCTCCATGTTTTCTTGAGTTTGTGTTTTTATTATTGGTTTGTAGGAGTTTTTTTGTTTTTTACTTTTTGACACCCTTCACCCATTTAATCTTTTGAGTTAATATTTGCCTCTTCTTAATCATGCATTGAATTATTTCTTGTCCAGTCTCCTGCTTTGGTCCTGGCTGAATTGTATCTACTCTATGAGCAATTATTATTTTTTTATTTTATATTATTTTTTTAAGATTTTATTTATTTATTCATGAGAGAGAGAGGCAGAGGAAGAGGGAGAAGCAGGCTCCCTGCGGAGAATGATGAGGGACTCGATCCCAGGACCCTGGGCAGGCAGTCGAGGGCAGGCAGTCGAAGGCAGATGCTTAACTGTCTGAGCCATCTAGGCGCCCCTCTATGAGCAATTATTAACAGACCATGTTTACAGTACTGTAAAGAATCTTACTATTAATGTAGTTTTTGAAACTGCTTACTTCCATTTTCTCAAAGCAAATGCCATAGCTTCAGTGTTGTATTTATGCTTTCTAAAACATAATACATAATAGATTAAGTTTATTTCATGTGAGGAAATAAAATTAAATAATTTTAATATGAGAGCTAGAGTTCTTATTTAATTCTTGAAGAGTAAGGCATCAGCATAAAATATAAGATATTCTTGTGGTCCATTGCTTTTTTTGGTGCACCTAGATTATTAAGAAGCACGCACCTCAATGTGTTAATAACCTTATTGTAGTAAACATTGTGTATTATACACATATACCAAATCGTAACATTGTGCACTTTAAACCCACACTGCATTGTATGTCAACTGTATCTCAAAAAACCTGGAAAAATAAAAAGTAATGATAATCACAATCAGAAAGTACATGCCTCACCTACTTGTGGGAGGATGAGGACAAACATGCTTCATTTTTTTGTCACTGCAGTTATGGTTGCTTATATTTAAGTGGACCTGCCCAGTAGTTTTCTCAGTTTATTTTTTTTTCAACCAAAGATGAGAGATATGAAAAAAGGACAAAAATTAATTGGGGTGGGGTGGGGAAGGGATGGGAGAAATTATAGGCAAATATAACAAAGCAGTGCTTCAAGCCCTGTAAAATTCTTTGTCCCTTTCTGTTTGCTTAGTAGTGGGACACTATGGAGAAAAGGGGGAATTTGGTTGAGACTTTTAAATTTTATTTAATTTTACTCTTATTGGTCTTAGAGTAGTCATTTGTAAAACACTACTGTTTAATATTGACAACTTTGAAAGTCACTGAAAAAAATTAAATGGCAATTTAATGTTAACAGCTGCTTATGGTTATCAAATCCATCAAAGCCCTTCATGAATATATTAGGCACAAACCCACTGAATTACTGTTGCTGAAGACAGCTTGGTATTTTCAAATTGCCTAGTGAGAATAGATGTAGTATAATAATAAGAAGGACTCTGATCACAATTTACTGTTTTGTCTTTGTATATAGAAAGAAATTTTGGCCTGTTTCTAATTATTTAATGTTCTAAAATCTCTGCCAACTTAGCTATAAAATGATTCTAGAAGTATATATGAAAATTATCTTTCCTCTCAATTTGTGGTTTTTGAAAAGAGCTACAATAACAAAACAAAAACAAAATAAAACTGTAACAAAAATAATTGAATAAATAGTTCATATTGAGCCAATTAAGACTCAGAGCCCAAATGTGAGTCTTCCAAAGTTTAATTAGTAAGGCAGTCATGTTCTTCAGTTTCATTCTTCCAGAGGACTATCTTCTCATTGAATGTCGGTAAGGATGTTGTGGGGACCAGGGCTATCCTAAAGAAAGAGTGGGGCACACAGCATAAAATATACCCATAAAGACTTCGCTTGCTTTACACAGCTAGTCCTGAAACCATTCCTTGGAAGGTCTATGCAACCTGCCTTCTCTCAGGGTGTTTTAAATTCCAAACCACTGTTTTAGTTATCTTTCATCCGGAGCCACAGGGTGCTTAATCCAGGTATTAGAAGACCTGATTGCTCAAATCAGTCTAGACTGAGGTGCACAGGGAGATAGTTACCCAGCCACTCTCTTAAGTCTCTGGTTGATAGAACTTCAGGGAGTGCAGGTCAGAGTCATCCTTGAGAGTGGGGTGGACTGGAAAGGCTTATATTATACTGAATATTTTTTTAAAAGATTTTATTTATTTGACAGAGAGAGACACAGTGAGAGAGAGAGCACAAGCAGGGGGAGTGGGAGAGGGAGAAGCAGGCTTCCTGCGGAGCAGGGAGCCCAATGTAGGGCTTGATCCCAGGACCCTGGGATCAAGACCTGAGCCGAAGGCAGATGCTTAACGACTGAGCCACCCAGGTGCCCCTATACTGAATATTTTTTTAAAGTAATCTGAACACCTGACGTGGGGCTCAAACTCATGACCCCGAGATCAAGCGTCGTGTGCTCTACTGACTGAGCCAGCCAGACAACCCTGGAAATGCTTAAATTACACCAGTGGCCTTGCAAATTATCTCTTAGGTTAAGTTCAAGGATAATTCTCTGTTAAGTCTCTTCTGAGCCAAAAATAAAATGGAATCTTCAAGGTCACTCAATTGGGACTCTGAGGTAGAAAGTAAAGATTTTGAGGAAAGAATTGAGGGGGAAAATCAAAAGTTCTTATCTTTTTATGCACCTGTTCACAGCTCAAGGTAACCTCACCAAACCATAGAGGAATAAAACAGTTTACATGGAGAGAAGGGGGTCTGCATTCAACTTTATATAGTATAAAGAATGAGCATTTTCTTGGCATGTTCTTAGGGTACATACTCTGAGGACCAAGCCTGATTAGCAGAATGCAACCCAGGGATATGGGTCCATCCCTTCTCTGGAGATCCACCTAGAATATAACACCAGACTATAAATCAAGATTGTGAGAGAAAGACAGAGCCATAGTCCAAGAGGGCTAGAAGTAAAAAAAAAAAAAAAAAAAAAAAATGTCCCTTTACTGAAAGTAGGCAAAGTAAAAGACTTGGTTTCAGAACCCAGGCAGGAGAAACTTAGTTACTAGAACTAGGATATAAGGCCAGAGCCAGATTACCATCAGAGCTGACGTTACAATGGTGAGATCTCTAGCACTGAGATTCTAGATAGGGGAAATTAACTTCACTTAAAGGGAGAAGAGGGATGTTACCTGGGGAGAGAACCAGGCAGCCCCTAACAAGTCTGGAATGGAATGGACATTCTCTTACCTTATTCCTAATCTGTGGAATCCTAAAGACATACAACATCTTGTTAAGAACTCAAATCTGGTCTATATTAAGTTGCTTATTATTCTCATATTAAAATGATTGGCCAGGGCAGCAAAGTGCCTGAGCACATGTTTGTGTATATGCAAATGAGATAGAGAGCAAAGGAGAATGAATGTGTTTCCTTATCTTGTTAATAAATGATACTAACACGATTAATAATAATTACGACCTAAAAACTGTAAAGACAAGTTAGTGAGCTGCATCTATTAGAACCTGTTGGTTTTGGTGGGCTTCTGTGTCATATCTTTGAAGGCTAATTCCAGTGAGAATATAATTTTTTTCTTGCTGGCACCACACAATGATAAACTCATACCTACTAGCCCTAGATGATTCAAATGAAGAGAGGAATAAGAATCTAGAAAATAAAAGCAAAGTTTCATTTCTGAAAATTCTTAAAAGAGCCCTTACTAGATGACTTGAAAGACACAATGGCTTTAAAAAGTTTTAAAAAAGGTAGAGGCACCTGGGTGGCTCAGTTGGCTAAGCGACTGCCTTCGGCTCAGGTCATGATCCCAGGGTCCTGGGATCGAGTCCCGCATCGGGCTCCCTGCTCCGCGGGAAGCCTGCTTCTCCCTATTCCACTCCCTCTGCTTGTGCTCCCTCTCTCTCTCTGTCAAATAAATAAATAAATAAAAAGTTTTAAAAATGTATTAGGCTGCAAAACAAATGCAAGATTTCAATTGCTTCTTTTGTCTAATCCACTCTTTACATATACTAGTACAAGTGTGTGGTTGGTGGCTTTGCAATCTGTCAACCTACTTTTCCTGGAATTCCCTTTTATGTCTGTTTCTGGCTGGCGTGGGCCACAAAAGAGATTCTTATTAATTAGTTTGTTTTAATTTTTGTTTATTTTTTTATTATTGTCGGTTAGCCAGCATATAGAACATCATTAGTCACAAAAGAGATTCTTGTGTGAGATTTACACACGTGACACAGTAGTCACTTTGTGGCTCCCGTATGTTGTCACTTGTCTGCTGGTTCACCTCATTGGCCTGCAGCAGCTACCAGGCCAAAAAGCCAGATAGGACAAACTGCTCTGTCTTCTGTTGGATCCTCCTTTCAGTTCTGACTGCTGCGGCAAGTGTGTGTTAACTCTGTAAGCAAGGACCCTGACTTCAGCAGGGCATCCATACCACCAGGATGAGAGGCAGCAAAAGCTAGCTGTGGTTTCAGACGGTCCTCGTGAACACGGCTTGTGCTTCTGCATTCCAGCTTGTCACGAATCTCCTCTATCTTCCCTTCCTGACTCCCTGCCTTGTGAACTTCAAGCTCCAGCCTCGTATAGTCCCTTCCCTCTACATACCAGGCTTAGTCTGTGGGACCAATACAATATGGCAGCAGCAAAGTGATGCCACATCTGAGATTAAGACACTGCAGCTTCTGTCTTGGTTGGGCTATCTCTTGGATCACTTGCTCCAGGGGAAGCTAGGTGCCCTGTCAAAGGGACATTTGAGCAGCCCTGTGGAGAAGTCTATGTAGTGAGGAAGTGAGTCTTTTGCCAACAGCCAGAGAGGAATGGAGGACTGCAGCCAACAGTCCTGTGGTTGCATTTTCTTCAAAGCTAATCCTTTAGCTATGGTCAAGTCTTCAGATGATCGCAACCCAGCCTACAGCCTGACTGTAACCTCGTGAGAGACTGAGCAGGGGCCATTCAGCTAAACTGCTCATGGATTCCTGACCATCAGAAACTATGTGAGATGCTAGTGTTTAAAGCTAAGTTTTGTTATATGGAAACAAATAACTATACAATGCCTAAGTATAAAATATAATCTTTCTTTCACATGACTAAGAATGCCAAACTAAAGGAAGATAAGAGGTGCAGAGAAAAAAAGTAAATTGTGTTTTAGCTCATTGTTCTTCTTCAATGCTCATTTAAATTCTTTTAACCCTAGGCCTGTGGGCAAATACTTACTCAGCTAAACTAAATTTGAAAAATGTAAGGAAGCGGGTTAGCTTTAGTTCCAGGGATATATACCTATATATCTCTCGATATATCTCTATATACATCTTCTTTGAATTGAAGGCTCTCCTTTTGAGAAGACAAATCATGAGATTTTTCCCGGAGTCTAGTCTCTTCTTTGTGGAATGGTAGGGAAGCTGTTACTCCTCTTACAGGTTGAGATTTAAAATTTCGTTTATTATTCTTTCTTACCTAATATGAGTAGTTTAAAGAATGAAAAGTATGATTTGATTTCCTTCCTAGTTTTTGTTATGGAAACATTTGGAAACAAGAGAAATGAGAATGTATTTCTTTTAGCCTCTCTTTATTTCTCTGTCTTATAATCAATTTCAGTAACTTTAACAATAAACAGTAAAAATGATAGAGTATACAAAGCATTGCCCAAGTGAATCCATCACAAACCTGTGTCTGAGAATGGCTTCCTAAGTAGAGGAAATGTGTTTCATACAAAAAGCCCATTTTCTGTTATTGCCTTTTTTATTTGGACTAGATGCTATATATTTTAAGGCAATCTTAATAGTTTCCTGTCTCTCACTAACAAGAATGACTTGTCATAATGAGCAGTGTAGACACTGTCCATTTGATCCACTCCAGAAAACTGTCTATATGATACAAGAGTAAATCACTTCATTTCCTTTGTGGAATGAGTAGAGTATAAATAAATAAATGAGACACAAGAATAAAGAAAAAAATGTGGTCAGTTCTATCAGAAGGAAACAAAGGATAGGAACATTTGGAGGCCTGGTTTAATAAAAAATGTGACAAGAGAAAGAATTATATGGGATAACTCTAAAGGAAGGTAGAATCCTCACTAACATAAAATGTCCATGAAATAGTTTCTTCTTTCTTTAAGGAGGAAGATAATTTTGTAGTTTAAGAATAATAATTCTCTTAGAAGTTGGAGCTCCTATGTTGTAAAATGACTCTTTATTTACTTTTACCTCCACCAAAAATAAATCTAATTTCTAGCACTCTTTCTGTAATTCATCATATTTCTAAATCTGAGTAGGAATTTCAGATTCCATTTTAGGGAATGGGTTTGTTTTCTGGGGGGTGTTTTTTGTAGTTACTTTGTGTCTTACTTCTATTATAAAGTTTTTGTCTTGTTTTTGCGTTTTTTTAAAGTTTATTTTAGTAATCTCTACACCCAATATGGGGCTCACAACCCCCAGATCAAAAGTCACATGTTCTTCTGACTGAGCCAGCCAGGAGCCCCTACTTTTTGTTTTGAGAGGACTTCAACGTGTTCTAATTTTTCCTTTTCCAATTAGCGTTTGTTGTTTATCTCTTACAGAATTATACAAAAATGTCATTGCATCTGACCACTTAATTTTTTACTATTACTGTCTGAGACTTTTTTGTATGAAATATTACTAGAGTCATTACTTTATGTCAAATTTAGGACTCCAGGTGGGGATGAAAGATAAGTTATGACAAATTTTGTGCCCTATAGTAAAGCGGTAAAGTGATCAAATCAAATTTTAGGATGTCTAGAATCAGAACTACCTGAGGGCTTATTTAAAATGGAAATAATCAGGTCCCACCCTAAACAGACAGAATTAGAATCTCTGGGAGTGGAACTTGAGAATCTGCATTGTTAATAAATTCTCTGGGTCATTCTAATGCAAACTGAAGTTTAAGGACTATTGATCCAGTGAGGGTCGGAGGGTAGAGGAATAAACAATTTACACACCACATACCACAATACAATCTTCAAAATGCAATAGTAGCATGAGGAAAGAGCTTTATCAGGGCAGCAGTTCCCATATGAGGTGGGGCGAATACACACACACATTCAGAACATAAATATATATATACACACACACATATATATAGTTACACACACACATACAGTATATAGCATGCACACACACACACACACACACTTTAAAGGCACCAGAACGTGTCTTTTGGGTTTTACAGAAAATCTGTAAGACTTACAGATAGAAGACATGGAATAAATATTTGTCGATCAGGTTGTAGTGAACACATTTTATAATTCCATTCTACTAATCACAAGCAATTTTCTTTCTGATGCTTATAGATGGGACGGTAATATCTATGGCTATTTAACTGTTTTTTTCTTTTTTAACGCAAAAGGATAGTGACTAGGACTTCTCACTCCTCGTTCGTAGTGGGGGAAGTCGCCCAACAATAAGAATTAGGTAGAAAAGTAATTTAAGAGCCAATGAGATAGCTCTCTGGAGCAGCTCCAGACTGGCTTCTCAGGGAAGACTGGCGGAAGATGGGACTTGGTTACCTCATTCAGTCGGACAAAGAAGGCCATACTAGTTTAGGGCGGCCGAAAAGTCCTTGCGGGTTACCACGCGAGGTGTTAAACCTCGGCGGGGCTAACCTTTGGCTAGAGGTCCCTTAAGCGGAAAACTTAAGGGCACTACGGATACCTTATTTTTTCGGGATCCTGGCGAAACGGTCAGCAGTTGTGGACGCACCAGTAACTAAAATGGCTGCAAGGCGCTTCAGACTCCAGATCAGGTGACGCAGCCCCAGTCGGCTCCCTTCCCACCAGCCGCTCCTCCCGCTCCCTGACGTAGGGGTGGGTGTGGTCTGTGCCGAGGCTCTTTTCCGAGGGTAGGAAAACCATAGGATACGCATGCGCAGTTGAGCCCCTCAGGCGCTTCGGGTCTTCTCCCAGCCCATCGCCCCGCCCCCATCTGCCGGGCGGGGCTGGGCAGAGAGTCCAGCAGTTGCTAGCTGGGGCTTCAGTGACTTCCTTGTTGAGAGCCCCGGCCCGGCAGTGTCCGGACTCGTAGCACCGCTGTCCTGACCGGGACCGCTAGCCTGAGTCTAGGTCGCAGCCGCAACCTCAGCCCGTCGGTCCCCCTTTCAGCACAGGTCTTTTCCCCGCACGCCCCGCGCTTCCTAACATGCCCAACCCCAGCAGCACCTCCTCTCCCTACCCCCTCCCTGAGGAAATTAGGAACCTGTTGGCAGGTAAAGATCTGGGGAAGGGGGCGGGCGACGCTGCTGGGCCGGGGGCGAGGGGACGGCGAGCCGGTGGGGACAGAAGCGTTCAGCGACTCTGCCCTCCCTCCCCACGCTTCCCTGTCTCCTGGCCAGTGGGAGCAGGACTGGGAATGGGGAAGAGGGGACTGAGAAGGGGAGTGGGCGTGTGTTGAAAATGGGGTTCGAGGATGGTGGGGAAGCCCTCCTTGATGGACTACACTAATGGGATCAGGACATTTCTGTATGCATCGTGAGGACGTCATGTGCGTGTATGTGTGAGAAAGAGAGAAGAGAGAGGGAGGGAGAGAGGAAATGATAATGAATGCGTGTGTGAGAACTGGGAAGGGATCAGAAGTCAAAGAAGTAGTTCTTCGGTGGCCTGGCCAATGGAGGAGAAGGGTGTAAAGATGCAAAAAGATGTCAGAGCTACAGGTGTTAGAGGTTGTGGGACGCAAGGTATTGTCATTTCTAAAACTCTCTTTTTTTCTTAAACATTCATTGCGCTCATATTTAAGACTTTCAAAGAGGGCCTGAGTCTCAAATGGCCCCTTGTCTTGGCCTGAGTAACATATGAAAACAAAAAAGGAAGTATGTGTTAAGGTCCAACTTCCTGTGTCACACGATGAAAGTACTTCATCTTTGCACCCTCATCTTCCCCTTTTCAGTTTTAAATGACCATTTATAGGAACTTACGTTAGGAGTTAAAGATGCGGTTCTTCAAGGATATTACGAATCCACTACTAGTTCATTACTAGATATATGGAGATGTGTATTTCTGCACGAAGTAGAAAACACGTCCTTTTAGGGTAGCGCAAATCTTACCTATCCTGATGCTCTGGAATTCTTACTATCATTCACTTTGTTATAGGGACATCAGAATTCTAGAAACTGAATTTTGACTGTTTTACTTTAGTTGTCTCAAGTATTTACCTTTAAGTATTGGTCCTGAATAGCTGGATTAAAGGAGTTTCTTTTAGATGTCTATTACAAGTTCCTTATTTTAACTCTCAAAAATTAATATCTAAAATGTGACATTTTAAATAGTAAGTTGCTTATGAGACCAAATCTCCTAATATGCTGTTTTGCTGGTTAGCATCATGAATATGATCAAGAGAATAAAACCGAGAGCGAATGGATACAGACTTAAGTTTGTCTGAACACGATTACAGTGTGATAAATGCATTTGTGGTGGGATAGTATTTTACTCTAAGAATGCTTATTGTCATTAATGGGTACCACTAAGAGAAATATAAGGAACTCTAAAGACTGATTTAAGGCAGCTTTTATTCCATTATATGAGAGTTTCTCATTAGTGCTGATTTTGTTTTACTACAGTTAACGTTTTCATTGTTACAATGCTGGAATTGCGTGTTTAGAATACTATTTTAATAACCAGACCAGAGAAGTGTTTATCATTACTCCAGAAGTAGATGGCACCACTTTCAGGATATTCTAATTCTGAATTTTTGACTTTAAGAAATAAAGTTCAGACCTTTGGGTGCACACCTGTAAAGCTTGAGAGCTCCAACAGGAGGCAGTTTGCTGTTTGGGTCCATAATCATACTTTTGCAGATAGTATGACATATAGGTTAGGAGACATTATTCTCTGATTCCCATAGATAACAAATATTTCATTTGGCCCTTATGTATATAATTTGTTGAAAGCTTAGAATTACATAATATTTAAATTATCTACCAATGCTAACTTCCTATTTAGCCATTTCTCTCTCTTTAGTCAGTTAATATGCCTGCATAATGTCTGAAATGAGTGTTTAAAAGTCATCTTACTGATGTTTTCAATATTTCATATTATTAAACAAATCACATATCAAAACACATGAAGTATTAAAAACAAATATGAAAATATGAAAATTAAAAATACGAAAATTAAAAAATTAAAATTAATATTAAACTTTGGCTTACACTTTATTTTCAGAGGACATTTTCAAGGGGTATGGATTTGAGAGATTATCTATCTATACTTTTTAAAGAAATGAAACGAGAACTAGTGTTTTTCAGTTTTCTTTTTTAACTTATTCAAAGAAAGATGTTAACATTTTGTGTTTGACTGTAATTAAAATCTTTCTGGAAAGGTTTCAAGAATAAAGGTTCTCAGCAGCTTTTTCACATTTTGCATCCAAAAAATTCTGTTGGGATTGTGCATGATTATTTGCATAATTCAAGTGTGTTGGGTAATAGTACATGGTTAGATTTAAAATTACTAAAACTATAGAGGGAGAGCATTGGTTTGAATGCTGGATTACCTAGTACTTTCTGAAACTAAGAGGAGATATTAGTAGTGGTGGTTGTAGTTAACAGTTGAGCCCTCTGAGAATGTTTGACACCATGCTAGAATTCCCATGTAGAGAAGATAAGGACCTAAACTTTTCAGGCACTTAAAATCCTTGCCTACAGAAAAAAAGGATATAAAGTCAAAAGATAATGCCTATCAAAATAACATTGCTCAGACAGTTCCCTTTGTGTTCCATGTGCCTATTATCCAAATCATTGTATGTCATACGTGTTAAATGTTTGACATTTCGACTGCTTGATAGAGATAGGTGCTCAATGTATTCTTATCAGTTTATATTATTTTCTTTCTCTTTATTTTTCTTTCTGATTATAGCAGTTTTAGGCTTCCCTTCAATATTTGTTCCTCTCTCTTATTCCTTCCCCTCTAAAACATTCTCTAGAAATGCAAAAACCCATAGATGCTATCATTCTTAACTACATTTAATGATACTCTTGAAAAAGGGGCTTATAGTTTTGACTGTTAGTGATACATATTTCTCTGGGATCAGTATATTAAATCTTGAAAGCCTATACTTCTTGTAAAAGTGTTGTATTTTTCTTCTGTTACATGAATAGAAAAAAGGTTATAGATTTTTGTTAAAAGCAAATTTTGAACTGCCTATGCACTACAGGCAACCTTTCATTTTTTTTCACAACAATGGAAGAACAAGTTTAGCCTGGATAATTAGAATCAATGGATAATTCTGAATCTTGTCCATTTAATCTTTTCCTACATCCAAATATTTTGACTAGGACTAACAGCAAGAATAATCTTGATTTATGTGAGTTTTTTCTCCGGGCAGGCGAGAAAGTGAGAGGAACTAGAACTACGGGCTCTCAACCCCCTTCATTTGTTTAATCATTCTTTGAATACTGGATGTTGGTAGTTTGCAATCAGATATTCTCATTCATTCTCATTAATTTGTTTTAGGACAACATGTTTGAAGAGAAAAGCTCTAAGAGGATGTAAGTTTCTTTTTATTAAGTTAGAAAATGAAACCAACACTAACAGGAGAAAATAGTGGTTGTCAGTACTCTGAAAAATCAAAACCAAACCAAACCAAACCAACAATAAACAAAGTGGCTATATGGTTTCTGCAAAGTGACTTTGAGGTTTTTTTTCACAGGGCAGTCTTGATTAGAAATATTGCATCTTTCCCTACTGGGGATTTCTAGAACATTTTTTTTTTTTTTAAACTTCACACATTAAAATTGATAATCCCTTTAGGGGCACAAGGTAAAGAATGCAATTCAGTTGAAATAGAGGGAGAATTTTTTCAATGCTAAGAATAGTATGGTTTGATTTCCACCTTTCCTAAGTTCCATTTATAATTTGGTCAACATTTTGGGTTTATTTTTCCTATGAGAATTATTTATGGTACATCTAGGGTCCCATAATTTGCTTCTGGGGCATTGGCTGAGTATGTAAAGGGAAGAGTGCCACCTACTGAGTCACCAGTAGTCACCTACTTCTTTAGCACCTGGATTTTCCTACAGAGCAAGAACAAGCCTGCCCCATTTTGGCAGTAATAACTAATGAGCATAAAGTTGCTATGAGGACATTTGAACTCAAAATGAAATCAGTCTATGATGCTTCTAAGGTTTTCTCTTCTAGAAACAGGAATATGTGTTTGTAAATCAAAGGATCAAAAATTTATAATTTCTTGTTATGGGTTAAACAACATAGATGAATTAAGATGTGATGTTAAGAAAATTATTTGCCTATATTAAGCGTATAATATCCTACTTTTTCTTGGGAGGGGATCTTTGGTTTGTTTTCCAACATCACTTTCCATTGAAAGTATTTTCGTCTCAGATTACTAAATAAGGCTCTTGATAATATGTACAGTTTTTATAGTTACTCAACCCAGGTTATCACTGGATTTCTTTAAAAAGAAAGGAATCTAAATATATTAAAAAATGAGAAAAAAATTTCCAAATGGGTTTATCTCTACATTATCAGCATTAAAGTATTACTAGAAGGAAGATAGAAACAACAGCGTAGGAAAAGCCTCTGGTGATTTGAAACACACTTCAGTTGTCTCTCATAAATTTAAGATTAAGTGTCATATATGGGTGATAAAAGTGGCATAGGCTAGTTTTTATATACTCATTATTCACTTAGTTTGTCTTTTTCAATTAAAGCCAAGTCTATCTTTTTCATTCCACTGAGTTTACATTTCTTTTTCAATCACATACTGAGCACATTACAATAGATGCTGCCTAACAGTGAATATAGTGTAAATCTCAGACTAATGTGTTATTCACTGTGGCTTCTTTGAAAATGTGTGGTAAAAAGATTTTGATTATTATAAGGTGTTATTTATCAAGAGTCATCTTTTAGAGGTGAAAGATGTTCATCTATATTCTTCAACAGCCCAGTTTTCTATCAAAATAAGTCATTTAGCCTCCAAAGCCAATTTTGAAAATTTTGTCAGATGATTGGATTGTAAGACTCAGGAATGTTTTACTTATTGTACTATGAGAACTCCTTGGCTCCTCTTCTTCCATGTTTGGAAAATCCACAGTTCAACCATAACCTGTAAAAGTGCTAAGTAATCAAGGGAAGACATTGATTAGAGAATCAATAACTTTTCACTTAGCCACTTTCCAACTTTGGGCATTGGCTCCATTGATCTACATGTGCCCAGTTTAATTGATTTTTATGTTTTTACCAGTAGGTGTTTGATCGGACTGTACCCCCTGTAACAGAGAAGAAAAGCTTATTATTTTTTTTCTGATGTCATCTTAAAGTTTGGCTGGGTTTCTCACCATATTAAGTTTGGTAATAGTACCTTAGTGAATACATAGTAAAACCTGGCCCAATTCATAAAGTAGAGAAGGATGTGGAATTAAGTAAGTAAAGCCATTTAGGGGTGAATTGTAATTGGTTTAACACTTATGTTATTGATCTGGAGCTGAGCAAATGGTAGTGGATTCAGTCCAATTCTTCCCCTCTCCTATACAATTTAGGCCATCACAGAGGCTGTGTGTGTGTGTGTGTGTGTGTGTGTGTGTGTGTGTGTGTGTGTGTGTATGTAGGCAAGCCTTCTCAGGGTGGTATTGGGTGGTTGGGAGAGGAGGCAGAAGACATCAGGTGTGACCTTTGTGACTTATTTACAATCTCCCAGCAAGTCATTTTCTAGGCTGCTGGCTGGTGAAGGATGGTGAGGGCAAGTGGCCAAACCTCAGCTTTCTTCAAGAGTGGGAACCTGTGTACTGAGCTTTGAAAGGGTGGCATTTTATTTTTTCGTTTGCAGGAATTTAAAAACCGTTCTAACCTTTTGTGGTTTCAGGTTTTTCACTGTGTGATCCACATGGAAGGTGGTAGAAAGCAGTTAGCACCCCTCTCTCTTTCTCTCTCTCTCTCTCTCTCTCTCTCTCTCTCTCTGTGTGTGTGTGTGTGTGTGTGTGTGTGTGTGTATTAAATACCTGTCCTAGCCACTTGAACTACAGGGGAAGATATAGGGGGTGGGCAGTTTTTCTGGGGGTCCATTCCTACAGAAGAAGAAGAAAAGAGGAATACCATTCGGTGGTTTGGTGTGTGCTGTGTTTGCCTCTTAGGGGTTGTGATGGCTTTTGAGAGGTTTCTAACTTAAACTGCTTGAGATTGCTGAGCCAAGACATGATGTCATCTTTTAATTTTGTTTTCAGACCTTAACAGTTATCTACAGAGCAGTTGTAAGTCTGATCTTCTCAGGGCCCTCTGCCGCAGATCTTTACAGTTGTACCGGGAGATAAGGTTTATTCTCGACAGTGTTAAGGTGTAAAAGGAGCAAAACTCACCACCACATTTGCAGTCTCTGGGATAACTTTTTTCCTTGGTGATGCCTCGGGGGCAGAGGCTGATGGAGATGGAGCTAATTCTGGGGTTAAATGACAGCGGCGCTGACCCGCAGTCTGTGTGGCTGCGAGCGAGGTGGTGTTGGGGGTTAGACCTGCTGCGCTGGGGCTCCCGGGAGCTGTGCTTTCTCCGCGCGGGCCGAGCGGGTCCCCAAGCTTCGATGCGTGCGTGCGTGAGTGGAGACCCCTCCCTCTGAGGAAGAGGCATTCTCACTCGCCAGGCCGAGAGGCTAGGGAGGAGCGGGCTGATCTTTTCTTGCAATCGAATTACGGCTGTTCTCCGAATTACAGGCAGTCTGGAGTCAGTGAAATCTACATATTAACCGAGGGACACAACCCCTAAAGAAAGATAGAATGGGGCTAACGCGTTCACTAGTTTATCGTTTGCAGGGCTACTCAGAGCACAATAAAAAGCTTCAAATCTCTTTTCCAACCAGCCAGAGGAGCGCTTGATTCGTCTAGGACTTTTATTGCCCGCTTTTGAAATATTACCCTGGCTCTGAGCTACAAAGCCACAGATCCAGTCCCATTTGTCTGGTGAGGGCGCTGCCCCAAACCCATGCTCCCTAGTCAGAGCTCCTGTGACGGGAACCCCGGGATTTAACACTCCAAGTGTCGAGTGTTCGAGGACCGCAGAACCTAAGTGTCCCCCAGGAAAGCCCGGAGTAACTTCTCAGCGCTCGCCCGGTCTTTGCGCTGGGCGAGCAGGGTCCCTGCTTTGCGCAGGGACGCGGCTGAAGGGTCTCCCGCGCATCCAGAGGGTGTCCGGTGCCTGGGAGAGGCCGTTTCTGTTCAATTCGAAAATAAATGGGCACCGTGTGGATTTTAAGAAATAACCCAGATTTCAAAAACTTCAAAACCGACTAAATCTGTGGGCACCAACAAACTAAGATTTCAGGAATCAATTCCACTTTAGAGTTCCTAACTTATTTGTTAAAAAAGAGAAAACACAAGAAAACAGCAAAAACAGTTCTTACACTTTTCTTGTCTCCTAGGAAATAATTTATAAAAAAAATCAGCGTTTATTAAATCTTTTTAGTTGCCTTAAACCCCCTTTCTGGGATTAGTTTAAGAATAAATACATCAAGACTACTCTAAAACTATAGATTTTTTTCTCTTGCCAGATCTCTGAATCTCCTCCCCCTCAACAAACAAACAACACGATTCTTCCAGCAGTCTCACACTCTTTCAACAAGGATTTCCTCATAAAATAGCATGGGTCAGAATTTTAAAAATATTTTTTGGGAGTGTTAGGAAACCCTATATAGAGCATTGCAGCTTTTTATGTTTTCTGAGTTTTTATAGAACTGAAAGGACCTTTTAAAGAAATAACTCTTGGGCTGTAATTCCTTCTGTTATTGCTTCTGGAGATAGAAAATAGATCCTGTTTGTTTAAATTTGGATTGTGTAATGAAAATGTAAAATAGGCAATTAAATACTTGTGGATGAGGGAATTAAAGACAAACACTGAGTGAAAGTAACGTTAAGCAGACTATTCACCAATTATTGTACCAGAGATTCTCCCAAGAACTGAGTCCGGTTGAAAGAAAGAATCAGCAGTAGAGATGCTACTCCTTCCCTTATTCCACTTTTTTTAAGTAGATTTATTGTAACCATCTCAGAGAAGCCAGTGATCTTTTCCATTTCAGCTAATGTCTGAATGTCCAAAGGTTGCTTGTTTCTCTGGGTACAAAATTTAAAGAGTTTAGGGGAGAGTGCTTTTGTGTGTGTGTGTTTTTAAATAAGTTTCATTATTTTGAACTCACTTTAGAAGTCTGGGTCTAATTTGCACTGGCTATGGATTATGTCTATATGTCCTCCTCTTCAAAATATGGACAGCTTGAGTAAAAAGAAGCTGTGGCATTTTGCTTTCATTTCGTTTTGATACTTGCTTGTAACAGTCATTAAGGGACTTCAAACCAGAAAGCTATTTAAAAAAAATTATTCCAAGATTAAATTTTAATTCTTTCATTTATCATATTGATTTAGTGAAAAATTATCTTTATACATTTATTATGAATGTATGGGATAACAGTTTAATCACCTTTGCTTATTGGATCAAGATACTATTGTAATCAAGAATTTAAAATCTATTACAATGTTTTACTTCAAATACTAGGTTTTAAATGGTTAATTATAAGTACAGTTGAAAGACTATTATAGTGCTTTGAATTAATTACATATAGTATTATCTATCGTATGCTTTGATACTGTCTTTTTATCAGTGTGAGTTAGGAGACAAAGTAGTTAAATAAAAAGAAAGTAAAACATACATACATCTCTTCAGATGAAATATGGATGTTTACAGTCATACCTACTTTAAAATTTTTTATGGTATCCTTTATATATCTCAAAGTAAGATTTGAACTTCTGAATATAAAATTAACTTAAAGTTGCACAGTGGTTCATGAACAGTATGAATGGGGCTATTATAAAATCAAACCAGTAAGGACAAGTTGGAATTTTGTACTAGAGAGAATTAGAAAGCAGAATAATTTACAAGTTTACTAAATTAAAAAAAAAAGAGGCCTTGTGGAAATGCTATATGAAGCCATGAAAGTCTTATTCCTTTTTACTATATTTTAAAATAGTGGATGAATCTATTTTTGCCACTTCTTCCTTTATTTAAAGAAATATTTCTGGGTGGTAATACCAAGGCAGAAAGCAAGAACACACAAAACCACACAGCAGATTATCCTTTCTTTTTGAAGGTGGCTGGTAGAATGGGTGGGGCAGGTAGGAAGGAGGAGGGTTTGATTTGGAATCTTGGCTAGAAGAAGGGATTTATTTTTTCCTTTAAAACATTAAATATTGCACATACCTGAAAATGATTACACTGGGAAAAACAGGACCTTGCCAGAGACATTAGCTCATATTGATATAATATTGTGAATGACCCGTTCATACAGGAGCTTACAAAATACTATAAAGTGATAGTAACACACGCGTAAAAGCTCTGTGCTTGCTTTTATATGAGAGAATTTGTTTTATGGGGCACCATAGTTTATTAAAACTTGTGAGCTTCTCTCTGGTTTAATGATGCCAAACATCCAAATAGCATTTGCTGTGCTAAGCATAAGTAGAGCATACAAATTTTATTAGCTAAGTGGTGTGCAGATTTGTCCAACTTAGTATTTGAAACATATTTCAACTGTTATGCTTTGGATTGATAAATAACTGTAACAAATTGTGCAGATATTAACACTTATGGGTAGAAACAATCATTGTCCTATTTGTCTTCACAAAAAATGATTCTTTCCTATAATTTGTATCCTGTTTCTTATATTTCATGGTTTAGATGTTGAAACATTTGTGGCAGACACACTGAGAGGGGAAAATTTATCCAAGAAAGCAAAGGAAAAGAGAGAATCCCTTATTAAGAAGATAAAAGATGTAAAGTCTATGTAAGTCACTTTCTTGCTGTTTATTATTTCTTACTTAGAAGCAACTTTGTAGTTAACATTTTAATAAAGAATTATAACAGAATTACTTTTTTATGTCCTAATTTAATTGGTGTTAAATGTTTTAAAGGACAAAGTATATGTCCTCTATAATAGTTTTTAGAAAAACTGACACGCTTATCATATTATCCTTTTTTGTGAAGGTTCTTGATTATATTTTTTTTCTAAGCATTCTAGCAAAATCCATCTGTTTATTTTGATTATTTGAGGATGTATGTGGTTTAAATAATAGGACAAAGGTAGATTGAGAATTTTAATATAAATACCTCTAGATATGAAAATGAATAAATGTATATCATGGATATTAAAGATTTTGATTCTACTACCGTATCTTAGGTCTTTAAAAATACTTTTATTATAAATCCATAAGCCTTTTGGAATTATTTCAGGATAGGAAGTACTTTTTTCTCTAAATGTGTATTTATGATATAGATTTTAAAATAGGTGTGAATTATTGCCAATGAATAGACCTTGTTTTGATTTGTCAACCCCTCATCTTAGAATATAATATTCTTGCTTTATTTTCCAGCTATCTTCAGGACTTCCAAGACAAAGGTAAATTCTCAAGTTTGTCCACCTTGAAATTTTTTATCCTTGTAGAGATGTTCAATAGGGTAATGTAAAACATACTGAAATTTGATAGTTGGGATCAAAATTTAAATTTCCAGATTGTATACTTAGACTTTCAAGATGAGAGTGCTAGCTCCCCCTGCTGAGAAAAAAATTAAGAAGCATATCCCGAATCTACTCGGCACCGTCTCCTGATGCAGAAATCTCGTGTGTTTAACATTGTTAGGTGTTTTAATGTTTTTTCACACTGTGACAGAAGTTTGTTGAGAAAAGTATACGCTTGCAGCTACAGATGGAATAATTTGGTAAAGCAGAGGTGAGATACCAAACTAACACCATTTAACACAGCTGAGATGATTTTATAGCTGTGGTGGGGTCAGGAGGGCCTGTGGCTGGCTGCTCATAGGTAACGTTTTTCAAGAGTTATTGTCTTAAAACAGTATCAATTTTTGTTTGAAAACATGAGTGAAATCTCTCTCAATTGCTGGTTTTTATTACTGTGATTCTTTTGATATGAATAAATGTATGCTATAGAAATTTTCAGAGGAGTTCAATTTAATTTTTTCAAAATATGTGAGAGTGCTGGTAACCTGATTGACTTCCTTTAGATTTGGGGGATGGTTGTTTAGCGTATGGAAAACCAAATCGAGAAGGGCATAGGAAGTTCCTACTATTTCATGTCTTCAGTTCTATGAGGGAAACTGGGTATGGCCCTTACTTCCAGGATGCTAATTCAAAGGTCATGACCTGAAGCCTGTGGATGCTGGTATGAGGGTCACAACATAAGGTCAGCTAACCTATGTGGAGTTAGGATCTGGGTTTGGGGAAAAACAGTATGGCATCTTCTAACTGGGGTTAGCAGTTCCACAGAGTAATTCATGTCTCTGCCAACTGATAAGTGAGAGAGTAATGACAGTTTCAATAAACCAAGTACTTAACTTCACTTAATAGTTTCTTTTCGCATTAAATCATCAAGATCATTGTGATTTGAGGGAATGAGATTTTTTTTTCCATATGGAAATTTTTAGCACTATTAAATAATGAGAAGAGCAGGAAACTCTTCTTCCCCACAAATACCCACTTCTTTGTACTTGACAACTAATCCTGAACTGTGGGTTTAATCATACTGCATTTTGCTTAGTTGAATATGGAAATAATGAATTTATGCATTCTTACTGTAACTTCTATACAATGCTCTGTTTATAGAGGAATACTAGATTATAGGTTCTGTCTTAAAAGACATACTCTGTTCCAGTGATTATTTATCAAGCTCTTGTTGTGACTTAATTACTTGTACATTAAAAAATTGTAAGCTAAGAAAGCGTGATAATGAAGTCATTGTATAATTGTATATGATTCAATAATAGGGTAGGAACTTTGCCTTTGGTATTTTGGTTTAGGACTCGTTCAGACATGTAGATATTAAAATTATATTGCTGAGGTACAGTCTTTTTCTCTAAAGAGAATGCAAATTTGTAGTATTTGATAGAAAGGGAAAAATGAGCCTGGAATAGGAGTTCAAATACAACAGAATTCAGAGATTCCCCATCACCATCTTTCTCTGAACAAGTCATTTGTAGTTCAATGCTCCAGTATTGAGTTAACTAATCACCAAGAGTCCCTGCTTAAAAGTAAGCCTATGGATAAATTAGATGTATACCTTGGAGAAATATGAGAAGCTGAGTAATTTTACACCATTATACCCTCAAAGTATATTCAGCTTTGTTCTAAAAAGAATTATTCCTGTAGTTAGGAGTAGCAAAGTTAGTACAGACTTCATAGTTACAAAGTGATTATTCAAGATACATATTTTTTTTTAAATGGGGAATTAGTAAGTATCAGACCTCTACATTGAGTAAATTCATCTAAGTATGTTTTGAATAGTGCTGCTTTTCTTTTTCTTCTTACATTTTCTCTTTGGGGTTTTGGGTTGTCTTCATCCAAGCAGACCTGGGCAGAATTCCTTTTGGCTGTTTTCCTGCTCTTTCTCTCTTTTTCTCCCTTCTCTCTCACTCTCTCTCAGGTCAATATGGGGTCACAACGAAGTAAACAGAGGATGTTTTCCTCCTTTTTACTTTTATATTCCCATTTCACCTATTTTATCTTTTTAAAATGGCAGTTAAATACCATTTTAATATCATTAATGGAAGAGAAAAGGACCAGGTGAACAATTCTTAAATAAAATGAATTAATTCAGTTATTCATTTCTAATTAGTGAATTATTAGTTTGTCTAATATACATGGATGTTTATCATCCTTCCTTACTCCCTCCATATCTCTTCCCTCCCCTTACACTATAGGTACTACCCCCTCATCCTGAGATTTAACAATATAGAATTTATAGTTTGATGTTTTTCAATTCTTAAAACTAGTTGAATTGATACAGTTGTTGAAACACTGAGCTGCATAGATCTTAGAGGATTTTTAAAAAGTATTTCCTTTTTTTTTTTGGCAAGAATAATTTGAACTTTTAGAAATATTTTATTACAGTGGCTCCTAGATATTGAAGCTTGTTCATTAAGTTAATTTTCTATTTGCTGTTTATATTCATTTTCAGCTGTTGTCTGAAAACTGCCCTTTTCATTTCTTTAATTTATTAAGGATTCTTGATTATATCTCATTCTGTACTCAAGTTTAGATTCTCCATTGAGGTCTGATAAATTGTGACTTTCGAATAAATTACCAGGGGCGCGTGGGTGGCTCAGTTGGTTAAGCCCTGCCTTCGGCTCAGGTCATGATCCTGGAGTCCCAGGATTGAGTCCCACATCGGGCTCCCTGCTCAGCGGGGAGTCTGCTTCTCCCTCTGACCCTCCCCCCTCTCGTGCTCTCTCTCTCACTTTCTCTCTCTCTCTTTCAAATAAATAAATAAAATCTTAAAAAAATTTATTAAAAAAAGAATAAATTATCAGTTGATTTTCTAAATTCCTCAGTTTTACTTGTATATAAGAAAGATTTGAATCTAAGCAACTAGAACCCATCTTGCTTAGTCTAGTCCCTGTTACTTATTTGAAATTTTGCTTATTCTATCTAGACTAGAGCACACCTTTTTTTAAAAAAAAATTTAATTAATTAATTTATTTGAGAGAGTGAGAGAGAGCGCACACTTGCATGAGAGAGGGGGAGGGGTAGAGGGAGAGGGGGACGGAATCTTTTTTTTTTTTTTTAAGATTTTATTTGGGGGGGGGGGTGTGGGACAGAGGGAGAGAGAGAATCTCAGGCAGACTCCACGCTGAGCATGAAGTGCAACTTAGGGCTCGATCTCATGACCCTGAGATCATGACCTGAGCTAAAATTAAGAGTCAGACGTTTAACAGATTGAGCTACCAAGGTGCCCCAGAGAGAGCTCCTTCTTATATCCTTGAAATATTGTACATGATGGAGTAATTATCCCTAGTTTCCTCTTCTTGGTTGCAATATAGCCTAATAGTATAGAGTGTACTCCTGAATTAGGC
The DNA here is from genome assembly GCF_003265705.2 of Callorhinus ursinus. Lineage (NCBI taxonomy): Eukaryota > Metazoa > Chordata > Mammalia > Carnivora > Otariidae > Callorhinus > Callorhinus ursinus. The sequence continues at coordinate 42,586,383 of NW_027397074.1, read as the reverse complement.
TTCATGCACTAAAATTATGCTATTTTTAGAATTATTTTAGAATAGAATTAGGATTATTTTAGAATTTGTTCCTGTCATATGACATGGTCATAAGTCCCTTAAATGTGACCTGAAGTAATTATTTTTCTTTAATATTTTATTTATTTGAGAGAGAGGGAGAGAGAGCGAGAGATAGAGCACGAGCAGGGGAGAGAGGGAGAAGCAGGCTCCATGCTGAGCAGGGAGCCCGATGTGGGGCTCAATCCCAGGACCCTGGGATCATCACCTGAGCTGAAGGCAGATGCTTAACCAACCGAGCCATCCAGGTGCCCCAAAGTAATTATTTTTCTAATGAAAATATATTACTAATTGAGTAAAGACTGTTACTAAGTATAAGACAGAATTTTCTAATATACATTAGGTATATGATAAAAAAGTTTTACTTGTATCTTGCCCTATTAGCTTTTTTTTTACTCCAGTGTAATTTAGATATTAATATCTTTATAGAATGATTAAGATAATGTGAAGATACCTATGCATGACACATATGTCTACTGACATTCAATAAATATTATATTAATGTGTATTCTCAGATTCAACTTCATTTATCAAGAGGATTTAAGTAAATCTTGATTTAAGTAAATCTTGATTTATAATTCAGTTTTCAAATACTTTTTGAGGAAATTACAAATTATTGAAAGAAGGACATATTAACAGACAAATATTTCAAGAGAATATTTTCAAATTTGCAAAATATTGGTGTCTGTAGCTTAAATATGTGAATATACTGTTTTCAGTTCCCTTTAGATGCCATAGCTAAAAAGCTCTCATTTTCGGGGCACCTGGGTTAAGCATCTGCCTTCGGCTCGAGTCATGATCTCGGGGTCCTGGGATCGAGTCCTGCATCGGGCTCCCTGCTCAGCGAGGAGTCTGCTTCTCCCTCTCCCTCTGTGCTCTCTCTCTCTCAAATAAATAAAATCTTGAAAAAAAAAAGCTCTCATTTTCTTCTGTAAAATATTTTTCCTCTAATTAAAAAAATTATGTAATCGATTTTCTCCTTGAGACTTCATTGATATTGTTAAATATGCATAGATTTACTTAGCAATTTCCTTTGACCTCATTTGTGTTACTAAGTTTATTAATGGACTAACGTGCTTTTTTTAAATAGCCGGAGGTATTAGGTAAGGTAAGGTTAGGTAAGAAGGGATTCATTTTAGTTTGCTCTGATGGAATCCTTAAGAACACAGAGAAGTCAAAAGTTTGGATGATGTTTAATTTCCTTTCCTTTATCCTTTTAAATATAGTGCGTGTTTGGTTGGAAACCAATCCCACCAATGAAGGCTGAGCAAATAACTTGAGCTCCCTCCCTGCCCCCCCGCCCATCTCTGGCCTTGTACAAATGTGTTACGTATGTCTGAAATGATGGGGCCTAGTAGTAGAAGTATATTTCAGAGGTAGTGCTTGAGAAATGATATCCTTATGTTAAAGCTCCGCCTCATATACGCTTGCTATTAAGCTCTCCGATTGCAGACCAGTTATGAACAGAATCTCCTTGTGGTGACCTAAATCTTTCAAAGCCTTAAGAATGAAACCACAGATTCCCTTAAGAAATGACACCTTAAATGCTTAACGCTGTCAATTTGGTTGTATGTTATTACTTGAGACATTAATTTGGACAAGTGAACGGAGTAGAGAATTAGAAATTAATTTGTTTTCACTCAAGTCCTTTTTCTCCTCAAGTTTGCCTTTCATGCTGTAAAGGGGGAATGACTGTCACCTAAGTTTTAGGTATATTATTTAGTTTAACGTTTACCCAGTTGTGTTTCAGGTAGGACTTGTTTGACAAAACAAGCAGTAAATTGGTTCAATCACCTTCTGCGGTGGTAGAGATCATGACTATTCAGCAGCTGGTGGGCTCCATCTCTAGGCATTTAGGAAAATGTTAACTGATGATGAACAATATAATGAGGAAGGGATAATAGTGATTTGAACTCAACTATTATAAACTTAAAAATGTTTATCAGAGAAATATGCTGCTGTGGTAAGACTCAGCTTTGATTTTTGCCATGATATTTAAGTTGCCACTGAAATTATAGGAAGGGAAGTCTTGGATTATTGTCTTTTAGACTGTTAACTTTGTATCGTTAATTAAACTTTTAAAAGTTGTGGGATAAATCAAATGGTTTTCTAGGGAAACAAGAAACAGTATTAATGAGCAACAGCCCCATAATTATCCTTGTGAGTACATAACAGGGACACATTCATGTCTTTTCTTTGCGCAATAACTTTTACAAAGAAGTATTTTTAAACTGATCATTAATTTTATGACCACAGAAATGAGATGCAAAATTTATGCTGTTGTCATTGGCACAGGCTCAAGGCACCACTGACATTATGTGTGATTGTAATAGAATGGCTGCCAACTAATGATTCTGTAGACATTTCATTTGAGCATCCTTTTCTTTTAGATGTCTGATTAGGCTGTAATGCTTTCAATTATGTCTGTAAATTGTATTGGATACGTTTACCTGATGCCCATTGTTGCTTTGGAGTTCAGTTTTCTATTATATAAACACAAGTTGAACATTTACCTTTTAATTTATAGAAGTCTTTACAGGTAAAGCTGCAAATACTCCGCCCCTGGGGAGGAAAAAAAAAAAAAAAAAGCTTTGCACTACTCAACAGCGACCCCTGTGTTCAGTTTAAGGTCCTTATAATACAGTTCTTCATTGGGTTGGAAAAAAGTAATTGGGAAGGAGGAAAAGGGATGGATCACCCCTGGAACAGCAGTAAAATGAAGAAGATCATCTTGAAAAATGATGTGTCCTTTCAATTTAATGCGGGTTGAAAAGCGAATAACCCTATATAGATACCACAGAGATTAAAAAAAAATTTTTTTTAAATTTCTGGGTTAATTCAAGGGAGCTTAAAAAAGGAGAGAGAAGGGGGTAGGGGAAGAAAAGAAGCCAGTAGCAGTATTTAATTTATTGTTTTGGATAAATATAAATTATCACATTACTTATAAAAAAACATTTGAAATGAGCTGCAGTTCTTAGAATGGTAAGCTGAAGACAATTTTATTTTAGTAAGTAATACAAAAAGTTTTTTTTAACACAGAAACCACAGAAGTCTTCAACATGTTAGTAACCAGTTTGTAGAAAATATTCTTAACTCATTAAATATTATTTTATAGCTTTAATAATGATCTTTTTGCTGTGTGCATACATATATAAATATAGATCAGTGTGTGCATGTGTGTATGTGTATATACGTGGATATATACATAAAAACATATAATGGATATTATCAAAAGATAACAAATCCTGATTTTCTAAACTTTTTAACTTTTAATTTTTTTCCATGTAGAGTTAAATAGATTTAAGCCTGAGCATCTGAATCTTTTTCAAAATCATTTCCATGTGTTCGTTGGTTTTACTCTTGTGTTTTCATATTCATAATAGTGTAATATGCTAAGTGCTAAGTTGGGGCAGTATATTTGAGGTATCCTGATACTTTCTTTTTCACAGCAAGATTTATTTTATAGTTCACGTTATGAAATATCCTTTGCAAATTCATACCTTAGCAATTCTTACTTTATTGACAATATAAGGATACTCTAGCAACTAAGAGCAATTGAGAATTTTGTGATCTTTACTACTATATATTCCATGAGCTGTCATTCCATGCCGGAACATATTTTTACTAGCACTTTATGAGGTTCTCTCTTACCTCATATTTAAAATCAGAACATACTTTCCATAAGAGAAGTATTGTAAGGGATCACGGAATGTTCCGAAAAGTACTTTGAACATTTTAGTCTTCTTCTTCTTCTTTTTTAAGACTTTACTTATTTATTTGAAAAAGGGAGCATGAGCGGGATGAAGGGTAGAGGGAGAAGCTGACTACCTGCTGAGCAAGGAGCCTGATGCGGGGCTCAGTCCCAGGACCCTGGGATCATGACCTGAGCGGAAGGCAGATGCTGAAGCGACTGAGCCACCCAGGTGCCCTACTTTGAACATTTTAAAAGAAAAAGAAATTAAGATCTAAGGAATGAATAGTGTTTACATGTGTTCCTTGGAATTTTATTTGGGGAAGAAACATCCCTATATGGTGCACCTGGTGGTGGATTCATCAGGGGCAGTAAGATAGTCCTCTATCTTCTGCTCTTACTGCCTTGGTGGGAGATAGCCCTATCTTTTTCAGAATAAGGATGATGGATGCTGATGAAATGCCAAAATTATAAAGAAATAGAGATGAATATTGATTTATTCTTATTACTTTCATGGTGTTTTCTTTTTCTTTTTTTTTAAGATTTTATTTATTTATTTGACAGAGAGAGACACAGCGAGAGAGGGAACACAAGCAGGGGAAGTGGAAGAGGGAGAAGCAGGCTTCCCGCCGAGCAGGGAGCCTGATGCGGGGGGCTCGATGCGGGGCTCGATGCGGGGCTCGATGTGGGGCTTGATCCGAGGACCCTGGGATCATGACCTGAGCCGAAGGCAGACGCTTAACGACTGAGCCACTCAGGTGCCCCGCTTTCATGGTGTTTTCAAAGGGGCTATTTCCTCTACCAAAAATATGTTGAGAAATAGGGTGTCACCTATTAAATGGATTTTAGAGGTTACAGATATTTTTTTGGAGAGACTGGTAGCTTTAATCTGGATCTGCTCCACAACCATGGTCTTAAAGTAATACTGTAGGTTCTTTAGGATTCCCATGGAGGTTTTCATTGTGCTTTTTGGGAATCCTTGAGGTAGCTGGTTTTCTCTTGAATTAACAGATAATTGCTACAGTATAAAGCATGTAGTTTTTTGAATTTTATTGAATTTTCTTTGGATGTGGTTGAATATGGTTGAAAAATGAGTGCTTATATGTAACCAAGCTAGCAAATACCTGATTCAGTCTTTTTTTTTTTAAATTATTCTAAATGGGTATGTGGAAAAAACCCAAACCACAAGATTTTATTGTGGGGATTCAATGACTTCAAACGAACCAACCAACCAACCTAGGATTTGGAAATCATGAAAAACTGGCTAGAAGATTAAAAAAAAAATGGTAATATATTACTGAATGAAAATTGAAGGTGTCAAGTTGTAAATCACTTTGAACTTAAAAGGGTTATATGAGTTTTAAAGTAGTTTTTCCCATAAAGGATTCCTGCTCTTGAAAATGCAACTGAGTATTTTTAATCTACTCTAATGTAACCCTGTGATTTTTCATGAAAACATAAAATGTGCATATGGCTTTGATTTATCAATTTCTCATCATAAATTTTCAAATAATTGAGTACGTAAATGGAATTAACTTGAATTATTTTCTCTGTTGTGCTTTCCAATTTTTTGTGTGTTATTTGTTATCATTATTTTGGTTCTGTTTCTTTTTTTGTTTGTTTTGGATACACACTCTGTTTTACCCTGCTTCTACTTTTTTTGTATTCATCTTTGTAGAGACCATCATAATTTTGGAACTTGTATCCTTTTGTATCAGAAATAAGCAGTTGTCCACTGACTTCCAGAAACTCTTACTTTATTTAAGTTACAGTAGATATACATTAAAATAGGACCTGTTTTTACTCTGTTTTTCCATGACAGTGACTAGGTTTAATAGTAAAATTTACCTCTCTTGACAAAGTAACATTTTTAAAAGATGACTAATCTATAAAAGGCTTTTCTGTGATTCTTCTATAGGTGATGCAGAAGATGGGGAAGAATATGATGACCCTTTTGCTGGTCCTCCAGATACTATGTCATTAGCCTCAGAAAGATATGATAAAGATGATGAAGCCCACTCTGAAGGTATGTGATATTTTGCCATCAAATATACCTCTAGGTATTCCAACACAAGACAATGCAGTGCATAGAGGTGGTGGTCTTGTCAGAAAGCAGTAAATGCGGAGGCTTCAGTTAACTTACCTTTACCAGAACATTTTAAGGAACAGAAGAGCTCTCTCTAGTGGTTTTCTTAAGTATGTAGTTCCTTCTTTTTCTAGGAAATTTCTTGACTAGAATTTTTAAGAGAGTGTTTACATCATTGTATGAATATTATTAGTTAGTTTGTTGGTTAATTTAATATTATCAGATTCTTACTTAATTTTATTGTGCTGCTAAATGGCTTCTTGTATTATTTATTTTATAAATAATGAAAAAGATTTTTGATCTTTTTTTTGAAAACGTCATATAAAATGAGTTCATAAAATATTAAATTAATTATTCTTACATTGCCTTCTCACATTAAGACAGGTTTTCATCAGATGCTTCTTTTAATACACATTCTCATTTTCCTGATTGTCACCTAAAGATACCCCACATTATACAGTAGTATTATAATGTTTTGTATTAATTGAATGGGTAATAAAGTCGATTATCTCTTTGTAATTTTTAAAAACTCGCCAAAGTTATGAAACTTGCTTTTAGTGTAGCGTGTGCTTTCTCTGTTATAGCCAGTTGAGTGCATCTGCATTCTAGAGACCTTATAAGGGTGATAGATAGTTATAAATTAAGAGTGTGTGTCGATAAATTAGCCATGCATATTAATTCGTGGCACTCAAAGTTTCACAGAGACACAGAAATGAATAATGCCTTCTGCCACTGTATGATGATCAAACTGTGCAGTTCCATCTCTAAATACAATTGCTGAATGAAAATATGCTTCCTGCAACAGAGCACTCCACATTTTATGTTATCCAGATTATTCCCTTTGGAAACATAAATTGCTTTTATGAGGTATAAAATTATGTCTATTGCAGAACAGGGATAAGTCAAGTACATGCATAAGTGATAAACATTCTAACCACTGATTCAGAACAACACAATCTTTTTTTTTTATATTCAGAACTTTGTACAATGTGTAGCAATAATAATCATATCCATTTTATGTTGAATTTTACATTTTGGCAAACATTTAATTTCTATTTTTAAAGGAAGAGATTTCTTTCTCTCATATTCCCTATTCTTTAAAAAGATGCACATTTCTCTTCAGTTACACTTCTTATCTGAAACAGAGCATTACCTTTCCTAATCTGGTCTTCAAAAGCATTTCTACTAGAAAATGTTTTATAATTGATAAATAATATTTTCAGGCAAAACAGTGAATTATTGTTTGAGTTGAGCTGTTTTTCAGACACATTACAATGATTTGTTTTGCTTCTCTGTTAAGTGTTGGTAGATAGAAATGAGTATGTGGGTATACATATACACAGACAGAATATTTATACTCAGGAGAATATACATGCACACACACAAAATGTTCATAGAGTATATATGCTCAGAGTTTTAAAAAGATAGCATAAATAATTTGAATTACAAGGGAGCAGTATTTACATTCTTTAAAAAATTGTAACCTAAGAAATCCAACAATTAAATACCTATGAGAGCCAGTGTTTTGTTAGAAAAAGTGAATTGTTATTAAGTTATAATGCATTTACATAATTATCATATTTTCTTTATTATGAGTAAATAATTTATCATGTTTGTTTTCAAAACCAAATATATAGGAAATACATTAATAGCATGAAAAAGATTTATTGTTAAAAGATTACATTATCAGTATTTGAATATTATTTAATAACTTATATTTATGTATAGCATTAAGTTTTTTGTTAAATATAGGTGCATTTTCATTAGTGTTGGTGTAAGCAATTCTTAAGCAGATTGAAAATTTAAGTTTTAGTATTACTCATTTTGGGTATATAAAATAATACCATATATGAGAGTTTTACATTTTCTTCTAAGAATATTATAAATTAATTTTAAAACTACCAATTGGATTTTTAATTTCCACTCTGAAAGTCATCTAGTCATATCAGTCTCTCTCCCTTCAACATAGATTTGTTATGTGGTCCCTTTCCCTTGCCGAATAAATTTTCCTTCATTATGGGACCTCAGTCTAATGATATATTAATTATAAAAGGATAATGCATTTAACAATAAGTATAACTAAATTAGCACAGGTCACCAAAAGGCCTTTTGTCAAATCAGATTGTTGTTTTGTCCTTTTGACTTTTACCTTATGGTAGGCACTAACAAAGTATCTGAGCCTTGATGGATTATAAACTCTAAACATGATATGTATTTTTCATAATGCTAATGTAATTTTCAAGGTACTGAAAAGGTCAAACCTGCACATCTTTGTGTGCATTCTAAGTCTGTCTTTTCCTTTAATATTTCTTTTTCTCTGTTCCTCTGGTTCAAAAGTTCACTCAGTTCCCAAATGGCTACCTAATTTTCCAGTTATTCCCTCAAGCCATATGTGTTTTGGTTTCTTTATGGTTTATTAGGTACTGTAGGAAAGTAGCATAAGTTATATCTTCTAATGAAATTCAAGCACACTTCAGTGATGCTTCGACTTGATTGCTGGTAGCAATTAAATCACAGCCAAGGAGAATAATGCATAATCTCACAAGGTCCAGACACCCTATAGAAATTGAAAGGGGATGAAAACAGAAAACAAAAACAAAGTCTTCAAACCCTGCCAGACACACTGTTTCCAGCCTGCCTTTTTTTTTTTTTATTGGCCAACTGCCTGATTGATAGCAAAATCATAACTTGCTGCATGCTAACAGGCAGAGTTCACTTGTAGGTTATTGTGAGCTGATAAAGGGTTAGATGGAGTTTTGATTTTCGCATTGGACCTTGGTACACCAGATTAATGGAATTTCAATGAGAGACTAGAGTAGCCACAGCTTTGTCAGAGAAACAGATGGAGATTCTATAGTCATGTCTACTCATTAATACTAGTTGCCTGAAAGGTGTGCTGCTTCTCTATACAAAAGAGTTGATATAATTGATTTTTGAGTGGTGCATTGAAAAAAAGTACCTTATTGATGACTAGAATTGTAACATAGATGGTGACAGATTTTTGTATAGCTTGTAGCATAAAAAATACTGTAGTTTGTAATTTTTTCTTCTCTCTCTTTGGAAGCACTTTTTATTTTTATTTTTTGAGGGGAAATACATTTTAAGACAATAGCAAAAAAGGAGAGAGTGACATGCTCAATTAGCTTTTAAGAAAAACAGTAAGAGCCTGTATTTTATTTATGCATGATTGCATGACTGCTGTTAGTTTCATTTTGATGTGGTAATATTTATAAAAACCCATACTTACTAGAAATTTCCTTTTATTAACTTGGTGCCTTATGTTTTTCTGGGAAAAATAAAACAAATCATAATGGTTTCCAAACTAGATCGCTGTTAGAAGTTTTATTGTATTGTGTGGCTGGATATATGGAAGTGTTAGTATAAATGATGCATGTCAGCAATCAGATAAAATTAGAGAAAATGGAACGCAAAACCTTAAAGAAGAATATCCCTTATTGTACATATGTTAGAATGCTTGCTTGGGCACTAAGGTGGGAGATGCAGGGTAGCCTTTAGACACTATATAATGACTTGGGTTTCCATTTTTCTATTCTGAAATCATTTTTCATTAATTTTCGTCATTTGTGAAAGAAGGCTTCTAACCACGTAGCATTGTGGGAAGTCCCTGAGGTAAGGTGAACGGATTCGATGAGCTAGAAGACATATATCGGCTCTACCCGTCGATGATAGGTCGAAGAATCCCAGTGGACATTTGTTACAAATCTGATTCAGTCCTAAACCATAATCACTTTGTGGATAAGAATCTGGAACCTCTAGGGTGTGAATATAGGAAGACTAAAATGAAGCTAAAGATATAAAACAGTCATTTATTGTCCTGGTATCTTCCTTTTATTTTTATTATTTTTTTTTAAGATTTTATTTATTTGAGAGAGAGAATGAGAGATTGAGAGCACGAGAGGGAAAAGGGTCAGAGGGAGAAGCAGACTCCTTGCTGAGCAGGGAGCCCGATGTGGGACTCAATCCCGGGACTCCAGGATCATGACCGGAGCCGAAGGCAGTCGCTTAACCAACTGAGCCACCCAGGCGCCCTGTCCTGGTATCTTCCTAACTGAAAATTCCCAAGTATAGGTTACTGAAAACTGTAGGCATTGCAAGGACATAGGTTTATATGAAAAAAAATCTTGGTTTAGGCATGGAACTATTTTTTTTAAAGCTTGGGGATTAAGGAAAAGGGCTAAGCTGTCTTGATCATAATATATAAGAGTAAATAATGATTTTTTTTCTTTTTTGGTGTAATTTTCTTTAAGAAAATCTAGTGTATGAAAATTTGGATTCATAAAACATATAAATCACTTATTCCAAAGGATTGCTTTAAAAAAGATTATCTCTGGGATGCCTATAAATAATGAGCTCTCACAATGCATCTAAAACAAGCTTAGATATAAATCCATCGAAGCGTGCACACATACATTTAATGTGTAAATTTCTACACATTGCATATCAAACTTTTGAGGAAGATACCTTTTTGTGTAAAATTAGGTTTAGCACTTATCTGTTCTTGTAAAAGCCACGGAAGAGATGCTTTACTTTTCTCTGGGTTCCAGTGGAATATGAAACAGTGTTTAAAACCAGGGGAAAGAAGATTCTTTAATAACTTACCATTTAGGGTAAGGGTTTTTCTACCATAGTATCATGTGATTTTTGATACTTAAACTCATATTTTTAAATTTTATTCTGAGAATTTAGACTAGTTTGCAATTTGCACATATCTTTGTGTATATAACATACATTAGTGTTGCACTTGAGGTTTTTTTTTTTGTACCTTTCTGTTCCTTCAGTATACCAGTTGTTACCTTGTGTGTGTTATAACAATATAAGAAAGGTGATTACTTTAGTCCTTCTGTAATGTATATAGCAAGTTTCAAGTATTTTGGTAGAAGTGAGGGGTTATAGTTTGAGGAAATAATAAAAAGTAGAAAACATTTTTAATGTTCAAGATAATATATTGTGTGATTGGAAATATAAAGTACACAGATGTGAAATATTTTTATGATACAAAGATATATATGAGTAAATAAAAACACATAATTATTGAGAATCACCTAAGCTTTATGCCATTGAATGGGAGCATACATCAAAATAAAACAGTGAGGACCAATAAGACTATAACAAAGTGGACTAGAATGATCAGAAAGGTAGTAATCCTCAGCATTATGAAAATAATGCATCTTTAATACAGTAAATTAGCAGTTGTTTACACAGTCTTTGAGGAAGGGTGCAAGATACCCTGACAGGGCAATGGGGAATTCAAAGATGACTAAGATGAAGTTCCTGTTTTCAAGAGACATGTAATCTAGATGGAAGGAGAAAACAATCACCTAAAATAAGGTGGTAATTAGCAATCTAAGTTTCTAGTAAGGCAGATTCCAAAAATAGTAACTAGTATGTGTTACGCTGTTCAGTTGGTTTGGTCTGTACCTAGGCAAAAAAAAGAAAAAAAAAAAAAACCAAACTGGTTTCATTGGTTTTCCTCAGTAATTTGTTGACTGAAGTCAGTCATATGTTTTGGCATTATATTGAATTAACCAAAGCATAAACTTTGTGTCTATATTCTGAGAGGTTGTGGAGTAAATTGTGGAGAGGAGGGTTATTTAAGTGAGTTTCGCATGGTTCCTGAAGTTTTCTGGAGAGAAAGTGGGAAAAGGTGCTAAAAAGAACATTTGGAGCAGAAGTCCAAAAACCGGTTTTTATCAGTAACTGCATATTTATTGGGGCAATGCCTTAACCCAAGGGAGTTTGGGCCCCACTCACAGACCTTCAGGTGTCAGCACCAGGCTGGTGGTAAAGAAGTTTTTGGCTCTTGCAGAACACCGTATCTCATAAGACTTAGGCACATAACTGGCTTTTCTTCCTTGCTGTCTGAGTTTGGAGAAGTTGCAGCATATGACTTCCTGTTTCCAGTTGTTTCTCCTGTTTGTAACCCAAGCTAAAGGATGAATTTAGAGTTTAGAAATCTAAAAGCAAAGGTTCTTCAAGACAGTGGCCTGGCAGGAGTACCCAGATGGCTTAGTTGGTAGAGCATATGACTCTTGATCTTGGGGTTGTAAGTTTGAGCCCCACATTGGGTATAGAGATACCTTAAAAATAAAATCTTAAAAAAAAAAAGACAATGGGCTGATCAATTTGATTTCAGAGGAAGGCATGCCAGCCTGCTCAGGATTCTAGAGGAAGCCTCCTGCCTCTTCCTTCCTTCCTTAGAGGTGACTGTGCTGCTGGTCGGGGTAGCATCTTTAAGGAAGGAATACATTAATATTTATTGAGAAATTAATCTGGCTCTGAACTAGATTCTTTCATGCATATTTTCCTTTAATCGGCTCAGAATGACCCTGTGTGGAAGACATTTTCCCTATTTTCTTGTGGAAATGGAGACTCAGTAAGGTTTTGGTCTCTTGACCAGAACATCCAACTCAAATGCCTTAAATGCTGCATGCTTTTGAGGACAGACCCAGTGGTTTTAGCTGCTTTGATTATAGTTCTTTAATGAGTGTCCCTCTTCACCACCCTGTAATTCTGTTTGTAGATTTCTGAGGCTCCTTTGGGGAAACTAGCACTTTCCTTGGTGTCCTCCTGGGCTCTGGTGTCCTCTCCTATGACTTCCTCACTTTAGTCTCATCTGCCTTCCACTTGCTAGGAATTACTCAAAATTTTTGATCCACGGAAGATACTCTTTCTTCATTACCAATGTTATTAAGGTTTTATTCTTTAAAAACAAACAAAGAATTTCAGAGGGAACTTTTAGGAGGAAAGGTTGGTGCTATCTATGTTCCTTTTCTAAAAATATCAAGAGGGTGCTTTGTCCTAAAACATTTTCACAATTGATCTGCTGGAATCATTCCTTGGGGAAGAAGTATGCTCCCTGGCTACAGGTCAAAGATAGTCCAGAAAGTGTCAGCAAATCTTAGATATTCAATTAGAGTGAGTGCTAGCTTTCTAGAAGAACCTAGATGCTATAAGCAGTGGAAAAGAACTGTCCCTTTTCCTAAAAAAATTATAGTCTAATTGTGGGTACAATACATCCATATCTAATATTTGGAAACTTTATCAACTTTGTTCAAATACAGAAATGTGTGGCATTGACATTAAATACCCTAGGAGGTCAGAAAAGGAAGAAACGATTGCAGACTGGTCTCAGTGAACGTTTTATGGAAAAAATTGGAGTTTGAACCAGAACTTAACAAGGATAGGTAAAGTTTTAATTAGTAAAGAATGGAGGGGAGCATGCTTTTCAGATAAGCCGAGGAAGTGGAGACAATAGGAAATGGGGTTGGAACTGAGTGTCGTTTGAGGAATTGTGCAAAGGCCGACATGGCTTAGAGAGATTGAAGAGGATTGGGAGATGTGGATGGACAAGGGGAGCACGGAACAAGCATTGGCTCTTGCCTCAGGTCCCAATTTGGCCACTAACCAAGTTACTCTGGCTAAGGCACTACCTTTGTGAATTTGTTTCTATTTCTTTATTTTTTATTTTTTTTTATTTTAAAGATTTTATTTATTTATTTGAGAGAGAGAGAGAATGAGAGATAGAAAGCACGAGAGGGAAGAGGGTCAGAGGGAGAAGCAGACTCCCTGCTGAGCAGGAAGCCCGATGCGGGACTCGATCCCGGGACTCCAGGATCATGACCTGAGCCGAAGGCAGTTGGTTAACCAACTGAGCCACCCAGGCGCCCTTTGTTTCTATTTCTTCACAGAGAATTCCATTATTTTAGGCAAGGGAGAACTTAATTATTGAGGACTTTAAATGGTTGTCATAAGGAGTTGGATCAGTAAGCAAAATGAGTATCCATTTTAGGCTTTTTGAGCAAGGGAATGTTAACGATGAAAAGTATTCTAGAAGCATTTAGCTAGTGGTGGGATATAGATGGGTTGAAGGGGACAAAAACCTTGGTCTGTGAGGTAAGGGACCATTCCATTAAGCCAGATGTGAATTGAACAGAGACTAGATGAGGATAGTGAAACTGGAAAGGAAAAGATGCATCTGAGGGAGAATGGACAGGACAAGGTAAGTGGAGTTGTGTAGAATTTTAAAAAGAGAAGCTAAAGAAAATGACAAAATTCTAAATTGGATGACTAGAAGAATCGACTGAGATATGAACATTGAGAGAAGAACAGGTTAGGAGGAAGTTGCAAATGTTGATGAGTTTGGGTCTGAACAGTTGAGTTCATGATGACAGTGAACATCCAGTCCGCCTGGTAATTATCCAGATATATGGATATAGAGCTTAAGTGAGCCTTATTTTGCCTTTCTCTTTCCAGTTTCATTCTTTTGGGGGCAGATATGGGATGAGATATACTCCAGTCACCCTAAAAATGAAGCACAGTGGTTGAGAACAGCTTCTGTGATCATATTGTCTGGGTTAAAATACTGGCTCATTATTCATCTCTGTGACCTCCAGCAAAGTTGTTTGACCTATCTGAGTTTCCTCATCTAAGAAACTGAGGATAGTAACACCACCCATGTCCTATGGTTATTATGAGGATTAAGTAGGATAAACATACACAGAGCTTAGAACACTTCCTGGCCCATAGTAAGGACATGTTAAATCAAGGTATTATTGCTGTCCAGCCTATTTATCTAAGGATTGCCTTAGATAAATGTTTCTTTCTGTATTTGACACAGCTATGTACCTGAGGTGTTGTCTATCTTTTGTACTGTTTAACTCATATGTTTCACTGGATTTTGTAGGATTTGCAGTTGGAAGTTTTAGAGATTCATAGTAGATGATCATTTTTTTGAATTGATTACTCCATGTTGAAAACAGTTACTAGTTCAGTTTTTTATAATACATGAATAATGCCTTTTCTAGGAATCATTCTACTTCTCTGTGCCTTAACTTTTCTCTGTTGAGCAAATAATGAGAATATGAGAATAAAGAAATATTACACTTGGGAAAATTTTGTGGCTAAGCATCATGAGCCCATGGAAGGAGTCACTCATTTTGTACATGAACTCAATAGTCAGTGACTAAAAAACTTGCAAACTTTTGAGAATATTTGAATGAATTTGAACTATATTGGAAGATTCATAAAGCTATACCTGGAAAAAAACAGTGGGGAAAAAAGTGGCCTGAAATTATTAGGAAACAAGGGTACTAGTCAGTGTCTCATTATTCTCATTTCAGAGTCAAATGGGATAAGGTTAAAGACCATAACAGGTCCAAATAGAAAGAATAGTACACACAACTCAGATAACAAGCCTGGAAAGTCATTAAGAGCAAATAAATGCTTTGTTAATAAATAGACACAGACTGGATTAAGGCAAAAATTGTTTTTTAAATTTTTACAAAGATTAAACATGGAATACAGTCTTTGGTATCTGCTTATCAAAGTATTTTTTCAAAATCGAGAGTTGATATAGGGTCCTTGCTTCAGTACTTAAGGGAAAGTGGGATACACCTGCTGTAGATTTAAAAATAATGGAGATACTATTAAAGAAAATGTCTCTGTAAGGAAAGTATAAGAATCAACTTGAATAAATTATTTTTTGGGGGGGCTTTTTCCTACATATGAGAGGTGCCTTGTAGTGCAGAATTGGGGATGAGATTGAAAAAATTCCTTTATTAATCCTCCTGAAATTATGGCTTTTGGGAAGATATACAGTTATTAAGTTAAAAGGGATGACTGATTTTATAGAGTCCATCAACAGTTTGGGGGTAGAGCCTAGGATTCTTAAAGTATTCTATTTTTAAAAAAGTAATCTTATTGAGGTATAATTAACATAACCATAGAATTTACCCATTAAAGTATCTAATTCAGTAGTTTTAAATAAGTTCACAGAACTGTTCAAGCATTACTCCAATCAATTTTAGAACATTTTCATTGTCACAAAAAAGAAACCCTATTCTCTAAGCAGATACTCTCCATTTTTCCTCTCTTCCCCCGCGCCCCATGGGCTTAAGCAACCATGAATCTACTTTTATATAGATTTGCCTAATCTGGACATTTTATTTAAATGGAGCCACAATATATGTGGCCTTCTATGTCTGGCTTCTTTTTTTTACTTAGTATAATGTTTTCGAAGTTCATCTGTAGGGTAGCATGTATCATACTTCATTCCCTTTTATAACCCAAAAGGGTTATATATACCCTATTTTATTTGTCCATTCATCAGTTGATAGAGTTTTGAGTTTTTTTTTTTCTTTTTTGACTGTTATTAATGCTGCTATGAACACGTATATGTAAGCTTTTATGTGAATGAATATGTTTTCATTTCTCCTGGGGATATACCTAGGAGTGGAATTGCTGGGTCCTATGGTCACTCCGAGTTTCACTTTTTGAGGTATGGTCAAACTGCTTCCCGAAGCTCTGTACCATCTTGTGTTCCTACCAGCAGTGCGAGGAGGTTTCCGTCTCTCACTATCCTCTTCAGCACTTGTTATCGTCTGTCTTTGCTTTAGTCATCCTAGTGGATATTAGAGGGTGTCTCAGTATGGTTTTGATTTGCATTTCTCTGATGACTAATGATGTCGATCATCTTTTCATGGACATACTGGTCATTTGTATATCTTCTTCAGAGAATGCCTACTCAAAGCCCTTTTTCATTTTCCAATTGGACTGTCTTTTTCAGCTCTAAGAGTTCTTTATGTATTCTAGCTACTGATCTCTTATTAGATACATGATTTGTGCATATTTTCTCCAGTTCTGTGGGTTGTCAATTTCACTTTCTTGATGGTGTCCTTTGAAGCACAAAAGTTTTTAATTTTGATGAAGTCTAATTTGTCTATTTTTTCTTTTGTTGCCTGTGTTTTTGCTGTCATGTTTAAGAAGTCTTTACCTAACTAAAGATTCTTAAAGTATTCTTAACTCAAGGCTAAATTATTTTTTAAAATACTGAGTTCTTTTACTCTAAAGAGTTATGAGATTAATATACTAGTTAAAACGGGGACATATTCTAGCTCACCTTTAATGTTATTGTTGCTTAGTGCATATTTTAAAAATTGTGCAAATAGCAAAAAGTAATTTTCTTGTTGTGCCTTTTCAGCTCAGCGAAATCTTGAATTCTGCAGCCTTTAGCATCCTTTAAAAAAAGAATTCTTGCTTTGTGTTGTTGAATATAATGCCACTCCTCTCATTTCTAGCAGTGTTTTTGTTGTATCACAAATATAAATGTATAATCACATGGATCTTCTTTAATTTCACTTTAACAAATTATTTCAGAGAACATGGAGTCAAAGTAGATATTTTGTTGATTTACTGGCTTTTCGTTAAGCCTATTTTCTAGGCTTTTCAATGTGTAGTTATAGGGGCAGGATCTAAGGGGTGCTGGGATCATTGCTAGAAAAATGGTTACTATTTTTGGCTTTCAAAAGGAAAGTTGGTTTGTTTCTTTGAATTCATCTCTTCTCCTTCCTGGCTCCCCTCTTTGCCCCCCACCATGTGTCAGCCACTAAACTGAGCAGTCTTGCCAGATAAGGGAAGTTCCAGTGTGCTCATCAGATATTTAATTATACTTTTTCATGTGGAAGTCTCCAAGTTTAGTTGTTATGAAGCAATGGTGCAACCTCAAAGCTTTGCAGTTGGAATAACCAGGGAAAATGTTAATGTAGCTTGAATACCATCTAGTTCTTTTCCATGCCTAAAAAGCAGAAACAGATAGTGTCATCTTAAGGACTTCATCAGGGGCGCCTGGGTGGCTCAGTCGGTTAAGCATCTGCCTTCAGCTCAGGTCATGATCCCAGGGTCCTGGGATCGAGTCCCACATCGGGTTCCTTACTTGGTAGGAGAGAGATCTCTCACTCTGCCTGCTCCCCCTGCTTGTGCTCTCTCTCTCTCTGTCAAACAAATAAAATATTAAAAAAAAAGACTTTGTCAGAGAAGTAATTTCATCTCAGAGATGTGCTTTTGTGTCATTTTGTTTAAATGTCTTTAAAAGTTTCTCCTCACTCTTTAATACTAGCTGTAAGCTTTACTATTTTGAACATGACTATCACTTACTTTAACACTAAAGGAGGTTAATAAAAATAATATTTTAATATAAAAAAATAGTAAAATTCTTACCATGGAACAAAGAAACACACATATATATTTCTTTTATTGAATAGGACTTGTTTTGGTATTGGTATCCTGGGATCTATGTATGCTATAAGCCTCTAATATGCTTAGAATAGAATTTCTTTGCTGAAAGAAAATGGGTCTTATAGGAAGTAAAGAATTGATTTTTTAAAATATAAGTAGGAAGAAAGGGTAACAATGTATGTTTTAGGCAGAGTGCTAGATGGAATAAAAGTTTAATTCAACAGATTTTACTGTTTGTTTTGTTAGACTTGAGGGAAATAAAATGATTAATAAGACGTCATTGCCTTTAAGGATGGATTAGTAGAGGAAAGAAAGATGTAAATATCGACTCTAATTCAAGGCAGATTGGTGTACTCACTGCTGCAAGACATAGAGGGAGAAAAAAGATGATCATTATGATCGGAATGACGACAGTCTTGATAGTGGAGGTGGCACTTCAGCCAGGTCTGGGAGAACAAGGAGGCTTCTGATACGTGGAACATGGAGGGAGTAGCGTTTCTGGTTTGTGAAACAGCCTGGTAAAGGGATGTATTGGTTCAAACTCTTTCAGTGCGTGGGACAGAACCCAGCTCAAACTGGTTTAAGCACATTTTATTCTGGGGCGTGGAGCCCAGTGCGGGGCTTGAACTCACAACCCTGAGATCAAGACCTGAGCTGAAATCAAGAGTCACACACTTAACTGACTGAGCCACCCCGGCGCCCCTCCAACTGGTTTAAGCAAAAAACAGAAAGGGGAATTTATTGGTTCACCTATGAGAGAGATAGAGTTGGGGTCTCGCTTCATGCCCACCTGGATCCAGGTGAGCATTCAAACTGTAATGAGCATTCTCACTCACATCCTGCTTTCCTATGTGTAGCTTCCTTTAAGATGGCCACCAGCCACCGGCAGCTTCTTAGTTATTTTCTGTCAACTCAGCAACCCTAATGGAAGGCGAGATTGCTGAATAGTAGTAACAGAAGTCCTTGGCTTGGGTCATACTTACTCTGAATCAATCTCTACGGTTTGGGTGGGTGGGAGGTGGGGGACATGGGGATGTGGTGCTGCAATTGGCCAGAACTGGGTCATATGCCCAAAAATGGGGTGGGGGTGGGGGTGAGGTCAGTCCCACCCAAACTACATGGAGCTGGGGAGAGGTGTCATTCTCCAAAGGAAAACTGAGATAATTTGACTGAAGGAGAGAAGCAAGTCAGGGCAGGCAAAGCCAGATACCTAATAAGGGAGGATATTCTGAAGGTATGACTAAACCTTAGTGCTGTACACGCATGTGTAGGGAGGTAGGAAAATGAAGAGTTGGGGTAGACAGTATTCTTAGAAACATAGTCAACAGTAGGTAGCTGCTTAGAGGAGAGGAGTGTCACTAAAGTGGTAGGTTAAAGTCTTTATTTAGCTTGCTAAATTTTGAATTGACTTATAGCTGGAGGCAAAAAAAATGTTAAGAAGATTAACTGTCTAGACTGGTTAACTTTTTTTTTTTTTTTTTTAAATCTCCAACCTTTCTCTAGGGCTGACTTTCCTGTTAGTGAAGTTTTTTTGTTTTTTGCTTTTAACCTGTTTGCTCTTTGGCTGTCCTATTCTTTATCTCTTTTTAGCAGTGTATGTGTAGAAAGGATTAAATAGATGAAAAAAACTATTAAAAATATAAAGGCTTACAAATATGAAAAATATAAACTATTACAAAATAAAGGATTAAGTAGGTGAAACAATTTCCTACTTTTTTTTTTTTTTAAAGATTATTTGAGGGTGCCTGGGTGACTCAGATGGCTATATGTCTGCCTTCAGCTCAGGTCATGATCCCAGGGCCCTGAGATCGAACTCCACATCAGGCTCCTGGCTCAGCGGGAAGCCTGCTTCTCCCTCTCCCGCTCCCCTGCTTGCGCGCAGTCTCTCTCTCTCTGTCAAATAAATAAATAAAATCTTAAAAAAAAGATTATTTGAGACAGAGAGAAAGAGTGTAAGCGGTGGGGAAGGGCAGAGGGAAAGGGAGAAGCAGACTCCTTGCTGAGCAGGGAGCCCTCCGACATGGGGCTTGATCCCAGGACACTGGGATCATGACCTGAGCCAAAGGCGGACACTTAACTGACTGAGTTACCCAGGTGCCCCAACAATCGCCTACTTTTTAGCGTATATATAAAAAGGTAGGATTGTATACATAGCTAAACAAAAATTAAAATTTTATGTTTTTTGAATTTAATTTGTCCTTAATGAATCTGCCTTTTATTTTTATTACTTTTTTCTAATTTGTATTATTTTACCAAAAATAGGGTGGAAGTTAACAAAGATAAACATATTACACAAAGGTTAATATAAAACAATTAGTGGGCACCTGGGTGGCTCAGTTGTTAAGCGTCTGCCTTCAGCTCAGTCATGATCCCGGGGTCCTGGGATCGTGCCCTGCATTGGGCTCCCTGCTCCGCGGAGAGCCTGTTTCTCCCTCTCCCACTCCCCCTGCTTGTGTTCCCTCTCTCGCTGTGTCTCTCTCTGTCAAATAAATAAATAAATAATCTTTAAAAAAAGTATAAAACAAGTTAGGAAATCATGGATGAGGAAAAGAAGGGTAGGTAGGAAAAATAAATGAAACTAGGATTAGTGTTTATATCTCAAATGCATACCGTCCATACTCTAGACTTTTGCTGGAGACCATCCACTTACCTTGGCCCTTAGCTTTCTATCAACCAACAATGCAAAGAAGGAAAACTGATCAGTTGCATGATTTATACCATCTTTGATATAAAAATAAATAAGATACCTAAAAATAGTATAGGTCTTACTAATACTTGAACCTATGAAATTTCAGAGAGGCTAAAAAAAGTTGCCATTTGATGCGATAAAACCTTCCATAATATCTCAGTAATACTCTGGAGTTCTTCCTTAAAAGATCTATCAATGTAGGTGTTAGATAGATCAAAACACAGTTTAGGCCAGGTCATTTTATATGGAGCCAAAATCACAGTCTAGGACAGGGGTTGGCGGTCTACAGTTCAAGGAGCAAATCTGGCCTGCTGTTATTTTTATAAATAATATTTTATTGGAGTACAGCCACACCCATTTGCTTATATATTGTCTATGGCTTTTATGTTACAACAGCAGCAGTAAATAGTTGTGACAGAGACCAAATGTCCTGCAAAGCCTAGAATGTTTCCTATCTGATCCTTTACTGAAAATGTCAGCCCTGATTCACATACATAACTCCCTGATAGATTAGTTTAAAGTTAAGATAGCATAAAAAGTATCAAGAACAGAGGTCTCAAGTTCCAAATTGGGCCTATCGATGTACTTTGTTTGGCCAAATCAGTATTTAGTTTTTTGGAAAATTTCCACTAACCCAGAAAAATTCATATTTCTGCCTTCCCTGGAAAAATTGGATAAGCTGGCAACACTGGACTTGAATTGTGTTTGTTATTCCCTTTAGATGCACCATCTCTTTCCAATTTGCATTCCATACCACTGTGTTTCCTCCCAGTTCTGGTCTCTTTCATATACTTTTTTGGTGACTGGAGAGATTTCGTTTTTGGCCCCTGAATTAGAATAGCCAAGCTGTACATTCTTCAGCTGTGTTCAAATATATTTCTTAGAATGGTACTGGACAGCAGAGAAATTTAGGATATATATATTTTTTGAGATTCTATTTTTAAATAATCTCTACACCCAACGTGGGGCTCAAACTCATAATAACGAGATCAAGAGTCCTATGCTCTACTGACTGAGCCAGCCAGGCACCCCAAGATATATTCTTTGACTACTTGGAGTGTAGTTATTCTGTGGTACTTATAGTCATATGTTTTTAGCCAGCAGAATGAGAGGTAGGATTGATGTTCTCTTAAGAAGATGAGGAGCTTATCAAGGATATGTGCCTACGTAGAAGACCGGGATACCTATACGTGAAGGTGGGCTAAGGGATTTGGACCAGAGGCAGACTAAATTTTCCTTAGAAAAATAATTCTAGTTTTATCCTAATTCAAAGACTCTTGGGTAGTTGGGTAGTTGAGGACCAATGGTTTATCTCTTATATTTACTGCTTTGGCTCATCAGTTGCCATATATAACCAAGGTAATAATGGAGAAAGCAAGTAGATAGCAGATTAAGCAAGTAGAGATAGGGGTTGTAAGGAATGTATCATAAGACAAGTAAAAATTTAATCTGTCATGGAAGGGGAGCTGGAGGTGGAGGAAAGAGACAGGGATTGGTGCACTTCTGAGGAGTACAGGTCTGAAAAGGACCTGGCTGGAGGACTGTGGTCTGCTTGAGGGTGAAGACAAGGGACAAGGGAGAGGCAGTACAGAGAGGGAACATAGAGAGGAACCAAAGGTAGACTTCATGATTAGACCTAAGGCAAACTGTGACACTCAGATTCTTTTCTTGAGGAAGTGATACCATCTATAAAGAAAATGGGAAAGTGGATTAGAAAGATCAAGCCTGTTGAACTTGAGGGAGTATTGAAAAATTTAGTCAAAGATATTTCAGAGGGAGTCTGAGATATGGGATAGAGATATAGAGAATCATTGATTTATTTGGCTAAACATGTTGAATGTCATGAGAAAGATAAGACTTGCCAGAAATCGTAGAAGGAGCTAGATTAGAGGGTTCAGAATAGAGACACCTGCTCCACCTTTTCTCACAGGTACACCAGACTTCCTGCTTCTGCTTCTAAACATATGATCCTAATTTATAGAATTTTAGAAGCCATTAATTACTTTATTTCCTTAGTATGATTATATAGATATGGGGATACATTTTATCTTGATAATTTTCTTTGGCATTTCTTAGTTGATAAAAATAGGGATACTTGTAGCATCTCTTAGGATTGTTGCAAGGATAAATGACTGCCTAACACATAGGACTTGCCCATTGTTAGCTCTTGGCTATTACAATGTCACAAGTTGACCAAGGGATTGGATGATTAACTTGGTTTTAATATAATTTTCTTTGGAATTTAAAAAAATTGAGGTATGATTGATAGAAAACATTATATTAGTTTCAGTTGTATAATATAATGGTTCAATATTTGTATATGCTGCAAAATTACTTGGAATTTAACCTGTGTTTGAGCTTAGGTAGTTTACATTGTGTTTGACAATATTTCATTTAACCTTGTCATGTTGTTAAACAACTAAAAGATGAGTTGATAGCTCTAGGATTGTTTTTATGATTTAATATTCAACTTTTTCCTATGAATATGGCAGGCACTTTAATGTGGTGGTTCACACATGTCACAATCTGTGTTAAATTTCAGTGATCTGTTTCTTTTTTATTTGGGTGAATTGTATTTAGCTTCCTGTCTCTGTCAGATAATAGGGAAGTAATGAAACAACAGCATACGAATTTGATCAAAATGAGCCTTAACGCTGAGAACCATTAACAGGATTATCTTGACAGAGAGATAGCAGTGTAATCAAAATGTGTATAATTTTGAAAGTCTAAATGGCTCCATTCTTTGTTGGATATTTGCATACTTGATGACCAAAAAACCAAGATATATAGTGACTATAGACTTATATATTAAGACAACATTTTATACATCAAGTTCATTTTTAAAATGTACTAAGAGGTAACTTTTAAGAGAACCTATTAGTGGATCCTATTTTGTAAAAGGAAGAATTATTCTTTGTAATAATCATTTCCTATTTTTAAAATCAGGTTCTCAAATATTTGATTCTTTTTAAAGAAATTACCCTGTATCATATGATTATGTGTTTCATGATTAAATAAAAAGTCTTACTATGGTTGTCTTGAATTTAATCAGCTAGAATTCTGATACTGGTATCTGCAAAGTTGTCCTTTAGATGGTAGAAATATATGAAATATAAATTAGTGTTGTTCTTTATATGCATAATATTTGAATTTTATTTAATAGTAGCTCCTTTAGTTAAAATTGTTCCTCAATATATTTTTTCTTGCTCTGTTTTACTACCCATTGAGCTTTTATAAAGTGTCTGGTATCATGAACTATTTCTTCTCTGTTGACATTATTTTAAATTCTCTGCAGTACTCTCTGTTCTGTCTGATTTTCATCCAACATTAAAATACATTTTAATACAGTGTGTGAATACAGGCACTTCTGTAAACTGGCTGTTCCCCCGAGACTATAAAAACATTGCTAGTCTGTTATTTAGTCCAGAAATATGAAGGTTGAAGGGCTATTTATCCCAAAATTATGGTGAGGGAATGTGTCCTAAGAAGTTGAAATGCTGATGTCCATTTTAAGTTTTATAACAGCGTTTGAAACAAGCTATTTGAAGTATACATACACAATTTTAGTTAGATAAGGAAAAGTGAGTTATGTATAGTTTAGATAAAGCATATCCTCGGAGATTAATTTTTCCATCACTGTGGCTGTCAGTGCCCACAACAGGGATTCAGATAGTGCATTGAGCAACTCATGTTAGCAATTCATTTCCTGTCCTTCTGCAATATGCTAGAAAATGTATCGAAAAAGGTTTCAGTGAACATCGATCAAATTAGTGTGTGTACCACTGATTTGACTAATCCTTTTCTAGAAGCCTTGTAAATTCAGTCCTTGCTTTTTACACTTACAAACTAATTAACCAAAAAACTTTTTTGTCTTATCACATTTATTTATTGATGAAACGTAATTAATCTGTTGCTGATTGGTTTTTGAGACTACATCCAAAGTCCATCTGTCAATGTAATTGCTCATGTATTAAATGAATTAACACAAACTTATACTGTGAAATTATATATTCTTAGGATTTAAAAAATTAATACTCTGAATTTTTTATCTTTAGTATCTTAATATTCTTAATTTTCTTATCTTATTTTTTGACCGACTTAAGTGAGAGTAATACAAAACAGCTGTATACATTCATAGGCGATGGTAGGCCAAGAAAAGGCGGTAATAAAAAACCCCCCAAATTCTCCCTCAGCATAAACTTTGCCAGTCACTGCTGAGTGTATAACCTCTTACATTTCAAAAGTATGACGAAAACTCATATTAAATTTCTCATAATTGCATAAATAACAATATACATTATCTTTCTCCTACCCTGATTTGACTTTGAACATACCTTGAGATGTTATTGTTTCTTTGACATTCTTTAGATATCACAAAGTGGGAGGTGCCTTTTTTGTGTGTACAAAAAGTAAATGAAATATTTGTTTACTAAACATGTTAGTCAGTTGTTTAGTCATGAGACCATCATACGTAACCATTATCTACCCATAATTCTCTTTTTGGAAAATGATCTAGAAGTTTAACCCATGCCATCAATGATTGACAAGCAAAAGAAAAAAATAGAAAAAAAAAGACAGCTTTATTTTTCACAACAATACCATAGTACTTATTGCATGTGGATCTTAGGCAGTTGTGTCAGGTTGTTAAGGTCTCTGCTAGGGCCTGTGATGGAAGACTAAGATTATCTTTTACTTTCACTACCTATTAGTTTATCATTCCCAACTAATATTGGGACTATTTAAACCTTGAACAATTCACTGGTATGATATTTAAAATCTGCTGGTAGGGTATGATAGGAAGGATGTAGTGAGTTGGTGGTAATTGATTTATCCCCATCATACTGAACCTCCCGCTCCTCTTCCACTTTGTCCTCCCTTGGGCAATAATCACAGGGTCGAGCTGCCAATCTGTAGACTTAATTTTTTCCAGCAGTACCATCTGGCTCCTTGGCACCAGAAGTTACATTGGTTCTTTGTGGTTGCTGCTGAATTTGTCATATTGTTAGACAGCTGATGGGATGTTTCTTGCTACTTGATCCTGATTTTCTTTTAACTAATTATTGATTTTTATTTAGGGAATCTTCTTTAGCCATTTTGAGAGCATGGTAGAATTTTATGGTGAAAAGAATAGAATGTACCTAAATAAATGCTATATGTCATTCTTGAGATTCTCGTCTGTATGGTGTTCTAGCTAGTTCTTTAGCAGCCCTCCCTTTCAAGAGAGATTAATTTAAAGTTAATTGTGGGGGTTTTTTTTGTTTCATTCAAAGCTTTGTATCTCTGTTTAAAAATTATTTCAATGTGTATTTAAAATCCTGTTACGATTGCTGTCATTTCCCAATAATGAATATTTAGAAATTCTGCTCAGTGGCAAAAATAACCTTCTAACATCCAGCAATACTTTATCCCATTAAGAAAAATGACCATTTGTGTATACCTTGTGTTTTATTTTGTAGATGAGGTGGTTTTACTGTCATGCCTAATAACATCCATAAACAATTTGGAGGAATAGTTGTGAAAAAGCACTTCTGAGTTTCAGTAATTAAAAAAATTGCTGAAGTACATATTTCCATACACAAGCAGTTTTTTTCATATTACACAGTAAACTACACATTTTTGATAAAAGCACAGAATTATTTGATTTGACCTATTTGTTTCTAAAGTAAAGATTATAAGCAAAAATTATTGCTTAAACTCTTAAAAGCAGCTGTGTATAAAGCAGTTCATTTTGACAAGTATTTATCATATTAGATTGCATTCATTTTTCAAACAAGATACCACTTTTAGAAAGTTTTAGGGGAGCTCAGTCATACAAAAGTGTTTCTGCTAAGTTTATATTAGATGTTATTAATCTACATTGGTTATAATAGTGACAAGATACTGATATGTTAGAAATATTTATTTCATATCCTTATTGTTATTGGAATGTGGATGCTTGAAGTTCTTCAACAGTGAGTTAGCTTGGATTATTTTAATACCACTATGCTGGAAACCTTCTAAAAACTGAAAAACTAAAATCTATAAACCTACTGAAAACTGGACTGTAGAACATTTCCATTTTATGTCAGATAACATATACAGCTAAATTGCTGTAATTTGGTCATGTTGTGATGTTAAATCCAGTTGTTTAATTGTTTGGGTTTAAGTACATAGAGAAAAGGAGCAATAAATGTCACTGTGTAAGAAGAGCTAAATCAGATGTCAGTGAAATGATTCATGTGCTAACTGGACTAGTTAACATGCATTTTATTCTACTGTCTAGCAGGAGGAGGTGGGCTATAGAAAAATGAATTCTTCACTAAATAATTTACAACAATTATATCAAATTTTAATAATTTCAGCTAAGAAGGCACACATATGATTCATGTTCTCACAATCACCTACATTAGAGATTAATTGTACTTTCTTTAAACAAAAATGTACTCTTATAAATGTTTTTAATTGGTAAATCATGATTAGTTTTATCTCTATAGAATAGCATCATTTGATCAGTTCTTAGCGATAACTTAATGTGATGCTGAAATATTGCAGCTAATCTGTTGTCTCAAATGCCAGCTCATTAGAATTTGCCCTAATATCAAAAAATGCTCTGAATTGTTTGTTGTCTTTATCTTAACTCAAATATGTAAAGGGGACAGTAGAGCATTTTTCTTTGGAATCACAGAGAGTTCAGTGACCTTTCTGTGGCAAATTATGTAGAAAGAAAATATTTATATTCATTTAAAATAACCTCCGTGAAGAAATAGTCTCATTACCCTGTTTGATCAATTTCTTGTAGCCTGAGCTGTAGCATGCTGCTATTGCCATTGGTTGATGGAATACACTGAGTAGTGGCTAATGGTGATGGTGCTCATCAGGAAGGGTTCAGCCAGCGGTCAGCAACAAATAATTCAAGACTGTTTCTAAGTTTGTGGCTGGTGGAATTTGCTTCTTGCCCCAAGCCAGCGGCATTGCTGAGCTGGGCTATTTGATTAGAAGAGAGGCATATTTGCTTCTTAGCAACTGCACATTTGCACAACCCATAGTCCTCTACTGCCTCCAAAGGTTTTCCTTTTGTGATGGTAGAATAATACTTTATTGTTGATTGATAGACAAAAGAGGTTCTAATACAAGCAGGCTTACAGCCATTTTCGTTGTTGTTGGCTTTAAAAATTTTCACCTACATATAACATTTTTTGAAAAAGTATAGAATAAATATATGTATAGTGTAAATAGGCATGGAAAACCCCAACGGTTAGAATTTTAATATGCATATTAGCAAGAAGCTTTGCACAGCATGAATACAATTGCATACTGTTACTTTTTGCCCAGCAGGTTCAATGATAGGAAGTCATTTCTGACCCCAGTGTACGTTTGTACATATATTCCTGCTCTGGGTGTTTGTATCTTCTAGCTAGAATTAATGCTAGAGAAAATTTAACTAGAAATATTGAAAGGAAAATTAATGTTAGTGGAGTTGTTCTATGGCTTTGTCAAATTTAGGAACTAGTCTTTATACAAGATTAGAAGTCACATTTTAAATTCTAATACAATGTGGGTATAGAATTTGGAACATATTTCTACAGAAATGAATCTGCAGAAGAAAACGTGTCTTTAATAGAAGACAAAGGTATTTATAACCCAGCAGTTAAGAAACAAGTGAGAAAAGATAAATTTGGGAAGGACAATCTGAGTTTTATGATCCTGGGAAGCCAGTACCGGAAAAAACAGGTTTTTGGTGGTTTTCTTTTTTTTTCTTCATGGTTTTATGGCTTTTCTCATTCAAACTCTATGGTTAGGACTTGAGTTTCAAGATTTTAAGGAAGATGGCATAGAAAGTGATATGAGCATAGATGATGTTAATTTTACTCTTGCATTATTTTTTGATAATTCAAAAGAATACCTACTATACCTTAGAACAATAAAGTAAAAACTATTCGACCCCATATATTTTGATGTATATAATTTAAATCCATTCTTTTGTATAAATTGTTGACATAATTTCTGGTAAAATGAAATTGCACGTATAAGATTAATACAAGGTTGAATTTTTTATGTTCTTCTATGATGTTATATTTAGAATATATGACTTGTTTTTTTTCCAACTTAAGGGATGTTTTTTCTACTTTTGTCTCAAAAGCTTCACGACAGATATGAGAGTTTCCATGATTTAAAATGAACAACAAAAAGTGCATTGGTGTGAATTTTCCAGTTAACAAATCATGAAACGTGTTTCGGGATTTAGGGAAAGTTAAAGCAAGTGCAGACTTAAACACAGACATAAAGTGTATATGGGCAAATACTCTCAATTCCCAATAAAAGGACCTTGGGGCATATCAGTATGCATAATATGACCATCACTGTATTTACTTTCTAATAAATAGTCACTTTAGTGGCAACGTAGAGCCCAAAAAAGGGAAAAGGAGTGAGGCTGAGTGATTTGATGTTCCAAGGCAGTAACATTCCCCATCGTATCAAACAACTGTCCCTTTGCAATTTCAGTTAACATCTTTGAAACAATTCCTTTAAGAACCAATTGGACCTCCAGGAGGAAATGGAAAATACTTTTAAGAATGGTTTTGAATTGTTTAAAAATTAACATGCCTGCAAGTAAATTGCCAAAATTAGGATGTGAGTTTGACGTTATTGAAATTAAGATTATGGCTTTGACAAACATTTTATTTATAAGGTAAATTATGGGAATTTGATGTATTAAGGAAAATGTTCTTTAAATTGCTAAACTCTCTTGCGAATAGTTGTAGAAATGGCATTTAAAAAACTCTAATCTACTACATTAAAATTACTAGTATTTATTAGTCTATATCATTAGGTGGCATTTATTGCCAAATGTCCTTTCCCTATTAATGATTTCTTATTTTGGGGTACATGGTAAAAGGCAGTTTTCTTAGTGGGACTTTATAACAATTGTCATCTGCAGATAGGGAGATCTATTTTATCATTAACTATGTTCTTCCCTCCACCTTCCATTGTGACCGTAAGTACAAAGTAATGTACAAAATGATGTCCTTTTGAACTTCAGTTTTTACACATAGGTCCATTTGTTGGGGGAGAAGAGAAACAGGGACAAATAGAGGTTTCTGGCTCTCTTCTTCTAGGGAAGAAGGATGCAAGATTAGGGGAGGAGCAAGGTAGTGGGGTTGTGGGAGTCGATGGGATTTTATTAAATGTTCATCAGAGATTTCAGTGCATAGTGATGTTGAGTGTCTTTTCATGTATTTGTTGGCCGTCTGTATGTCTTCTTTGGAAGAATGTCTATTCAGATCCTCTGCCCACTTTTTAGTCAGATTGTTTATTTTTGGGTTTTTTTGTTGTTCAGTTGTATAATTTCTTTATATATTTTGGATATTAACCCCTTATTGAATATATCATTTGCAAATATCTTCTCCCATTCAGTAGGTTGCCTTTTTGTTTTGTTGTTGGTTTCCTTCACTGTTCAAAAGATTTTTACTTTGATGCAGTCCAATAGTTTATTTTCGTTTTGTTTTCCTTGCCGCCAGGAGGCATATATAGAAAAATGTTGGTACAAGTGATGTCAGAGACATTACTGCTTATGTTCTCTTCCAGGATTTTTTTTTTTAAAGATTTTATTTATTAGTGAGGGAAAGAGAGAGAGAGAGAGTGAGCGTGTACAAGCAGGGGTAGTGGCAGGCAGAGGGAGAAGCAGGTTCCTCGCTGAGCGAGGAGCCTGATGCGGGAGTTGATCCTGGGACCCTGGGATTATGACCTGAGCCGAAGGCAGATGCTTAACTGACTGAGCCACCCAGGCACCCTCTTCTAGGATTTTTATGGTTGCAGGTTTCACATCACATTTAGGTCTTTAATCCATTTTGAGTTTATTGTTCTGTATGGTGTTAGAAAGTGGTCCAGTTTCATTCTTTTGCATGTCGCTGTACAGTTTTCCTAATACCATTTATTGAAGAGACTAACTTTTCCCCCAAATATGTAAGCAACCTAAGTGCCCATCGACAGACGAATGGATAAAGAAGATGTGATATGTGAGTGTGTGTGTGTGTTTGTGTGTGTGTGTTTGTACACAGACATGCACACATCACATATATACACAATGGGATATTATGCAGCCATAAAAAAGGTTGAGATCCTGCCATTTGCATAATGTGGATGGATCTAGAGGGTATTATGCCAAGTGAAATAAGCCAGGCTAAGACAGATATCATATGATTTTACTCATATGTGGAATCTTAAAACAAAATAAATGAATAGATAAGCAAAAAGCAGAATCAACCTGTAAATAGAACAAGCTAATGTTTGCCAGAGGTGGGGGGTGGTGAGCAAAATGAGTGAAGGGGAGTGGGAGATATAGGCTTCTAGTTAGGGAATGAATAAGTCATGGGAATAAAAGGCTATATTGGTGAGGATAGCATAATGTATGAGAAGTTTAGTCACTGTGTTGTACACCTGAAACTAATGTAACATTGTGTGTCAACTATACTCGGATAAAAAAACTAAAAAAAAAAAAAGAAACTTCAGTACACAGGTGGCTTCCTTAGGTCTCTCTAGAGAAATATATCAGAATAAATTTCAGCGGCATACATACATATTATTGGAGAAGCTATGGCCCAGAAAGATTAGGTGATTTGTCCAAAGCCACACAGCAAGTAATGATGGAGATGAGGTAGAAATTTAGGTCTCCTCCCCACCCCCGCCCCACCACCAAAACTTTTGGTCTTTCTTTTTTAGAGCACTAATACCTGTCCGTGGAGTATTTAGGAACATGTGCTTTGGATGCTGACAAGCAGGAGATGAAACCTCTGATACTAGCTTTGTGACCTGGCCATACAATTTGGCTTCTTTAAAGTTCACTTTCTAGTTAGATCAACATAAGGATAAGAATATCCGTTTGCATGGGGTTGAGGATCAAATGAGATAATCGATGCAGATTTTGTGAATCTGAAAAACTTTGTAGTAAGAGATTATTATTGTCCTAATTTAACAGCACCGTGGGAATTATAATCTTTTTAGTTCTGGAAGGGACTTAGAAAGCCACTTAGCATGCTGTTTCCTCATCTTATAGGTGAACATTTATGACTTACAGTGGTTAGTTCGCTTCTTTAGGTTACATATCAAATTAATGGCAAACCACCACTATTAGCACCATTTATTAGACTTTTATGTACCAAGCACTGTGCTGGGTATTTCCCATGTATTACTTTTGAGTCCTCATAATATCCTTAAATAGGAAGTGTTATACCATTTTGCCAATAAAAAAAGGGAGATTTAGGATGATCACACTTCCTAAAGTGGAAAAGCCAGGATTTGAACTGGAATCTATCTGACTGCAGCGTCCATGTTCTTAGTACAATGTAACCTGCCTCCCAAATGCCAGGACTCAAACTTCAGCCTCTGACTCCAATTAGTGAAACATGAATGCCTCACACCACATCTGTATTTTCTTTAAAGAATTTGTTAGTCTTTGCAAGTGTAAAATTTGAATCACTTAAAGTAACCTTTTATTCATCTGCTTTTAAAAAAGTGAATCTTTTTTTCTAGTTATGTGAGAGAATTCCAAGATGATAGGGTTCCTATGTTGTTGTTGTTGAGAGAGGTGCTTGTGTGGGAAGGGGCAGAGGGAGAGGGAGAGAGAGAGAATCTCAAGCAGACTCCATGCTGATGAGGGACCCGATGAAGTGGAGCTCAGTCCCAGGACCCTGAGATCATGACCGCTGCCAAAATCAAGAATCCGATATTCAACCGACTAAGCCTCCCAGGAGGCCCCCCTATTTTTTTTTTTAATGGACTTCTTTTTTGAGGATAGGTATGAAAAAGAGATCAGATTTGTGGTTATCAGAGGCAGGGGGTAGACGGTGGGGAAATTGGATGAAGATGGTCAAAAGGTACATACTTCCAGTTGAAAGGTAAATAAGTACTGGGATATAATATACGACATGATGACTATAGTTAACACTGCTGTGTGGTATATTTGAAAGTTGCCAAGAGAGTAGATCCTAAGAGTTCTCATCGCAAGGAAAAGAAAACCATTTTCTTTTTGTGGTTGTAACTGTATGAGGTGATGGACGTTAACTAAATTTATTGTGGTGGTCATTTTGCATGATACATATGTCAAGTCATTATGCTGTACACTTTAAGCTGATATGGTGCTTTTGTCGATTTGTCAATGGGGAGAACATAAAAGTGATCTGGTCATCACTTGAGAGGCTCTTAAAATAAGAACCAAGATGAAAAAGTCCTGGTTTTTGCATTTTGAAATTGGAGGGCAGAGTGTCAAATCTTAAAAACAAGTCAGAGGAAGCCGAATGGACTAGGTAACGGACACAGAAAAAGGAGGGATCAGAGAGAACTCAATTTAGGTCCAATGACAAGGAAGTTGATTTTGGCATTTATTCATTCACAAATATTTAGGGAGCATCTACTCTGCTCAATAATTCCTATTATAAGTGCTAGAGGCCCAATTTTGAAAGGATAAACAGTTCTTGGCAGTGATGGGGATGTTGGGTAGAATTATTAGAGCATGGGAAAGGTGGTGAGACATTCGTAGTGTATCCAGGTAGAGATGTTTGCTGGAGGCCTGGAACTCTGGTGTGAAATTAGAGAGAAGATGAGAAGACAGGAGTAGAGATACAAAACATGAATCCATCTTTGTAACATGTGAGGTTACACTGTGAACTCATCAAAGACATAGAAATGTGTGAACAAGGGGTCTGAATGAGAAAGCAAGAAAAATCTGCAACAGAATTGAGAGTGGTTTGAGGGGGAATAGTATGGCAGAAGTCAGAGAGAAGAAAGAGAGCTTACATTTAGAGAATAACAGAAGAAACAGGTTAGTCACTGGATATGAGAACTGAAAAAAATGATTACATTTGACCAGGAGAAGGTTATGTTGATCTTAAAGCAATTTGAATTATTTCTGATACATTATTACTCACTAAAGCCCGTACCTAATTCAGATTTCCTTAGTTTTTACCTAATGTCCTTTTTCTGTTCCAGGATCCTATCCAGGATATTGCATTATAATTAGTCAGTATGTCTCCTTAGGTTGCACTTAGCTGGAACAATTTCTCAGGCTTCCTTTGTTTTTAATGGTCTTAACAGTTTTGAGGAGTATGAGTCATCTATTTTGTAGAATTTCCCTCAATTTGGATTTGTCTGATATTTTCCTCATGATTAGACTAGGGTTCTGGATTTTTGGAGAAGATCACCAAAGTAAAGTGCTGTTTTCATCATTCATATGGAGGTATATGCTATCATTATGACTTATCACTGTTGGTGTTAATCTTCATCTCCTATCTGAGATGTAGTGTGAGTCAGGTTTCTGCACTGTAAAGTTACTCTTTTCTCCCCTATTTTAATTATTTTTAACCTGTTAAATTTTGATATAATTTCTGTTTATAGGAAAGTTACAATAATAGTACAAGGAATTCCTTTATACCCTCTACTTAGATTCACCAAGTGTTTATCTCTCTCTCCATATATATACTTTTTTTCTTTTGTTCTGAACTATCTGAAAGCAAGTTGGTGACTTTGTGTCCTTTTATTTCTAAATAGTTATGTATTTCCTAAGTACAAGAACATTTCTCTTACATAACCACTGCGCAATTATCATCAGGAAATTTCACATTGATTATTACTATATTATCTATCCATAGTCCTTAGTCAAATTTTATTATTTATTCTAATAATGTCTTTACAGCTGTTTCAATTACGAGTTCATGATCCCATCCAGGATCACAGATTGCCTTTAGTTATCATGCCTCTTTGGTATCTTTTACTCCGAGACAATTGCTCAGCTTTTCTTTGTCTTTCTTGACCATAACAGAGGACAGACCAGTTATTTTATTGAATGCCCCTCAATCTGGGTTTGCCTGATGTATCCTTATGATAAGATTTGGGTTGTGCATTTTTGGCCAGACTTCCTACAGATGTGATGTTCTGCTCTTTTCAGTATTTTTTATCAGGAGGCAGTGACTTGCTTCTTACCAATAGTGTGCGATGGAAGTGATGCCATGTGATTTCTAAGGCTAGGACATGAGAAGCCTTGCAGCTTTGTTCTGGGCCTCTCAGAATGCTCACTCTTGGAATGCCTTCTTTTGGAACCCGGCTGTTACACTGTGAAAAGGCCAGGCCCTGTGAAAAGTCCATGTACATGTACTTTGGTTGGTAGCTCCTGAAGAGCTCCCAGCATCAACTCTTTGCCATATGACTAGGCCATCTTGGATGTTCGAGCCCAGTTGAGTCTCTGGTTGACTGCACCTCGACCAGGATCACATGGCAGAATAGTGATCAGCCTAACTAGTCAACCCACTAGACTATTTTTAAGTGTAGGTTTTATTATTATTCAGGTATGGTGAGGTCAAAGGATCAGGAGGTGACTGCCATTGAAAAGATAGTTCCTTACAGTTCCTAAGGGGGGCAGGCACACCATACTATGCAGGACCACATGGGGGAAGCACGAGGATTATTCAGGAGGCAGAGGGAGTGAGGGGAAGATTTAGGCAAGAGATTTTATTGTAGTTTCTGTGAGAAAGGCCTGATAAGCCGGTTTAGGATTGGCTAGTTTGAATGATTTCAGCAAGCTCTTGGGCACAGGAGCAGTTCCTATTTGTCTAGTAGCTCTGTAAAGATTAAGGCAGGTAGCTAGTGGCCTGGAGTATAAGAGCTAGATGAAGAGGTGGTTGGGGGGTGGGGTGTGGGTTTTGGATTAGTTACTTTGCATATGAAAGGCACACTTGGGAGAGTGGAATTGGCTAGCCCTAAAGATACTCTTTTAAGGATCAGCAAGGTCCCAGGTGTCAAAACATTAGAAAATATAGAAAATTTAAAAAGGCATGATTAACACAATTAGGAGAGATAATGAAATGGTTGTTGTTTTAAGCTACTAAGTTTTGCGATAGTTTGTTATGCAGCTTATGTATCTAAAACATCTATTTATCCGCCCATCTACTCATCCACCGACCCACCCACCTACCTACCTACCTACCTAGGTACCTATCTACCTGCCTGCCTACCAATAACTATTATTTCACTTTGGTAACCCCAATTCCAATCTAACACCACAGGCTACATTCTGATCTTTTTCCTTTCCATTTTGGTAACTCTTCTTCATCAGTGAAAAAATAAGCTGCCATCATTCTCAACTTACTTACTCATTTGTTCAAACCTTTAATTCAAAGAAAGTAGTTTCAGAATTGCTAACCTATACCACTATGAAAAGCACATTTATAATTAAAGTGTTTATAGTTTTTTAGATAAATATTACATACAACAAAATGCATAAATTTTAAAGTGTGCAGTTCAATGACTTTTGAAAATGCATATACTTCATGTAACCTATACCACTATCAAAATATAGAATATTTCTATTGCCCCAGAAAATTTCTTCATGTTTTTTCCAGTCAGTGCCCAGCCCCTGCCCCATCCCACCCTAAGCTGAGCCTCCTGCTTTTCTGATTTTTCTTTACCATAGGTTAGTTTTAACCTGCTTTAGAATATTCTTAATACTCGTTACCTCCTTCACCAGTACTACCGTATTCTAAGACACCATAATTTTTTACCCTTTTGGCTTCTAAAAATCTCTCTGCTTACAATTTAATTGGTTGGTTTCTAGACTTGTCTCCCCATTAGTATTACATACTCCCAGATATTTTGATTTAGGTGGGATGGCTGTCACCTGGGCATTGGAACTTTTAAAAGCTCCCTGGGAAACTCTAATATGCAGCCAAGTTTGGGAGCCACTTAATTTGTTTCAGAACTTGAAGAGAACCTAATTCTAGGGACTTCCAGTACGGTGGTCTCCTTTGTTGTATTTCCTCTCTAGTTCAGTAAACATTGAGAATGTGCTTTGGATTGGCTTTAATCAAACATAAAAAAATCTAAATGTTAGGGATATCTGGTCTGTTGTCAACAATGTCATTTCTTTTTCTAGAATAAAATCTTGGTTATACCCTTTTATTTTTTTCCTGTGGTCTTGGCCTAGGCTTTAGTGATCTTGTCCTCGAACTAGTTCTACAGTCTGTAACCAACCTGCCTGCCTCTTTTTCTCCTTCTACTACTTTGTCCCATATTTTATAGCAGCAGTTATGTTCCTCAAGTGCGCCATTTTGAATCTGTATTCAGGAATCTACAATAACCTTCCTGTTTCAAATAGGAGATGTTTCAGACTTCTAAATTGTGCCACTAATACTTAACTATCATTATGATTTCACAGGGTCTTCATTCATGTTTATTTTTCTCTTAATATACTTACCAATAATTTTCCCAATTTTACTTTTAAGCCATAAATATTTTTTGTCTACCTCTTTCTTTGAAAATGAGTTCCTTTTCTCTCTGATATAAAGAGGCTAGGTCACATGGCTAGTAAGTGTTGGAACTAACATTCATCAGACCTGAGCAGTTTTACTCCAGGACCTGCCTGCCTTTTCTTTCTTTTTTTTTTTTTTTCCTATCGTGATACAGTACACATAACATAAAATTTACCTTTTTTTTTTTTTTTACCACTTTTAAGTGTACAATTCAGTGGTCTTGAGTACATTCACAATGTTGAGTAACCACTGCTATTTCCAGAACTTTTTCATCATTCCAGATAGAAACTCTGTACCCATTTGGGATACAGTGGGGAACACTAATCCCCATCTCCCCTCCCCCCAGGCCCTGGTAACTTCTATTCTACTTTCTGTCTCTATGAATTTGCCTTTTCTAGGTACCTCATATAAATGGAATCATACAATACTTGTCTTTTTGTGTCTGGCTTATTTTACTTAGACATAGTATCTTCAAGGTTTATCCATGTTATAGCAGGCATCAGAATGTCATTCCTTTTCAAGGCTGAATCATATTCCACTATATGTATCTACCGCAATCTGTTTATTCATTCATTTGTTGATGAATACTTGGATTATTTCCACCTTTTGGCTATTTATGAATAATGAATAGGCTGCACTTTTAACCACAACCCTCTACAGATGTATAGTATTTATTGCTGCCCAGCAAATTACCTCAAACCAACATATTATTTTATGCTTATTTATTTGTTAGTAAATCATAAACATTTTATTATTCTCACATTTCTGTGTTAGGAATTTGTGAACAGTTTAGCAGTATGGTTCTGGCGTGGGGTCTCTCATGAGACTGCAGTCAATATGTTAGCTGGGGCCACGTTCATCTGAAAGTCTGACTGGAGGTGGAGAATCCACTGCCAGAGTGACTCACTCCCATGGCTACAAGTTGGTGCTGAAGCTTGTTCCTCCTCACAGGGGCCTTTCTTCTGGCTGCTTGATTGTCCTCCTGACATGGTGGCCCACTTTCCCCAGAGCCAGTGATCCAAGAAAGAGCCAAGTAGAGGCATATCCTTTTTATGACCTATCCTCAGAAGTTGTATAGCATCACTTGAGCTACATGCTATTCATTAGGTGCAGATCACTGAAGCTGACTTGCATTCAAGGGGAAAGGGATTAGTCTTTATCTTTTGAAGGGAAGAGTGTCAAGGAATTTGTGAACATATTTTAAAATCACCACAACTGGTAAGCATAAGGAAGAAAATAGTCATTGGTAACAGAAGTGATCCCTTCTAAAATTGTGGTATATATCAGTCTAGAGACATTTTTGGTGTGTATCTGACCTCATATTCTATATACTGTTTTATATCCTGATTTTCCATATTATATGCTAGAAACATCTTTCTATGGTATTGTGTTTTTCTATACTCCGGTTGTTAATTTTTCAAATATTTGCCCCAAATGGTCTTTCATTGTTGTTTTAATCTACATTTATTTTTGTCTCACTTTTGAGATATAACTGACATATAACATTGTTGAATTTCTTTTATTAGTAATGACAAATGTTTTCATGTTATTATTATTTGTACTTTTTGGGAATTGCCTTTTCATATATTTGCTCATTTAAGAATTTGGCTTGTTATTTTTCATTATCAAATATCCATTACATGTTAAGGATTCTAAAACATTATCATGTAAATATTTCTTGTAAATATGTCTTCCTTGCTTATCATTTGTATTACTGGTTTAAGAAAAAGTGTAGAATTTTAGAGTTAGTGTAATGAAGGAAATCTAGTCCAACACTTCTGACTTATAGATGAAGATGACTTATTTTCTCTCTCTTTCTCCAGATCTCTTTCTGTCCTTCTTCCACCAAATCTTAATCTGTTATACTCACTTGCCCAGATATACTATGTTCTGCTCACTAGAGAATAGAATTGATTTGTTGCTATTTGCATTTAACAAAGAAACATTCCTTAATAACCCCAAACAATTAACCACTGATGATCTATTAGTAAGAGCCACCAGGTTGTGGGAGAGATTCTGGTTTTTTAAGAATTAAGCAACTTGTGGGGCCTCTGGCTGGCTCAGTTGGTAGAACATGTGACTCTTGATCTCAGAGTTGTGAGTTCAAGCCCCATGTTGGCTATAGAAAAAAATCTTAAAAAAAACATTTAAGCAACTTGCTAGGCTTCTTCAATGGTATTCTGTATGCTTCCTGTATTTTTTCATAAGACCATATTTCAATCATGTGTTTGTTGCTTAGCAAGTCTAAACAGAATATGGAGGCTTAAATGAAGCACCACTGTTTATATTTCATTTCTTCCCAAATGGAGTTGAGGTGACTAAACTTTTATTATTTCACTTACAGTGCTGAGAATTATACCTTGCTAATAAATGTTGATTGGATTAAATTCACCCCACTTCTAAAGTTATTAAAATGAGGTACTTATTAGTAAG
This sequence comes from Callorhinus ursinus, assembly GCF_003265705.2. Taxonomy (NCBI): domain Eukaryota; kingdom Metazoa; phylum Chordata; class Mammalia; order Carnivora; family Otariidae; genus Callorhinus; species Callorhinus ursinus. The sequence continues at coordinate 42,547,120 of NW_027397074.1, read as the reverse complement.
AAGAAAAATTTAAAAGTCCACTTAAGAGTTTATCCATCCTTTGATCTAAGACAAGGTTAAAATATTTAATACTTAGATAATTCAATCTTATTAAAAAGCTTAGAGATTTCTGGTGGGAAAAAGTGGTATGACTTAATATTAGAATATTCATCAAAAAGAATAAATTATTTACTGGGAAGGACCAACATCTGAATCTTTTACATTCTTCTTTGGCTGTGTATAATTACTTAAGTGTATCTATCACAAGTGATAAGGAACTTGGGCCAAGTTTAAAAGAGGGGGGAATTTGATTGTGTAAACTGAAGGAAATACTGTGCAGCAAGAGTATTACTGAATTTCTGTGGCTCTTACCTTATACACTGTTAGGACTTTTTCTGTTTATGTGATCAAATGTCTTTAATTGGACACAAACATTTATCTACTTATGATCAACCTTGTTTTGTCTACTCTGTTAAACATTTCTCTCTACCCCATTATATGAGGCAAATATTATAGATGATATATATTGGCTCTATACTTTCTTTTTTTTTTAAGATTTATTTATTTACTTTAGAGAGAGAGGGAGTGTGAGCAAGCAAACATGGGGTGGGGGCAGAGGAAGAAGGAGAGAATCTCAAAGCAGACTCCCCGCTGAGGGCAAAGCCCGACCAGGGGCTTGATCCCAGGACCATGAGATCATGACCTGAGCTGAAACCGAGTCAGATGCTCAATTGACTGAGCCACCCAGGTGCCCCAGGCTTTGTACTTTCTATAAATAAAAGTTTAAATTTTACTAATCCCTGTACTAAAAAATATAAAAGACCATGAGTTATACCATTGTCAAAAAAATGGGAGTGAACTTTAAAAAATTGGGCTCCTCACTGTGAATTGTGTAAGACTGATGAATCACAGAGCTGTACCTCTGAAACAAATAATATATTATATGTTAAAAAGACGATGAAGAAGAAGAAGATAGTAGGAAGGGAAAAATGAAGGGGGGGAAATCCAAGGGGGG